>NW_012115110.1:3515920-3525887 GCF_000951035.1 Colobus angolensis palliatus
ACTCATCCTGCATTCACCCACTGGAGTTTCTGTAAACTAGCCCACTTCCTTTTCTTTTCTTTTTTTTTTTTTTTTTTTTTTTTTTTATGGTGTTTCGCTATGTCCCCCAGGCTGGAGTGCAGTGGCATAATCTCAGCTGACTGCAACCTCTTACTCTCAGTTTCAAATGATTCTCATGCCTCAGCCTCCTGAGTAGCTGAGACTACAGGCGTGCACCACCATGCCTGGCTACCAATAACAGGTGTTATTTGAAGAGATGCACAGGGAAGGGAAGTTCATGAGAAGATGGAGGCAGAGACGGGAGCCACGCAGCCACAAGCCAACATCTGCGGCCACCGGAAGCTGGAAGGGAGAAGGAAGAATCCTCCCCTAGACCCTTCAGTGGGAGCGCAGCCTTCCTGACACCTTGAGGTCAGACTTCCAGCTTCCAAAACTGCCGGAAAATAAATTTCTGCTGTTTTAAGCCACCACATTTGTGGTGATTTGTTATGGCAATCTCGGGAAACTCATACGCTGCTCAAGAGGAAAGGATCTAAATTCGGTTACACCACAGGGTCTATTTGGGATGCAGATATATGAGAAGGCAGTGGCTAAACCTAAAAACAGGTGAGAGCTGACTTGCTTGTTAAATAGATGATACTAGCAGCAATCTCTGAGAAATTGTCCCATGCTGCTACAGACCCTCCTACCCTTGCCAATTAAAGGTAACGGGAACTACTGCTGACTGCACCTTCCACCCGATGTGGGGCATTATTGTACTTGGAGGTGGAAGTACTAGCAGTGAAGCTGGAAGACAAAGAGGGTTATTTAATGGAAGCCACAATTAGAGTCAGAACAATGCCTCTGCTGGTTCCTAAACACTGACTTTAATTTAGGTTCACTGTACTTTAATGTGCTATTGATCACCCCGTTATCAACTCACTTTCTCTTGTTTTTGCTGTTGCCAAGACCTCATGACTCCTACATAAAGCCATCATCATCTCCTCTGGATGCATTTTATTAGTGCCCAGGGTTTCAGCCTGAGTTATTGCTTTCTTTCCTGGGAAGCCCAATGCCCACCCACACATCCCATCAAACAGACAGGTAAAGCAACAGCTGAGCGGGGGCTCATTAGCATTTCCAGAAGAGCCTGATGATGTTTCCCAAACTTCCTGGCCCGTTGCTAGCTGTGAGTCTACCCAAACCTGCGGCAGCTGGGCTAACCAGCACTGTCTCCACAATGACTTTCTGTTAACTGCATTGTCTCCCCAGCTGGGCCCACCTCTGCCTGCCGAAGCCCTTGTTTGCATCTGCAAAATATAGTGCCATCCAAAAATAGTGCCATGCCTTTGGAAAAGCAAAGAAATTCTGCTGAATTTTCTTTCTGCTGGTCCCCTGAGTGAGTCCAATGGTTTCTTTTCAGTGATAGAAACAGGCATGCCACCCAGCCAGAACCTGCACGGCCTCCTGGATTCAGTGGACCCACTTCAGGGGCAGGATTCCCTAAACCCAGCTATCCAGTAGAAAATCTACAGAAGCAA
The DNA here is from genome assembly GCF_000951035.1 of Colobus angolensis palliatus. NCBI lineage: Eukaryota > Metazoa > Chordata > Mammalia > Primates > Cercopithecidae > Colobus > Colobus angolensis. The sequence goes on from NW_012115110.1 coordinate 3,517,441, forward strand.
CAAGAGTGTAATAACCACATGGCTGGCAGGAGATTCCAATAAAATCAGCCAAATTACTCCCCAGAAAATAAATGTTAAAGCAACAAAGTCTAATGGTTTTGTAGAGCTTAGGGCTTAAAAGGTCTGTGTTCCAGTCCCATATTGTCTCAGCCTTGCTCCTGCCTCTCAGCCCTTCCAGGGCTCGGTTTTTCCATCCACCTAATGGGCACATTTGTGATAACCATCTCAGACTCAAGTTGGGCTGGAAGAGTTGCTTGGGCTATAACTGCAAAAAGTTTAGGAAGTACAAGATGCTCTGATCCACAAATGATAATAACATATTAAATATTTTCAAATCATCACAGATAAAAATGGTTTCTCATAAGTTCCCATTGCCAGAAGGTGTGCAGCAGACTTGCTCTGAAGGAAGGTGTCTGCTGAACCCATCAAAACTGGCACTTTTGGCAAGAGGTGTGCATCTCCACCACCGCATTAAAGTCTTGGTTGGCCACCTGGCTCTATTTTGCCCTACTGGGGGGTATTAAACAGTATCTGGAGACATTTTTGATTGCCATTTTTCCTAGAGGAGGCTGCTAGTGGCATAAGCTGGTAGAGGCCAGGTTGCCACTGAACATCCTGTGGGGCACAGGGCTTCCCCCATAACTAAGATAGATGCAGCTCTAAATGTGAGTAGTGCCACCGTGGGAAACCTGACTAAAGCGGCCTGAGTATGAGGTCCACTTGATTTCCAGGCAGTGTTTCCAATCACGTCTTTGTGTGGATTGAAACACCAAGTCCACAAAGTATGAGATGAGCTCTTCCCTTAGTCTTTCCACTTAGGAGAGCTCAGATTCACTTTGCATCATTCTGCAAAATAATGAGAAATACTTTGTAAAATGCAAAATAATAAAGGGAATTAAATGAAACACTCTTTCTAGACACTAACTGGGGAGGTGATGTCGGGGGCAGAAGCCTCTGTGACTGGGGCAGAGAGGCAGCCAAGGAGGGACTGAAATATGGTGGATGACTTGAGAGGTTATTCACTCAGACTTCATTTATTGAGCACTGTCTGTGCATAACCCGAGCCGTGTGGATGAACAAAACCTGGTTGGTGCCTGTTTTGCAGAGCGTGCAGGTTAGTGGAGACAGAGAATCCACAATGCCTTCGTGACGAGGGCTGTGAGAATAAGCAGGAGGAGTGTGGGACTAGAGCAGGAGGGGTGCATGCTGAGGGGTGTTCTGCACCCTCAGATAAGGTAAGAGTCCATTGGCTGGTGGCTGAAATACCACTTTACGAGGTCACCCTGAAGAACAGTCATGACTCAACCATATGCATGATGCATATGGTTAGCAAATTAACTCAGGCTCACTTCCCACCATGCTTCCCACCCACCACTGTATCATGTGAAGGTAATGCCCACCCATAGTTGTTCCCAGGGTCTGCTCAGCCAAGCTTGGGTTCGCCCCTTTGTCAGGGCTGAGTGGATAATTACTCTGGCCACCACATGTGGAGGACACCATGCAGAGATCACAGCAGCCCTTTGAAGACATTCAGTCTAAGTCTCTTCCTGCTCACCAAGAGCTGCACTGCATTAGGAGCCTATGCAGATCACTTAGCTGGTAAAAGCATATGGCCCAAAGAAAATAGAAGAATTAAATATTGAAAAGAACTTAAGGCCAGGTGCGGTGGCTCACGCCTGTAATCCCAGCACTTTGGGAAGCTGAGACGGGCAGATAACCAGAGGTCAGGAGTCCGAGACCAGCCTGTCCAACATGGTGAAACCCTGTCTCTACTAAAAATACAAAAGTTAGCCAGGCTTGGTGGCACGAACCTGTAATCTCAGCTACACAGGAGGCTGAGGCTAGAGAATCGCTTGAACCAGGGAGGTGGAGGTTGGAGGGAGGTGAGATGGTGCCACTGCACTCCAGCCTGGGTGACAGAGCGAGGCTCCATTTCAAAAGAAAAAAAAAAGAGCCAGGAAGGCAGCCATGGGCCGGTTCATGTTTCATGACAGCTTTATCTCTGCGGTTCACACTCTTTGGTTGGGAGCAATTTCAAGACTGGTGGGCAAGCAGCTGACAGCCATTCTCCCGGTGGCTGTTTATTGCTCCCTGCACTGTGGCAGCACGCTGCAGCACGGGGAGGGAAGCAGCGTTATGTTTGCCTCTCTGCTCATGAGGTCAAATCCAGCCTTTCCAGGCCCAGGGTGCTAGTCCCAGTGAGAAAACGAGCACATTCCTCTGCGTCGTTGTGCACTCAGATGTGCATGTTCTTGTTTTCTACTCCTTGGAACAGAGCGTCTGCATTAGTTGTAGAGGGGTCGTCACTACCAGAATGCTCCCCAACTGCCCACCTTGCCAAGGTGTGATGGATTTGGGCCATTCCTTCACAACCCCCAGATCACAGAGTTCCCACCTCCGGGCTGCCACCCATTCCAAGGCCTCTGGCCCAGAGAGTACAGGGCTTCAGTGACCCCTGGGGCATGAGAGGAGGTGGGCGCACATAGCCGTGTGGAGCTCCAGGGTTGCCTCTGCCCCAGTGTGGGGCCCTAGATGAGCCCCAAGACTCCCTGGTCCCTGTTTCCCCATCCGCCCTCTCAAGGTCATAGGGAGCTGGTATTTATAGTGAGCATAAAGTATAATACTTTCCTGTAACTATCAGCTCCTCTCAAGGCTGGCAGCGAGGGGCCATCTGCCTTCTTACCTGCCCACCACCCTGAGCCAGGCTCTTCACGATTTCAGGTTTCACGCATTTCAGATTTCCAGCATAAGTGCCTCTCCGTAATAACCTTTGTGCCACTGTAGAATTCCCCCCACACACGTCACTGACTTCGTGCGAATCCCTCTAGCATATTATCATCTGCCAGTTAGTGGTCACTTCCTGTGGATATCCAGATTTGTATTCAGAGAAGCCCTGGTTATGGAAATTGCACACACAGAGAAAAGTCTGTTAAGACAGTGTTCCTCTGGGCCTGGGGAGTGGGGCTGGGGAGAAAGCAAGCTGTTTGAACGTGATGGGACAGCGTCTTGTCCTAGGAAGCTACATTTAGGCCTCCAGTGGGCCTTAAGACAAGTGATGATGAGATGTCGGGGCAACCCTTTCCCACCTACATGGTGGAGACACAGCTTCTCAGCTGGCTGCTGAGCAACTTCTCCCCAAAGGCTCAGCCACGAGGAGGTCAGTTCCACCCCAGCCACAGCAGCTCATTGCCCCACTCCCAGCCCACATGGACTCCTGCCTTGAGCCCTCACAAACAGGCTCTGCGTGTGCACTGTGTATGCAGCACTCTGGATTCCTGACGACCTGCCTGGGTTCCGAATTACTCCTCCTTCTCCTGGAATCTCTTGAGGCCCTGTTCCCTGTGCCTACCCTCTAGTCCTCTGCTGGGACCTTCTAGGGGGTTTGTGGCCACCACTGGCATTGCGGGTTCCAATTCTGGCTGTCTCACCTCCTGGCTGTGGGCCTCTCACAAGTCAAGGGCCCCCTCTGAGCCACAGTCCCTTGTCCCAAAATGCAAAAGGGAGGCCATGAATCACCAACCCCCACCTCATCCACCTGCCTCTGCAGCAGCAACTGTCAAGCATTAGCCAAGCAAAGACTATGCGCAGTGCCCCTAGGGAGCGGGGTGAGGCTCTGAGGGCCCATGAATCATAGATCATCACATTGATCTAGACCTTACTTTTCAAAGGACGTCTCTCGTCTGTTCTTTGGGAGGTTGTTGGTTGGTCCTCTGGGTGGGATGCCACTGATCTGTTTCCATCCACACCATTCATCTGCACCCCACTCTCACAGGGGACAACTGGAAAAGCCCAGTTTTTGTTCTTTCTCAAGGACAAAGTCAATGCAGACTAGGGCCCAGAGCTACCTGAAATCCCAAAGGAGGTGATAAATATTTGCAGAAGGAACCCATTAATAAAAGAGTGAGTCAAAGTGCACAGTGCTGGCTGGGCTGTGTTTTATGATCAAGCTGCTGTGAGGCAGGACAGCTTCTGAATTGATAAGGAGAGACCCTGGGGGACTCCGAATTCAGAACTGAGTCTCCACTGCGATGTTCACTTGAGATGGGAGGAAGCCCTCATTCGGGACCCACAGCAAAAGTCCATGTATTCATCTAACATTTACTGAGTTCCTTCTGTGCTGAAGATTAGGGATACAAAGGGCAGAGGCAGATAAGGAGAGAAGGCTGTGAGGATGGGGAATTTAATGTCAAGTAACTTTGAAGAGGCTGAGGGCATCGACCAATTAATTTATTCACTCCTTCAACCCGAACTCACTGAGTCCTTCTGGACCAGGCCTTGACTTTCCTTTCATTCTACTCTACTTCTGTCTTCTCCCACAGGACTTTTCATCTTCTAAAAGATTTTTTTAAATGTTATTGTGTCTTTGGAAATGTTTCTGGATCCCTCTGCTGGAACGTAAGATGCCAGGAGGCGAGGAGGCAAGACCTATGTCAGATGCATTCACTGAGGTTTGCTAAACACCTAGGAGGCGGTACATGGGAGATGTGAGTAAATATTTTCTGATAAATTAACTTTGCCTCTCCAAGGCTGGAACCACAGATGTGACAGTCAGTATACCTGGACCACACACCGGGAGTGGCTGGGATCTCATTTCTTCTGAATGCTTCACTCCATCCCAGTCTCTCTGGCACACAGTTTTGTCTTGAATTTGGCCCCCTGGACTGCCAGCTTGGGTGGGCTCCCTTCCTGGGTGCAGTTCACCCCAGGACACTGCCACTGCTTGTAGATCTTCCAGGGCTAGCCTGCGCGTCCTGCATCTCAGCACGGCGAGTCTGGAATGGACACTCTCCCACATTCGTCTTTCTAAACCTCCCCTCTGACTCTTGGCCAAACCTTCCTCCAAGATTTTTATACCCAGAAAGGAAGAAGGGAAGGGGCAAGGAATTGAAAAGAAACGTGAAGTAAAGGGAGGGGCAAGGAGGGGGCTTTGGGAGAGTCAGCTCCCGTCTGGGAGCAGGCGGTGAAACACAGGCTAACAGAGGACAGTCGCGCGGCCCCTCCTTCACCTGCTATCCCCTTTCTCTGTGAGGGGCCCAATCTCTGCCTTCAAAAGTACGCAGAGCACAAAGCCATGTGTCTCCCATGTCGTCGCCCCTTCATTATTCAGTCAACCGTGACTCTCCACACTGCTGACTGCCCACTGTGTGCCGAGCTCTGGGTGAAGGAAGGGAGTTTCAGAAACACAAGGCGTAGATTGCACTGTTCTGAACCTCGAGGTCTAGTAAGGGCGACAGAACAGAGACCAACAGTTACATCGTGGAGTGAAGGTACTGCTATACCTGTGCTCAGGTGCAGGAGGGGCCCACAGAGAGGCACCTGACCAGAACGGTGGGCCTGAGAATGTGTCTGGAAGAAGTGGTAGCTCAGCTAAGGCTGAGGAAAAGAGAACAAAGCATTTGTGCACGGGCCATTCCTGATGGAGGGAAAGAAAGACCTGAGAGCTTGGTCTCTTCCCAGAGCCTCACAGAGTCCAGAGTATCTAAGATGAAGCTTCCAGGAGGCCATGGAGAGAGAGGGCTCAAGACACAGTAGAAGGTAGATCATGAAGACCGAGCACCTTCTTGTCTTAGTCAGCCCTGCCCACATCACAGAAGCCCACAGGCTGGCGGCTTCAACAACAGGCATTTATTCTCTCACAATTCTGGAAGCTGGAAGTTCAAGGTCAAGGGGCAAACAGATTTAGTTTCTGGAGAAGGTTCTGTTCCTGGCTGGCGGTTGGCTGACTTCTGGCTGTGTGCTCACGTGGCCTCTCCTTGTATGTGCACGGAGGGGGCAGGAGTGCTGGTGTCTCTCACTTTTCTTATAATGACACCAAAATTGTCAGGCTAGGATCCCACTCTTATGCTCTCATTTAAATTACCTCCTAAAGACCCTCTATGAATTTGAGAGGACACAAATCACTCTGTAGCACTTACAGAGGAGTTTGAACTACAGCCCTGCAGGGTTTTAACCATTGGAGGCATATGATCAAATTCATGCCTTAGAAATAGCACAGGGTCCCAAAGCAAGGATGCTTCAGGAGGAGCATCTAGTGTGCCTAGTCATCTGCCATCACCCTGTTCATAAACAGCGCAAGAGGGAGGACTACGCCAATGTATTTTATTCTCATGTTTTATTAGGTTGGTGCAAAAGTAGTTGTTGTTCTTACCATTAAAAGTACTTACAGAAACCAAAATTACTTTTGCACCAAACTAATATGCTGAGCACAATTCACATAGAAATTATGAACGTGGTTCATTCGCCATCTTGAGAAATGAAAAGAAGATTGTGCTTTAGGGACCCCGGGCAGCTGCTCACTCAGGAGCATCAGGCTCCTCTGTCATTTCAGTACAGAGTGAGCCCAACTCTCGGTGGCTTATACCAATGAGCCTCCGACTCCATTGCCGCGCACACATATAGTATGCATTCGGCAAACTTCAAATTATTCAAGAAGTAAACCAATATTTCCTAAGGAAACCACTAAAATTAATAAAACCCTGTATTTTGTGGACTGATTTATTATTATCATCCCTTTGAATCTACTTTGTTTTTTTTTTTTTTTCTTCATGCAGCTCAAAGGGTTCTATAAAAGGTTTTGCTATCAGACTGCTATTCCAAAGTCAACCCTTGAGGTAGTTAGGATGAGAAAATATGCAAATTAAATTGCAGCATGGACCATTTTCACAGGCATTTCTGCTAAAATAAAAAATTTAAATATGTAAAACCAGCCACAAGTTTACTTGAGTGTATCTCCTCACATGTATACACTCCCAGGGTTATTCATTTAACTCTCACAACAACTTCGTAGGTTGCACGTAGCCTGTACTGCTGTACTCAGTGAGATACATTCTTTGTTAACAATACAGCAAATTTAGAGTTGGGATCGACTCTGGGGGCCTGATACCTAGAACTGATTGGTGTCCGATTGATCAGTGATTCCATTTGGTGACCTGGTCTCTTACTCCCTAAAATAAATCATGGATTTTGTTAAATTTGTATTTCCACACAATGTGTAAATGATTCCAGCCATTTGTTTTCTTATTCTTTTTATCATTTGTCATGTACTTTTAAAACCCTATTGTACAGGAGTGACTTGGGTAAAAGCTGGCTTCTTAGTAATGGGCTTAAGAGTTCAACATTCACAAGGAATATACTCAGTATCATAAGGGAAGCTCAAAAGCAATGTGTCCATCATGCAGTGCAAAGAAATGGTTGGTGCCTAGAGCATTTTGACTCAAACTAAAAGCTCCCCCTGTTTGGTTGTTAGGTTTCTAGATGTTTGGGAATATCACTGGGGAATGGGGTCCAGCAGACCAACTCCAAGGCATTCATCCCAGTGCTGGGTGGAAGGTGAGAAAAAAACCATCTCTTATGAAGGCAAGATCCTCTCACAGCAGCATTTGCTGTCTCGTTTCTGTGCTGGCCCTGCTGTTACAGATTGGGAGTAGGGACATCATCCATCAAGAACAACAACAACAAGATGTTGTTTGTAACAAATCAACCTTGACCAGTTGTCATGGACTCTCTGAAGGCCACCTTAATGGATGGGCATGTCCAGGGGTCTTAGGTGTGAGTCATATGGGCAATGTTACAGAGCCATCATTCAAAACATTACCTAAACATCCTTGGACTTTTTTGTGTTTCCGTGTGGGCTCACAAGACATGAGATGGAGTAAGAGATGTTATTAGTGGTTAAAAGCATGACCTCTGGGGCCAGTCTACCCAGATGCAAGTCCCTGCTGGGCCGCTTCCAAGTTGTGTGAGCAGAGGCAATTTACTCCACCTCCCTTTGCCTCCGTTCCTCGTGGGAACATAGGGAACACAGTAGCACCTACTTCCCAGGGTTGCTTTGAGGATTCAAGGAATTTATAACAAATCCTGGCACACAGTAAGTGCTGTACATGTTTGTTGTTCTTAAGGTGAAGGAGGAGCAATGGGGAGACACTTGAGTGGGGCTTTTTAAAAAATACATATACATTTAAAAGATGAATGCTGAGAAGGTGATAACACGTCAGATAATGGGGGAATAATGCCTTCTTTATTCATTTTTAATGTATTATTTATTTAATTTTCATAAAGGTAAGAGAACAATCAAAGCAGAGAGAGCAAACACATTTAGGACCAATCAAATAAGGAAAAGAAAAGGAGGCTTGAGGGAACTGTCCATGCTCTTTATGAACTGTTAAGGATTGTTCTGTTCTAAGCCGGGCATGGTGGCTCACACCTGTAATCCCAGCACTCTGGGAGGTCAAGTCGGGTGGATCACCTGAGGTCAGGAGTTTGAGACCACCATAGCCAATATGGTGAAACCCCATCTCTATTAAAAATATATAAATTAGCTAGGCGTTGTGGCGTGTGCCTGTAATCCCAGCTACTCGGGAGGATCACCTGAGGTCAGGAGTTTGAGACCACCCTAGCCAATATGGTGAAACCCCATCTCTATTAAAAATATATAAATTAGCTAGGCG
>NW_012115110.1:3525937-3543035 GCF_000951035.1 Colobus angolensis palliatus
AACAACAACAACAACAAAGAACTATTCTGTTCTTTGCTCTTTTGCATGAGTTTTGGTGCCTACTCAGCAAATGATGGATCATAAACTGTCATGCACAGGACCACAGCTTTCTTGCTGGGCTCTCCCACAGAACCTTGCAGAATGTTGACAAGCTACCAAGGGTCAATCATAGTTGATTGATTATCCCAAGAAGTCAATCTTGGGAAAAACCTGCTTTGGAGAAATGATTGGATCTTTGTGTTATAAATCACTCAATAATGGTTGGATGATTTGCCTGACTGGGATGATGGTTCTCTGTAGCAGCACCTGTAGAAGGGGTTTTCTACCTACACCCCAACATCCAGCTGTACATGGTTTTTAGTGCAACTTTCCAAGTGTCATCCACATTTTAATCTAGGGCTCTTCACCCTTGCTAGCCTTCCTATTTGGGAACCCCTACCCCATACTATTTTTCTAGCTATCACCTACTTCTATTTAGGTCTCGGAAATGACATCTCTTCCTTGGAAAGGTCTCACCGACCAGGTTGGTTCTTATGGTGACCAGCTCCCCTATTCCTCCACTTTTTCTCTTTTGTGATACTTCCTGGTAGACTGCATAGCATGATGTCAGAATTGTGCCTGCCCAGCATGGTGTTCTAAGCACAATGTCTGGCGTGCAGTAGATATTCTGTGAGTATTCGTGAAATGGTTCTTGAATGCCTCTTACCTAAAACTCACCATGAGCCCACTTGTTGCTAGGGTCTAAATGTTTGTGTCCCCCCAAAATTAATATGTTGAAATCCCAACTCCTAAGGTGATGATATTAGGAAGTGTAGCCTTTGGTAGAAGAATAGGGAAAAAGGGCAGCTCTCTCATGAATGAGATTAGTACCCTTATAAAAGAGATCCCAGAGAGACCCTCACCCTTTTCCCCAGGTGGGGTTACAGTGAGAAGATGGCTCTCTATCAAGAAAACAGGCTCTCACCACCGACCCAACCTGCAGGCACCTTGATTGTGGGCTTCCCAGTATCCAGAATTATGAAAAATAAATTTCTGTGGTTTGTAAGCTGCCTAGGGTACGGTATTTTGTTCTAGCAGCCCAAAAGGACTAAAACATCTACGAATGCGCAGCATTGTGTTAACTGACTTGTTACAACAAGGAAGAACATGCACCATGGTAAAATGTGGGGTGTTTCATTAAGAGGGGGTTAGAAAGGAATTATTATGGGATTTGAGCTTTTTGTTCAGGTGATTCTGGGGAAGTTTCAGGAAAGCTGAGCATTTCTCTGGGTTGAAAGCTCTCAGAATGTCAGAGGACTTCGATGATTGGGTGTATTAACAAATCTCATCTACAGGGCAAGAGAAATGAACCACGGCTTAAGCTATAGTTGTTAAAGAAGCAGCAACCATTTCTATTAACTGGGATTGGGGGATGTCTGGGCCATTTTTATGATTTGGGCAATGTTCACGCTGTTTGTTCCAATTTGACCACGGAGAGGTCTTGTTATTTTCTGACTATGATGGTCACAGCCCTCTCTTGTGTTGTTGGTCTGGAAGATTTATATGCCCAAGGCAGAAACCTTGGAGAATACCCAGGCACTGCTGCGACTTCCAGCTCCTAGCAACATCAGGCTCTGGCTGATAGAACCAGGTCAGTGTGCAGACATCTGGGGCTGCTTTTGTCTTTTCAGAATAAATCATGAGAGGTCTGTCTTCTCTTTTTTATTCAGTCTGTTTTTTTTTTCTTATCTTCAGTCCACTCTTAGTTCCTTAGTAAACCTCAGATCATTAATGTTTCTTTGGGTTTTTGCATTCCTCTTCCCGTACTAATAGCATATGTGCGCGCACGTGCGTGTGTGTGTATGTGTGTGTAGTCGAGTGTGTTCTGAGTTCTGAACCCACTGACTCAATCAACTGTGGATAAAAAAAATTCAGGAAAAAAATTTCACAAAGTTCCAAAATGCAAAACTTGAATTTGCCACATGCCAAGAACTACATTGCATGCACAAAGATGTAGTAGTGTGTAGGCACTGGATTAGGTATTATAAGTAAGCTAGAGATGATTTAAAGTATACAGGAGGATGTGCATAGGTTCTGTGCAAACACTACATCATTTTACATCAGGCACTTGGGTATTCCGGGATTTCGGTATTCGCAGGGCTTCTGGAACCAATACCCTGAGGATACTGAAGGATGATGGCATATATCTAGAATCTCTTTCCAGATAGATATAGATAGATTGATTCTATTGGTTCTGTTTCTCTGCTAAACCCCGACAAATACAGCCACAGACCCTGAGAGGGTATACATGTGGAGTGGAGCCTTGGTTAAGAAAGGAGGCCCTAAAACTGGTTGTTACATCCTAAAGGAAACAAGAGAGCTGGACAACCAGTTCCTCCTTTGTTGAACTCTGTGGGAAGATAAAGCAGTAACCTGACAACCATGGTGATGGTGGTTACACCAGTTTGAAATTGAAAAGGCTTAAACACATTAATTTGAGGTTGTCTCTTTTAATTTTTCAAATTTAACAAGCAACAACAAACTACTTTTTGGAAGTCTGAATGACATTGTGATTTGCAAGAAAATAGAGTCCATCAACACTAATACTTGGAGACCCAGGTAATCACTGCCCTTCATAGACTTATTAGGATGTAAAATTAGTTTCTTTGCACGTAAGCACCCTAAACGCACCCTGCAATATAAAGATAAAATTAATTTAGGGAGGCTTGCTCCTACTCTTGAAATTCAGAGCAGAGTATATTTCTCTGTGAGCCTTCTAGAAGGCCTCCCCGTTTCTTAGCTTTGAAAACACTTTGGATGTGCTAGCATCTGACCCAGAAGAAAGGGGTGTGATTGGCTCTAGAATCAGCCCAGGTGAACTTGAGAGTATCAGGAATAAAGCTCATCTGGAAATGGTGTGTTGTTACTTTCAACCCTTAAAACCAACTGCTAGTTTCAAGTGTAAAAGATGGGATTCCCCTACATGTTGGCCATGGCATGATGCTTACACTTCTGTTAAATATTAAACTGCTTGGTGTTGAGCTTTACAGGAAAAAAAAGGAAAACATGCTTTCTGTAATTAGTGGGACTTTCATCTAAGCTGGTGCTTTTGACAGTTTGTTTCATCTGAATTTTGGTTCATCAAATTTGCTTTAGCAAAATATCCGGGCTTTAATAATCAGAAGTAATAAGTTACATTTAGGGAAATGAACACATATATAGTGTGTGTATAGAGAGAGAGATATAGATACACTACATACACTATATATACTATATATGCTATATGTCTAGATATACTATATTTTATTGATATACTAAATACTATATATACTACATGCTATATTTTATTGATATACTATATACACTATATATAGATATTATATATAATATGCAGATATTATATACACTATATATAATATGTTACATATGTAACATATATAATATATATGTGTATATATAATACATAACATATATGTAACATATGTTACATATTATATATAGTGTATATAGTGTATCAATTTTTTATTATTATTGATTAATCAATGGAGTGCTTAGGAAAACAAAGAGATGGGCATGGTGTTACTGCAGTGATATTCAAACGTGATGGAAAGTTTTAGGCTGGATGGTCATTTCAGAGACTTTGAATGTAGCTTGTAGTGTTTTCCTGTTGTGGTTTTGTTGCCTTAGGGATGTCTCTGAATTCCCAGTAGATGTGTGGCACCTCGCTTCTTCCTATATACATGTAATTGAACTTATTTTCTTTTCAGGGAAGGCTTAGCCCTACAACCATCTTCATTAATTAAGTGCACCAGGCTCAAGGGAAAAATTCACAGCATTTTTATAAAAACCGGGCCAAAGTGTCAGGACAAAAGGACTCTAGATTTGTTCCTTAAACCGCCCACTCAAACACTAGCAGGTCTTCCTCATTAGATAACTCCTTTGAGATCATTAAACCACATTTAGCGTTGTCCATGATGTTAAGCAAAAACAAACAAGAATACACATTCTGTTGAAAACTAAAGCCAAAGCCTGTTTAAGTCTTGATTTATACACAATTCTTGCCTAATGTATTTTAAATGTAACCAATGCAGCAGTGCTTTCCTGCTAATTGGAGATAATCTTAGTTTGAAATAAATATTATATAAGACTACTTTATGAACTCACAATTAACTCAAGGCTGCGTCTCCCCTCAGAGACTATCTGTATGTTTAACATGTTTGTTGAAGAACACCCATTTCGTGTACATGCAGAGCTCTCTCGTCCTATACCCCAGGGTCTTTTGCCTCTGAACTTTCCCAAGTCCGCGGGACAGAGAGTCTGCATCTGCCCTTCACCTTTGTCTCCTTTGCCTGAACTCTCTTCCGGCTTTGATCTGAGGTCCTGCTTCCTGGATTCCGGACATGAAACAAAATGTCTCCTTGGCTCTGCTCAGTTATGTGGCGAGGCAGCTGCACCATCAGCATGGGGACGCCTTCATCCACTGACCCGCCTCCAGAGGGCGCTGCAGGAAGAATGTGGTGGGTTAACCAAGTTACCAGTTTCCCACATGTCAGGGGCAGTTTCATGGCATTTGTCATTCCTTGGACTCTGATCACCCCTACCTAAAAATTATTCCAATACAGTAAAGCAAGATCTATGGTTTAAATACATCTGAAGTCTCTTATTGCTTACATTAGGGACCACAAGAAGAACGACGGAATTTTATAAGAATTCAAGATCTTGAGAAGAACTTGGGGGTCTTATGAAGCTATGCCCTGGAGCATGGTATGGAGGATAAAGAGGGCAACTCTCCACATTCTGCCTGAAAAAGGCAGGATCAAGCCTGGATGGGAGGATGCAGCTTGGTGGGGAGCATCTCTCTCTGGAGAAGAGCCTACGAAAATTACTCTAAGTCAAGGCCTGAGGGGGGTGTGGCTGCGAGGAGCCCCCAGAGGCAATGAAGAGGCTGTGATGCTTTGAGGACGTTAGGATTACCAATTTCAACTGGGTTCCTGGGATATGATGAATTTTCTCCCCTCATCATATTTTATTTTTGAATCAAAACTCATATTTTTTTTAAAAATTGGGGGGATGCATCTATTAGATGGGTATTTCCAACTACATGAACAAGCGTGGCACACCTAAGCATTGGGACACCACTACATTTCAACACAGTGTACACACACACTCTGACAAACTCTCAAACAGCTCACCCACACTCTTACTCACTGACACATCACACACTCATGCACAATCATACATGTTCACATTTATACTCACTCACATATACACTCACACACATCCTCACAGGCTCAAGCCCTCACACCCATACACTCACATACTCACATGCACACTCAAAAGCACCCTCACATATACACACACACACACACACCAATATCATACTCACACACACATGTGCACCCTCATTCACACCCCACACACAGATGTATACTCACATAATCACACCCAGTAACACACAAATATTATTCATGTAACCCTAATGCTATGCAAAACACTTTAGACATCCTTTGTTATGCTGTGGTTTGAGAATTATTACCTTACCTATATTATAAAAAAGAAAGTTGAGACGGAGAGAGTAACTCACTGGAGGTCCTGCAAGAAGTCATGGGAGAACCTGTTCCACTCCACCCACTTATACCTTCCCAGAATCACACCACATGCAGAGAGCGATAATTCTAATTGTGTGCTGGTGTATGTGAAATCAGAGAGGTGAAGACCAAAATGTGACTTGCCACCAAATAAAGAAAATATTTCCATGTGAATTTTTGTGTTTGGTGTCAGCAGAGCCCACTGGGTTGTACTTCAACTGCAGCTAGTAAACAGAGACCCCTGTGCCCAGAGATTGTATTTGTTAAGCTAGCTTTAGCCCAAAGCCACCTCCTTGCATATGTTAAGTACAGCATAAAGGTCTCTCCACACATCGTGAATGGAAACCTTACTGGACCTGTAAATACACTAGCCCATTCTTGTGCCCAATACAGGATGTTAGCCAGTCACAGGCCACCCACTATTCAAACCGTGTTCAAATGAGGCCAATGCCATCTGTTGCCAATCCAGCTGTTTCCATAGCTCACTTTCCTGATTCTGTCCATAAATGATCTCAGGCCATGCAGCAACCTGGACTTGCTCTGAACTTACTCCAGTTCTGGAAGCTGCCCAGTTCACAAATCATTCTTTGCTCAATTAAACTCTGTTAAATTTAACTTGTCTAAAATTTTTCTTCGAACATATTCAAAAGGCACATCACTGGAGCTGAGAGCTGAGTAACACCTGAGAACAGCTAACATCAGCAACCTTCCAAAAGGAAGCCTGATGGCCAGCTTGGAGGTGTCCACAGGACTCACACCTGACAGGTAGGCTCCTGCCTGCCCCACCCCCCGGCATCCTCTTCCTTGATAAGCTAGGTTAGACTCCTCCGGTGTGCTTCCTGGGCACCCAAGTGTCCTGGAGTCAATGTGGTGAGCAGCACCCTGCAACACCCACCCCCACTCCACAAGCTGCTGACCTCACTCAATGGCATAGATGCCCATATTCTGTGCCAATCCTCACAACTTAAAATTAAAGAGGGGAACGTTGACAACTCCCTGTCCATCACTACTTTCAAATCACTTCCATTTCTTTGGTTCTCTTTACAGTTATATCCTTCAGGATAAATCCAAGTGTTGATAAAAGCAAGCAGAGTGCTGTTCTTACACCTACTGACCAGGCTTACTTTTAGAATTCTGAATCTCTTCATCCATCCCCACTGCTTCTCATGACTATCTTTCACCTCTAACTGCTTTTCCAGAGGGAAAGAAAAAATTGTTTCTTCCAAAGGGCGTCTCTTCTAAATCACTGGTTCCATCACCTTGTGAATGTTCAAATGTGTCAGCTCCAGGAGACAAAATGACAGTGTCTTCCCAGATTCCCTTCAATTTCGGGTCTCCTGACATATAAATCCCAGCTCACTGAAGCCTTTGGAGTAAGCTCTGCTGTTGACAATATGATAGCAGTGCATTCTGTGTGTCCTCACTGAGGAAAATCACCAAAGGAGGAGCAAGTGTGTGTACTAAGGTCAACACAGAGCCTGGTGCCTGGGATGCAGCCATCATTGTTCCTTCCCCAGACTCAGAGAGGGCAAGCAAGTTCCCCAAGGCCACACAGCTGGTAAATGAAATAGCTGTGATCTGATCTCCAGTTCATGTAACTCCATTTCTGTTCTCTCCAGCAGTGCTCCCTTGATCCAAATTTATTCAGCATGGTAAACACAAGACCATGACACCATTTCACAAAGAAGCCAAGAAGAAACACCTGACAACTGAGAGTGCAGGGCTTCGTCCAGGTGGGCCCTTCCATTGATGATGAATGATGAGTAGTTTCTCAGAATCACATAGTGAACCAGTGGGCAAGGATCTTGGTACACAGTGTCACCTTTCTGCCCACATCAGGCCTGCTGGAAAAAGACACCCATTCACTGTTCTTCAGAAAAACAACATTTTGGATAGGATGGAATTCCTTGGTTAACAGTCACCAGTATTTAGAGGCACATTGTAAAACTAATGACAGAATTGGGAAGGAAAAATAATTGCAAGATTATCTCTCCTTTCAAAAGGTTAAACACTGAGCACATGCATAGAGTGAAGACAATGTGTTCCTGTACAGTTTGGTATAATAAGAAAATAGATAGCCCTTGTGAGAACCTCCTGATACTTTTGTTAATATTTGTAAAGTGTAGGTTTAGCTCAAGGAAAGGAAGTACAGATTCAGGTAAGGCATAGCAAGCTTGTGGAATTTCTAAGAAAAAGAACGAAATGTGGGTTAGTTTTTCCTATGACTGCATAGATTTCTGCAGAATGGTAATTAAAACCAAGAGGGACCTGGAGGGCCCACCCAACCGGGAGGGAGCTGGGGGCTCACAGCAGAGGGTGGTTCTCTGAGGCGGTGCTTCAATTCCTCTCATCTGAACAAAGAAACTTTATACATGTAAGAAAGACAGGGTTTTTCTGGTTCCATGGAAAAGAGGTCTTTAGAGAAGTTGCTATTTGCTATTATGGCACATTTCTTTTTCTTTGATCATCTGTGGGAAGGACACTTAGAATGAAATGTTTCAACCAATAAAATTGGAATCATTTTAAAAACGAAATTGGTAATAGTCTTCTTTGCTTGAGTTTGATTAACTTTCCTAAAAAGAAATGATCACCATGGGCATATGTCAGGGTCACTTTATTTTATGATGACCTATTTGCATTCAAAATAAAATTATTTAATTTCTGAAAATTATCAACAGACCCACAGAGGCTTTTCCGGAAGAGAAAGAACCTGAGCCAACATTCAGTCCAACTTCATCACTCTGGAATAAAGAAACTAACTCCTGGAGATCTGAGCTGGTACAGTAATGGGTGGTCTCCAGGATCAATTATGTGTTGCTCACAGCCACTGAGACTGGAAAGTAGAATCCAAAACAGCAAAGCAGGTGTGTGTGAGATGTGTGTTGCAGGTGTGAGTGTGGGTGTTGGTGTCACCATGTATTAGTTTTCACACTGCTGATAAAGACATACCCAAGACTGGATAAGTTATAAAGAAAAAAGAGGTTTAAGAACTTACAATTTCACATGGCTGGGGGAGCCTCACAGTCATGGTGGAAGGCAAGGAAGAACATGTCACATCTTACATGGATGACAGCAGGCAAAGAGAGACCTTGCGCAGGGGAGCTCCCATTTTTTAAACCAACAGGTCTCATGAAACTTATTCACTATCACGAGAACAGCATGGGAAAGTCCTGCCCCCATGATTCAATTACCTCCCACCAGATTCCTCCAGCACATGGGAATTCAAGATGAGATTTGGGTGGGGACACAGCCAAATCATATCATTCTGCACTGGCCCCTCCCAAATCTCATGTCCTCATATTTCAAAGCAAATCATGGCTTCCCAACAATCCCCCAAAGTCTTAACTCATTTCAGCATTAACTCAAAAGTCTACAGTCCAAAGCGCCACCTCCTGGCTGGAGGCCAACCCGCATGAAACCAGTGCACTAAACAAACAAAAATACAACCAAGAATCCTCACAGAGTCCACTTCACTCCCCTGCTACCTCCACCAGAGCAGATGCTGGTATCCATGGCTACAAGACCTGAAGACAGATCACATCACAGGACTCTTTACAGATATTCCCCAATACCAGCCCAGAGCCCTGTAGCTTCACTGTGTGGCTAGACCCAGAAGAGCAAAAACACTCACTATAGTTTGGCCCTCAGGAAGCCCCATTGCTAGGGAAAGCAGGAGAACACCACATCAAGGGAACACCCCATGGAACAAAAGAATCTGAATAGCAGCCCTTGAATCCCAAATCTTCCCTCTGTCAGAGTCTACTTAAATAAGAAGGAACCAGAAAAGCAACTCTGGCAATATGACAAAATAAAGTTCTTTAACACCCCCAGAAGATCATACCAGCTCACCAGGAATGGATCCAAACCGAGACAAAATCTCCGAATTGTGAGAAAAAGAATTCAAAAGGTTGATTACTAAGCTAATCAAGGAGGCACCAGAGAAAGGTGAAGTCTAATTTAAAGAAATCAAAAACATGATACAGGATATCAAAGAAAATTCTTCAGTGAAGTAGATAGCATTAATAAAAAACAATCACAACTTCTGGAAATCAAGGACACACTTAGAGAAATGCAAAATGCACTGAAAAGTCTCACCAATGTAATTGAACAAAGAGAAGAAAGAACTTAAGGACTCAAAGACAAGGCTTTTGAATTAACTGAATCATAGACAAAGGCAAAAGAATTTTTAAAAATGAACAAAGCCTCCAAGAAGTTTGGGACTAGTTAACTGTCCAAACCTAAGAATACTTGGTGTTCCCAAGGAAGAAGAGAAATCTAAAAGCTTGGAAGACATATTTGAGGGAATAATCAAGAAAATCTTTCCTGGCCTTGCTAGAGATCTAGACATCCAAATATAAGAAGCTGAAAGAACACTTATGAAATTCATTGCAAAAAGATCATTGCCTAGGCACATAGTCATCTAAAATCAAGAGAAAGGAAAGACTCTTAAGAGCTGGTGAGGCAAAACTATCAGTTGACCTGTAAAGGAAAACCTAACAGATAAACAGCATATTTCTCAGCAGAAAGCCTACAAAGTAGAAAGAATTGGGGTCCTAATTTTAGCCTCCATAAACAAAACAGTGATCAGTCAAGAATTTTGTATCCAGTGAAACTAAGCTTCATAAATGAGGGAAAGATATAGTCTTTCCAGACAAACAAATGGTGACAGAATTCACCACTACCAAGACAGCACTACAAGAACTATTAAAAGGAGTTCTAAATCTTGAAACTAATCCTTGAAATACACCAAAATAGAACCTCCTCAAAGCGTAAATCTCACAGGACCTATATTACAATAACATAAAGAAAAAATTGTATTTAGGCAACAAATAGCACAACAAATAAAACAGTACCTCGCCTCTCAATACTACCATTGAATATAAATGGTCTAAATGCTTCACTTAAAAGACATAGAATGGCAGAATGAATAAGAATTCACCAAAGTTTCTGCTGTCTTCAGGAGACACACCTAACACATAATGACACACATAAACTTAAGGTAAAGTGGGGGAAAACGATATTCCATGCAAATGGACGCCAAAAGCAAGCAGGTATAGCTATTCTTATATCAGACCAAACAAACTTTAAAGCAAAAGTAGTTAAAAAAGACAAAGAGTGACATTACATAACAATAAAAGGACTAGTCTGAATGGAAAATATCACAATTCCAAATATATACACACCTGACACTGGAGCTTCCAAATTTATGAAACAATTACTACTAGACCTAAGAAATAAGATAGACACAATACAGTAATAGTGGGGACTTCAATACTCCACTGACAGCACTAGACAGGTCACCAAAACAGAAAATCAACAAAGAAACAATGGACTTAAATCCTACCCCACAACAAATGGACTTAACAGATATTTACAGAGCATTCTACCCAATAACCACAGAATATACATTTTATTCATCAGCACACTTTATTCATCATTCTCCAAGACAGGCCATATGATAGGCCAAAAATAAATCTCAGTAAATTTAAGAAAATTGAAATGATATCAGGTACACTCTCAGACTACAGTGGGATAAAATTGGAAATCAACATCAAAAGAAACCATGAAAATCATGCAACTACATGGAAATTAAATAACCTCCTCCTGAATGATCATTCAGTCAACAATGAAATCAAGATGGAAGTTTAAACAGTATTTGAACTGGATAACAATAGTGACACAACCTATCAAAACCTCTGGGATACAGCAAAGGCAGTGCTAAGAGGAAAATTCATAGCATTAAATGCCTACATCAAAAAGTCTGAAAGAACATAAATAGGCAATCTAAGGTCATACCTCATGGAAGTAGAGAAACAAGCTAATCCAAACCCAAACCCAGCAGAAGAAAATAAATAATGAAGATTAGAATAGAACTAAATGAAATTGAAACAAAAAACAATACAAAAGATAAATGAAACAAAAAACTGGTTATTTGAAAAGATATGTTAGACCGTTAGTGAGATTAACTTTTGACAAAAGAAGAGAGAAGATCCAAATAAGCTCAATTAGAAAGGAAACAGGAGATATTACAACTAATACCACAGAAATACAAAATATCATTCAAGTCTACTATGAACATCTTTACATGCATAAACTAGGAAACCTAGAGGAGATGGATAAATTCCTGGAAATACACAACCCTCCTAGACTAAATCAGGAAGATATAGAATCTCTGAATAGACCAACAGCAAGCAGCAAGGTTAAAATGGTAATAAAAAATTGCCACCAAAAAAAAAAAAAAAAAGTCCAGTACCAGACAGATTCACAGCTGAATTCTATCATTCAAAGTAGAATTGGTACCAATACTATTGACACTATTCCAAAAGATAGAGAAAGAAGGAATCCTCCCTAATTCATTCCATGAAGCCAATATCTCCCTAATACCAAACCCAGGAAAGGACATAACAAAATAAGAAATCTATAGACCAATATCCCTGATAAACATAGATGCAAGAGTCCTCAACAAAAAACTAGCAAACCAAATCCAATAGCATATCAGAAAGATAATCCACCATGATCAAGTGAGTTTCATAACAGGGATGTAGGGATGGTTTAACATATATAAGTCAATAAATGTGATACACCATATAAACAGAAGTAAAAACAAAAATCACATGGTCATCTCAATACATGTAGAAAAAGCATTTGATAAAATCCAGCCTCCCTTTGTAATTAAAACCTAGGCATAATTGGCATAGAAGGGACATACCTTAAGGTCATGTCTATGACAGACTCAAAGCCAACATTATACTGAATGGGGAAATGTTGAAAGCATTTCCCCTGAGAACTAGAACAAGACAAAGATGCCCACTTTCACCACTTCTATTCAACATAGTACTGGAAGTCCTAGCCAGACCAATCAGACAAGAGAAAGAAATAAAGGGTGTCCAAATCAGTAAAGAGGAAGTCAAACTGTCACTGTTTGCTGATGATATAATCGTATACCTAGAAAACTCTAAAAACTCATCGAAAAACCTCCTAGAATGGGTAAATGAATTCAGCAAAGTTTCAGGATACATAATTAATTTATGTACACAAATCAGTAGCTCTGCTATAAACCAACAATGACCAACCTGATAATCAAATTAAGAAGTCAACCCCTTTCACAGTAACTGCAAAAAAAATAAAATAAAATACTTAGGAATATTCCTAACCAAGGACATGAAATAGCTCTACAAGGAAAACTACAAAACACTGCTGAAAGAAATCACAGAGGACACAAACAAATGGAAACACATCCCATGCTCATGGATGGGTAGAATTAATATTGTGAAAATGACCATACTGACAAAAGCAATCTACAAATTCAATGCAACTGCAACAAAAACACATAAATAGATGAGACTTAATTAAACTAAAAAGCTTCTGCACAGCAAAAGAAATAATCTGCAGAGTTAACAGACAACCTACAGAGTGGGAGAAAATTTTCCCAATCTATACACTGACAAAGGACTAATATCCACAATCTACAAAGGACTCAAACAAATCAGCAAGGGAAAAACAAACGATCCCATCTAAAAGTGAGCTAAGGACAAGAACAGAAAATTCTCAAAAGAAGATACACAAACAGCCAACAAGCATACAGAAAAATGCTCAACATCACTAATTATCAGGGAAATGCAAATTAAAACCACAATGCAATACCACCTCATTCCTGCAAGAATGTCCATAATTTAAAAAGTCAAAAAATAATAGATGCTGGCATAGATGAGGTGAAAAGGGAACCTTTTTACACTGCTGGTGGGAATGTAAACTAATACAACCACTATGGAAAACAGTGTGGAGCATTTTTAAAGAGCTAAAAGTAGATCTACTGTTTGATCTGGTAATCCCACTACCAAGTATCCACCCAGAGGAAAAGAAGTCATTACACAAAAGAGATACTTGCACACACATGTTTATAGCAGCACAATTTGCAATTGCAAAAATATGGAACCAGTCAAAATGCCCATAAACCAATGAGTGGATGAAGAAAAAAAAATGTGATACACACACCATGGAATATGGAATACTACTCAGCTATAAAATGGAACCAAATAAAGGCATTTGAAGCAATCTGGATGAAATTGGAGACTTATTCTAAGTGAAGTAACTCGGATGGAAAACCAAACATCGTGTGTTCTCACTCATATGTGGAAGCCAAGCTATGAGGATGCAAAGGCATAACAATGATACATTGGACTTTGGGGATTCAGGGGAAAGGGTGGGAGGTGGCAAGAGATAAAAGACTACACATTGGGTATAGTGTACACTGCTTGGGTGATGGATGCACCAAAATCTCAGAAATCACTACTAAAGAACTTATTCATGTAACCAAATACCACCCATTTCCCAAAAACCTATTGAAATAAAAAATCCATTTTTAAAAAAGAAATCAAGAAGAGAAAGAGTTTTTAAAACCATATGCATTCTTGTATGAGGTCAGGAGATCAAGACCAGCCTGGCCAATATGGTGAAACTCCGTCTCTACTAAAAAAATGCAAAAATTAGCCAGGTGTGGTGGCGCATGCCTGTAGTCCCAGCTACTTGGGAGGCTGAGGTGGGAGAATTGCTGGAACCTGGGAGGCAGAAGTTGCAGCGAGCTGACATGGTGCCACTGCACTCCAGCCTGGCTGACAGAGCAAGACTCCATCTCAAAAAAAAAAAAAGAAAAAAAAATTTTAGTACAACCTATTGATCCTTTATGTAATGGTTAGTCCTTTTAGTGTCATGTTTGAGAAGTGCTGCCTGCCCCAAGAACGTGAAGATACTTCTCCGTATTGTTTTTGAAGCTTTATTGTTTTATCTTTCACAGTTGGGTCTTTGATCCACATGTGATTCATTTTCCTATAAGGTTTGACTTGGAGGTCAGATTTCATTTCTTTACCCATAGATATCCAATTGATGCATATGGTTTATTGAAAACACTGGTTTCAAGTTGTTAGAGAATGAACAATAAAGTGAACTCACTAAAATAGAAGAAGAAAACAATAAAGATAAAAATATAAATTATTGAGAGGTAGAATCACAAAGGCACAGTTGATTCTTTTTAGAAGAACAATAAATTAAATTTCTGGCAAGAATAATGAAGGGGAAAAAGAAAGATACACAAAAGCCCATACAGGAATGAAAAAGTGATGAGTATACATGACCTGCACACGTTAAAATGATGAAGACAAAGTACATGTATAAACTTAAAACACATCTGCAGTTTAACAACAGAAAGTACATCTAACTTTGATATCAAATACTGAGAAGGATACAGCAAAAAGTAAAATTACAGATTTAAAGAAAACCTAAATAGTGATGGATTAGAAGACTCAATAGAGTATATCAACTCTCCCTAAATTAATCTAAAATTTTCATGCAATTTCAACTGGAATCTAAAGTATGTATTTTGTTATGTATTCATTCGGCTAAAATTTTCATTGGGATTGTATAAATTTTATAGATCAGTTTAAAGAGAATATCTTAACAATGTTAAATTTTCTACTCCATGTACATAACATATTTCTTTTCATTTAAGTCTTTAATTTCTCTCAGCAAGATATTTTGGAGATTTAAGTATACAGTTCTTACATACAGTTTGTTAAATAAAATCAAATGCATGATACCATTTAAAGTAGTGTAGAAAGATATATCACATACTTCATTTTATTTTCTAGATGTAACTCAAAGAATTTGAAAAGTTGAATTAACAACAAAATTAGCCAAACCTAGTTAATGAAGGAATTCTGTCATATCTGAGAGAAACTGCAAATAATTTTCTTTCATTTTATCAAAAAACCCTACAAAATTATTTCATCCAATCTATAATTATTGTCATTATTTCTATATTATTGCTATTTAGAAAAAATGCAGAGGCTAAAACTGAATGTGGTATAGCTTGCTAGCAAGTAACTTGCAAAAGTATTATAACTTCCTTATGAAAATTAGATCTATAAAATTGAACTTCCTGGAAATAATGGCCATAAACAATACTTCACTGTGGCAGAAGGTAAGTTTCATGTGTACAACAAGCTATTGGTAGACCAAATCATCAATATAAAATTTTCATAAAATAAAATTTACCCCAACACAAACAATTTTAGTAAAAAATGCATCCAGTTTTTAAAAAGACAATCTATAATTGAAAAATGTATAAATTGTTGAGCTGCGCTACATACAAATTTGATTAAGGTTTAAGGAAGTAAGCTTTGGAAAGTACTTTATCCATAAGTCTTCTTTAGTGTTGGTGTAAACTTGATAAGAAAGTTTTATCTTAACCATAAAGTCCATGTATTCTTCAGATTGAAACACTGGGTTGAAATGACTCATAATCCCCCATACCTTCTGCCATTGCTAGGTCCTAGTAAAGGAGCTCTGCCTTCAAGCAAGAGATAAAGGAGAAGAGAACCACCTGGCCCTGCTCTTTCACTCGGAGTGGAACAAGGAGCAAGATAATTCATATTGATGGTTAAATGCATACATGAAACGGAGAGAAAATCAGAGAAAAAGGGCACAAATCAGTCGGCTCCTGGAGGAGGTCTGAAATGAGCAGGCACAGGACCTGTGATTAATGGCCCCATCAACAACCACTAGTCAAGCCTAGGAACTGCAGGCTGAGAGGACCTCCTGGGGACCGGGGCACTGGCCATTACTGCCGCATGGACAGCAACTTCTTCAGTTAATTTAATGTTCACAGGAGCTCCTGATCCCTGCTGATGTTCATTAGCTATTTTGGGGCAAAAACATGAAGGGGTCAGCAGTGTATTCACAAAGCAGGTAGAAACGGTGTCTTGGAGTTAGAAAATCGCTGCATACAAAATACCATGGCCCTAAATTCAGAAGAGACTCACGGGAGGTAACACTGAAACGAGCTGCATTTCTAAAACCCACACTCTATTCTACAGAAACAACCAAAAGGTCGAGTTCTCCAAGGTCACACAGCCAATTAATAGGAGAGCCAGGACAAAACAGGCTACAGGACCAGTCTGGAAGTTTCCCTTGCCAACCATGGGTCTCAGGATCCTGCAGCAGTGCAGGAGTTCCTGCACCAACTATGCTTTTAAAAAAATAAAAATAAAAATAGCATACATGAACCTACATACACATACTTTCTCTAACTCGTCTATATTCTGTTTTTCAAAAATGTAGATGTTAAATGATATAAAACCATTTCAAAGTGTCACAGGATTCACATCTGTTATCATATTTCCTCAATTGGTGTTTATTAAAAGTATAACCATCTTGGATGGGCTTGCGCCTGTAATCCCAGCACTTTGGGAGGCTGAAGCAAGGGATCACCTGAGGTCAGGAGTTCAAGATCAGCCTGGCCAACATGGTGAAACCCTGTCTTTACTGAAAATTGAAAGAAAATGAGCTGGGCGTGGTGGCAGACACCTGTAATCCCAGCTACTCGGGAGGCTGAGGCAGGAGAATCACTTGAACTTGGGAGGCAGCAGTTGTAGTCAGCCGGAGGTCAGGAGTTCAAGATCAGCCTGGCCAACATGGTGAAACCCTGTCTTTACTGAAAATTGAAAGAAAATGAGCTGGGCGTGGTGGCAGACACC
>NW_012115110.1:3543085-3572613 GCF_000951035.1 Colobus angolensis palliatus
GCAGTTGTAGTCAGCCGAGATCACGCCACTGCATTCCAACTTGAGCAACAAGACCGAACCTGTCTCAAAAAAAAAAAAAAAAAAAAATACAACCATCTCATATGAACTCCCCCCAAAATGAGATCACAGAAGAAGTTTTACTGAAAATGTTCAGGAGCTACTACCCTGCGTTCCAAATATTTACTCATTTCTAACTTTCCATTCTAAAAGAAGTGAGAGAAAGCAAGAAGTGAGAGAAAGCAAGGTTAAATACAAGAATGTTCAAGACTCCCTTCATTTTCCAGTCTAAGATAATTAGAACTTCTTCATGGATTTTGTTCAATACCCTATCTGTATGGTAAACAGTGAACACCCCACATTTCTTCCTGAAATGTAGCAATTGCTGTATTGACTTGTTACTGCCAGTGCGAGTATTATACCTGTGAATTACCATGCAAATGAGCACAGAGGTGTGCAGGAGAAAACAATCAGTCTACTAAGGAAGAAATCTGGAACTCCAAACCATTCACATCTTTTTTCAAATTACACATGATTTTAAAGACATCTTTAAAATAGAACAAATGGAAGAACACAGTCACAGATGTTTTAATTATTTATCATTTAGAATCTATTTTCTTCTAGTATCGACAGAGGATTACGTGTGTCCTAATACAATCTTCTACAAGCAACATTTAGCCCAACTGCATCAGAAGGCCCATGAGCTGCATAGTCTTAAACTGGTGGACATTGAATTCCATCTGAGACCACCCCAGCCAGGGTTATGATTGGGGAGGTAACATTTAAATCAGCCAAGAACTACAACCTGAGAATCTACCGTGTTTCTTTAATAGAATGTATACGTGTTCTGAAATAGGTGCCAAGTAGACAAAGCCTGCCTACTTGGATCAATTCGTTCATACTGATGAACACTGTTGAGCTATTAGATGAAGTAACAATTATTTAAAATCATCACAAGTTGTCTACAGAATCCATTGTTTCGACCCTGGCCCTATACATGTGCAAATTGTACTTTGTAAAATTCAAATGCAAGGCTTTAGATTTACTTTAAGGTATCACAGATCAAGTTCACCAGGGGATCAGACTTAGAGAAGGATGTGTGCCTGCATGGTTTGAGGATGACACCTGTGAGGGGTAAGGGACGCAGGACTGTGTGGAGGAAGAAGATGATAGAATTATGCATCCTCACAGCAGTCTCAGCAGATCCCACCAGGAGTTTGGGAGCTGGCATAGACCTTTAACAGGGGTGCCTCTGTTTACAAACCCCATGACCCTCAGAGCGTGCTCCTGCCACGAAACTTGTTGGCAGCTGAATAAAAGACCAAGGGCAGGCCAAGCACAGACTGCAAGAACTACCAGTAATTGTAAACATAATGATGATAAGAATAGGTCTCTTTTATTGAGAATTTACATGTGTCAGGTCCCAAACAGGGTATACTCCAGTCATTTACTCTATATAACCATTCAATGAGTATATTCCCAGAGTTGTTACACCAAAAACCACCCATGAACTGGGTGGTTTAAAACAAGAGACATGTATTCTCTCACAGCTCTAGAGGCCAGAAATCTGAAATTAAGGTGTGGGCAGAAGTAACTCCTTCTGAGGGTTCTGAGGGAGAATCTGTTCCTTGTCTCTCTCCTCCCTTCTGGTGTCACTGGCAATTCTTGGCATTCCTTGGTTTGTAGATGCCTCATTCCCTCCTCTGCCTCTGTTACCACAGAACATTCTCCACATCTGTGTCTGTGTCTCTTAAGGACACCAGTCACTGGATCAACTGCCTACTCTAATTCAGAATGACCTCCTCTTAACACGTTACACCTGGAACGGCTCTGTTTCTGAACAAGATCATATTCCTAGGTGCCAGGGATTAACACCACAGCATATGAATGGGGTTTGAGGGAACACAATTCAGCCTGTAGAAGTAGGTATTCTTATTGCTATTTTTATATAAAGAAATCAACAGTATCAGCCAAGGCCCACTTAGGAAAACAGAAGTCACACCAATTATTTTAATGGAGAGAATTTAATACAGAAAAATGAGTAAAGAGGCATGAGAGCATTGAAAAGTTACAAGAAAACAATAACGCAAAGGTCGAACGTGCAGGAAACAGCTTCCTTCCCTGGGATTGGCAAACCAAGTGGAAAGGCTGAGATTATTCCAGTTTAGGAAATTGGACGAGCGCATGAAGAGCTTGGAGCCACTGGTGCTGGGAGCACTGGAGCTTTAGAGGTGAGGGCTCATTATGTTGATACTTAAATCTCAGAAGTGAGGTGCTGTTCTGCTGATGCTGATACGGTGAGGGATTCACCGGTTTGGGGAGTGTGAATACAAACCAGAAGCTGAAACTAACAGGCTCTGCAGGGTGAGGGGTGTTGCTTAAATGGCCAAATGGGAGAGTTCATTCCCTCACTGCCCCCGGCCCTCTAGTGCTTTGGCAGAGCCTCACAAGGAGCAACTGGCAAAGCAGGAATGTGGTCCGGTCCGCAGAGCCCCGGCCTCAGCCCGCAAGAGTCCAGAGGGGTGAGCTTTGAGCCACACAACAACAGCTTAACAAACAACTCACTGAGCTAGAAAATCCCAGCACGCAGCAGGTGGCAAGGCCAGGATTTCAACCTAAATCTGTGCAACTCTGAATTCACCTCCTGATCCTTGGATTTACCTTCCTGTAAAATGGATATTTAAGAATAGATGAATATGTTCTATTTTTCTTCCTAAAATCATCATAATCCAAAAGCCAATACTGGAAGAATAGCAATTTATCCTAAGCACTGAAAGCAAACCATCTTCTTCATGACGGGTGTAATTAGCCAGCTGTGTGCCATGAGTAAAGAGTGGACTGTGTTCCCATATGCAGACCCTATTCAATGTCAGGGACTGGCCAAAATGTCCAAATGGAGCCAGGGCAACCAGACCGCTGCTGACCTCACAGTAATAGAAACACGTAGTACAGAAGCCCAGTAAATTCAGTTAGCTTCTTCCAATTAAATAAAGAGCAGAATAAATTCGATTTAAGATTGTAGCATGTGAAATTAAGTTAATAATCTAGAAGCAGATGAAATCTTCCTATGATAGGAAGCCAACTAAGCAAGTCATCTGGTAAAGAATGAGAGAACACCAGCATTCCAACAGTGGAGTTTCTTAATGTCAGCAACACACACATTTTTCTGGGGCAGCCATCCCTTGGCTCTGTTAACAGATATTTTCTTGAAATATTTAAGCTGAATGTTTGTAAATCAAATCGTATTTTGCTTACACATCTGTTCTGTCTCTGAGGCTCTCCATTTAGTAATAAATGACCTAGTAGCCACACCGTCTTTATGCTCTATAGAAGTATGAATTTAAAGAAACCCGAGAGTAATTTATTCTTTCTTTACCAGACAATCGTAAAGCAGGAAATGTGTGTCATTGGCCCACTTTTTTTATTGTTTTATACATCTTTCAAGCATTAGAGACACTTAATTCTTCTTTTCTGAATTTGTAAGATCGTAACAGTCTATCTGGGACCCTAGTCTTCACTAACTTGTTTGTCCAACCATGAGGAAGAAACAATCACAACCTTTGCATAAAGAAAGAGGTAAGAGGTTCTCTTAGTTATTCAGGATGCTATGGCAAAATACCATAAACTATGTGTCCCACAAACAACAGAAATTTATATCTCAGAGCCCTGAAAGCTGGAAGTTCTAGATCAAGGCAGGTTCAGTGTCTGTGAAGACCCATTTTTCCGCCTTTTCACTGTGTCTTCACATAGTGAGGGGCAGGGCGTCTTCCTGGTCCTCTTTCACAAGAGCACAGATCCCATTCATTAGGGCACTGCCTGTATTACCTAATCACCTCCCAAAGGCCCTGCCTTCTAATGCCATCACAATGGGGATTAAGGCTTCAACATATGTGTTTGGGGTCACGCAACATGCAGTCCTCAACAGAGGCATTAACTGAGGTAGACAGGGAGGGTCACCCTTTGTTTAATTTCCTGCCCTCTACATGTGGTGAACTATTGGACCTGACTTTCTGCAGAATGTCCCATTACTGCTTATTGTTGTTGTTGTTGTTGTTTGAGACAGACTGGAGTGCACTGGTGCAATCATGAAACCCTGGGCTCAAGCAATCCTCCCACCTCAGCTTCCCAAGTGGCTGGGACCACAGTCGCACCCCACCATTCCTGTCTTAATTTTTTTTTTTTTTTTTTTTGAGATGGAGTCTCACTCTGTTACCCAGGCTGGCGTGATCTCAGTTCACTACAACCTCTGCCTCCCGGGTTCAAACGATTCTCCCACCTCAGCGTCCTGAGTAGCTGGTACTACAGGTGCACACCACCAAGCCTGGCTAATTTTTTGTATTTTTAGTAGAGATGGGGTTTCACTGTGTTGGCTAGGCTGGTCTGAAACTCCTGACCTCAGGTGATTCGCCTGCCTTGGCCTCCCTAAGTGTTTGGATTACAGAGGTCAGACACCAGGCCCAGCATATTTATTTATTTATTGAACAGACAGAGTCTCACTATATTGAACAGGCTGGGCTCAAACTCTTGCCTGCTTGTTTCCAACCCAAGACAGAAAAACCCTAACTATCAACAATGCATGTGCTACCATCAGGACATTTTAAAGGGCTCTGCACTCCTAACTCCATCGGCCTCCACCTCCCCAGGGTGCTCACTGCTCCATCCTTCCTCTCTCCTGGACCCCTGGCTTGATATTCAGAGGACAGTTGAGAAGAGAGAGTACAGGCTTTGGATTTAGGCAGTACAGGGCTCAAACTCTTGCTTCATCTCTTTCTACCCTTGAGACCTTGCTGCAGAAGAGAATTTGATAATGCCAACCTTGGAGGAGTTTCACAGGAATTAAATAAGCCTGTATGAAGAAGAAGTCTAACACATAGTGGGTGTTTAACAAACAGCTTCCTCATCTCAGCTCACTGGTGCTGGTTACACAGGTTCCTGGGCAAGCAGGGTCTGAGACAGACAGAGAGAAGCCTTTAGACAGCTTGGCTACCATATCATTGTCTTCTGAGCTTCCGTTTAGATATCAAAAGAAAGTTTGATATAAAAATTCAGGTAAGTTCATTGGCAAATATACACCCCTGAACCCTGACTCAGCAGTGTTAGAGTGACCAGAT
Source organism: Colobus angolensis palliatus (assembly GCF_000951035.1). Classification (NCBI taxonomy): domain Eukaryota; kingdom Metazoa; phylum Chordata; class Mammalia; order Primates; family Cercopithecidae; genus Colobus; species Colobus angolensis. The sequence continues at coordinate 3,548,194 of NW_012115110.1, forward strand.
GTAAGGGTTTAGAGACCATCTGTGCCAGTCATCTTCATCTTCTAACCAGCCAGGACATCTCCCTCAGATTGAACAGTTACCATGGGACAGGCAAGGGATTATCTCATTTAGCCCTCACAGCAACCCTAAAAGGTGAGAATTATCCTAATTTGCACATGGTAAAACAACTGTGTCCAGGATCATCCAACCAATCGTAGCAAAGTGAGGACTAAGGGGGGTCCAAGGCTTTTCTGCCACGTTGCATTAAATCTTTCGAACCATCTGTGAGTTCCAGGCAGAGCTGCCATCATTATTTTCCAGAGGTGGATTCTGAGTACCTAATCCCAGGCTGGTATGTCTGTTATTCTATTAGAGGGTCAAGTGAAAATATGAGTCTGATCTCATGTGGATCAGCTGTCTGACTGCAAAACAACCAGACAAACACATGCATAGGTGCATGCATGCATACACACACAGGTAACTTTTCATCAGTGGAAGCAGTGAGGGAGGCTGACATAGCAGAAATCCTTCTTACAAAGACTTACAAAGGGAGGCTTACAGTGCAACTGCTGGTGGGCTTGGGTTTATACAGAATCTTTTTGTCAGGCAACGTCAGCGGTCTGGGATTGACATCACCTAATAGCAGGTGCAGTTTCAGGAGAAAGAGGTTGACCCAAGGAGGATCAAGGAAGAAGGGAAGAACGGATGCTCAAGGCTGATTGCTGAGGTTGGCTTTGGGTTTATGGGGTGTAAAGAGTCACATATCTGCTCCTCAGAAATGGAAAAGATTTGAGAACCTTTGACTATCTGAGAGCTAATGGTGTCTGTGTGTTTTTCTCTTAGCACCCTGGGGAATAGAAAAGAATAAAGAGATTAAGTAGTTTACGGGAAGAAACCTGATGGGCCATGAAAGCTCAAGGTCTCTCTTGTTCCTTCTAGAATAAATGGAAACAGTTGTCTCCATCTGTTTGGGCTGATACAACGAGATACTTGAGACTAGATAATATACAAAGAACAGAAATTTATTTACCATGGTTCTAGAGGCTGCACAATTGAGGTGCTGGCAGCTGGTGTCTGGTGAGGGCCTTCTTGATGCAGCGGCCAGAGGTGAGGAGCATAGTGGAAGATAGGAGGTCCAAAGGGATGTACTCACTCTTCCAGCCCTTGTTTTTAATTTTATTTTTTGAGACAGAGTCTTGCTCTGTTGCCCAAGCTGGAGTGCAGTGGTGTGAGTTCACCTCACTGCAACCTCTGCCTCTAGGGTCCAAGTGATTCTCCTACCTCAGCCTCCCAAGTAGCTGGGATTACAGGCACACACCACCATGCTCAGCTATTTTTTGTATTTTTGAGAGAGACTAGGTTTCACCATGTTGGCCAGGCTGGTCTCGAACTCCTGACCTCAAGTGATCCACCCACCTCAGCCTTCCAAAGTGCTGAGATTACAGGAGTGAGCCATTGCACCTGGCCCCTTCAGCCCTTTTAGAAGGGCAGCCAATCCCTTTCATGAGTGAAGAGCCCTTATGGCCTAACTGCCTTATAAAAGCCCCACCTCTTAATATCATCACATTGGCAACGCCTGAATTTTGGACCAGATATATTCAAACCACAGCCACAGCCAATCCCCAGAGTGCCAACCAAGGGGACCCAGGTGACAATGCCTACCTCCTGGAAAGCCAAATATGGATGAGTTTCAACAAAGTAGTCAGAACAGACTGATGAATTAGAAGCGCTCCCCATGGATGCACTTGCACTGCCTTGTATGAGTCCTAGAAATCAGTGGGCACTCCACTCCACTCACCAGGCTATCTTCAAGAATAATTAATTAATCGGGGCATTAAGCTACAGGAATAAAATCTACTTTTTATTACCTGTATTCTTAAAAAGAAATGATTCAAAAATTTCACAATTGTAAGAGTTTTAAGGTGTCTATATTTTATATATGCTGCATTCTGTAAAGATAACAGATTTCATTTGCTTGACGCTCTCATTTTTATACCTATTTTCAACACATATACTCAAATTTTATGACACAGCTGAAAATTCAACATTCTTTTTAATGTCAGAAAAAATTTAAATTGCAATTGTGACCCTAAGGTTCAAGCTTATTCTTCAGTTTTCACCATGGTGATAGACTTTAAGAATTAATCTTAGAAATCTCTTGTTACTGGGTTCTCCCTTTTATAACTTTGTAATAGGAATTCAGTGAGATGTTAAAAAGAAAGGTAATTTATGTTTCACACAGCCTCTGAGTTTCCTTCAGGTGTGACCATCACCAACTCTGAAATTGCATCTGCTCCATGTTGCTCATTTTCTAAGCACCTGCCCCTGACGGTTTCAATTTCTACCTCTCCAGCAGACACCTTCCGAATCTGGTTGTTTCTTTTATTGTGATATCATATTCTTCAACTCTCCCTCATCTCACAAGCTGTTTTGTCATAATTTACCTAACTATTCAGGTTCAAAGTACAACCAATTTCAAACAGGAGAAATAAAAATAAATCCACATTAAAACAGATCATAATAAAATTAGCAAGACCCAAAGGGAGATAAAGTTCTAAAAGCAGCCAGAAATATACATATATATGTATATGTATATATTTAATGTAATACATATATATAATGCATATATGTAATACACAAACACAGTGTGTGCAGACAGAGACAGAAACAGAGAGACAGAGACAGAGAGAGTGCTTCGAAGGAATGAAAATAATAGTTGACTTCCCAATAACAACCATTTAAACCATAACACATGGAAATGACATCTTCAATGTGAAGGGGGAATAAAATTTTACATCCCCCTTGAAAATATCTTGCAACAATAAGTGCTAAACATTCTTCACTAAGAAAAAAAAGTGAGAGTGCTTTCAACAACATACTAAAAAAATTCTTAAGAATGTAGGTCAAACAGAAAGAAAATTATCTCACATAGAGAGTTTAAAATGTAAGAAGAAATTAAAACCAAAGAAAGTGGAATATAGCATAATCCAAATAACATTTGTGATATAAAAATGAAAATGTCTTTTGAAGATTAAAGTATAATTTTTTTTAAATAACAGTAATAGTAAACAAGGAGAGAGTAAGAATGAATTCAAGTGTTATATGTTCCTTCCATTGTTTGAAAACAGAATACAAGTATCAAATTAGTTTAGAAGTGGTAAGTTAAGTAGGTATGTTGAAATCAATAGGATAGGACTTAATAGAAACAAAGTATATAACTCTCAAACTTATGGAGAGGAAAAATGACTTTAAAAAGATACTTTATTAATTTAAAGGAAGTCATGAAAGAGATGAAAAATTTATAGAATGAGTTGGAAAACTACAAATCACAAACTAAGATGGTATATTTAAATCCAAATACATCAGCAACTGCATTAAATATGACAAGAATGTTTTCCTAGTAAAGAGCTAAAAAGCATAAAACATTCTGAATAAATTAGGCCTGGCTTTATGATACAAGGTTAGTTTAACAGTGAAAACTCATTCAGTGTAATCCAGGGTATTAACAGATCAAATGTGGAACGTTATAGATTCAGAAACAGCATTTGATCAAGTTTTCCACAAAAAAAAAAAAGAAAAAAATGCCTAAGAAACTGGAAATAGAAGAGATATGTCTTAGTTGAATAAAAGACATCTACAAAAGTCCATAGCAAATATTTTATTTAATAGTTAAAAAGTTCATTTTTTTGTTTTGTTTTGAGATCAAGAACAAAACAAAGATGCTTTATATCACAAATTCCTTTCAACATTGTACTGGAGAACCCAATCAGTATAATAACGTAAAAATAACAAAAAAAAGAGAAAATATTTATAACAACTAGATGATATGAATTCTTTACATAAAAAAGAATTCATAAATAATTCATTAGAAATAATTTAAAAATTTAGCAAAATTGAAAGCTTACCAAAACTCAACATATAAACATCAATTTCATTTCAACAGGTCAACAATAAAAGGTTACAAAACAGAAATAAAAATACCAACTACAACAGAAAAAATAAATCCAAAGGGGAATAAAAGCCTAAAACAATGTATGCAAGGCTTTATAGGAAAAATTATACAACATTATTAAGAGATATTGAAAGAAGAGCCAAACAAACAGAAACCATAAGTTTGCAGACTCAACTTTCTGAAGATTTCAATTTTCAAAATTCGGTAGTGTGATGACTCTAGCTTTGTTCCTAGATTTTAGATTTGTTCCTAGACAAAAAGATCATTTTTGTCTATTTTTGTGAATAATGACATCTGAATTTTTGATAGAGCTTGCACTCAATCTGTTGATATCTTTGGGTAGTGTGGACCTTTTAACCATATTACTTGTTCCAATCCAAGAACAAGAGATATCTTTCCATTTATTTATTTTTATCTTCTTCAATTTATTTTAGGAATGTCTTATAGTTTTTGGTATACAGGGTAGTATTAGTCCATTCTCACGCTGCTATAAAGAACTGCCCAATACTGAAGAATTTATAAGGGAAAGAAGTTTAATTGACTCACAATTCTGTATTGCTGGGAGTCCTCAGGAAACTTACAATCATGGCAGAAGACAAAGGAGAAGCAGGCGCCTCATTCACAGGGCAGCAGGGTGGAGTAAGTGCAAGCAGGGGAAATGCCAGACACTTATAAAACCATCAGATCTTGTGAGACTCACTCATTATCACAAGAACAGCATAGGGGTACCACCACCATGATCCAGTTTCCGCCACCTGCTCCCACCCTTGACTCGTGGGGATTATTGCAGCTCATGGTGATTTTGTTTATTTTTTCTTATTCTTTTTTCTTTGTCTTTGTTGGATTGGGTTAATTAAAAAACCTTGTCTTCTAGCTCCGAAGTTCTTCCTTCTGCTTATTTGATTCGATTGCTACGCTTTCCAGAGCATTTTGCATTTCTCCAAGTGTGTCCATTATTTCCCGAAGTTTTGATTGTTTCTTATTTATGCTACCTATTTCACTGAAGATTTCCTCACTCATTTCCTGTATTTTTTTATTTCCTTAAATTGGATTTCACCTTTCTCTGGTGCCTCCTTGATTAGCTTAATAACTGACCTTCTGAATTCTTTTCTAGGTAAATCAGGGATTTCATCTTGGTTTGGATTATTTGCTGGTGAGTTAGTGTGATTTTGGGGGGATGTTAAAGGACCTTGTTTTGTCATGTTACCAGAATGGTCTCTTCTTATCTGGGTAAGCTCTGTCACAACGAAGGTCTGGGGCACAAGGCTGCTGTTCACATTCTTTTGTCCCACGGGGTGTTCCCTTGGTGTAGTACTCTCCCTTTCTTCCTAGGGATGTGGCTTCCTGGGAGTCGAGCTGTAATGACTCTTATCTCTCTTCTGGATCTAGCCACCCAGCAGGTCTACCAGGCTCTGTGCTGGTACTGGGGGTTGTCTGCACAAAGTCCTGTAATGTGAACCATCTGCAGGTCTCTCAGCCATAGATACCAGCACCTGCCCTGGTGGTGGTGGCAGGGGAGTGCAATGGACTCTGATTTGAGGGGAGACACAGAGCTAAACCATATCAAGGTCTTTCACTTTCTGAATCAAATTTACTCCTATTATAAATAGGATTGTTTTCTTAATTTCCTTTTTGGATAGTTTGCTGATGATGTATAGAAACACTACTGATTTTTTTGTATGTCAATTTTGTAACCTGCAAATTTACTGACTTTGCTCACCAATCTTAGCAGTTTTTTGGCAGCATCTTCACACTGCCTGATTTCAAAACATATTAGAACGCTATATTCAAAACAATATGATATTGACATAAAGACAGATACAGTGAATGATGGAACAGAATAGAGGGGCCAGAATAAACTTACACATCGATGGTCAATTGATTTTCTACAATGGTGCAAAAAATACACTGTGGGTAAAGGACAGTCTTTTCATAAATAATGTTGTGAAAACTGGATATCCACATGCAGAAGGATGAAGTTATCTCACACCATATGAAAACAGGAACTCAAAATGTATTAAAGACTTCAACGTAAGACCTGAAATAGTAAAACTATCTTCTTCTAAGTTTTCATTTTTTTCTAATGTTTTTTCTAATATTTCCCTTATGTTCTTCTTAGAAGAAGACACAAGAAAAAAATTCCGTGGCATTGCTCTGAGCAATGGTACCTTGGATGTCACTCCCAAAGCACAGGAAACAAAAGCAAAAATAGACAAAATTGCATCAAACTAAAATGCGTCTGAACGGCAAAGGAAACAACAGAATTAAGAGAAAACCTGTGGACTGAAAGAAAAATATTTGTAAACTATACCTCTGACACAGGGTTAATATATAAAATATGTAAGAAACTCAAGCAACTTAATAGCAAGAAAATAACCCAATTTAAAAATGCATGAAAGACCTGAATAAATATTTCCCCAAAGAAAACATACAAATGAGGAGCAGATACATAAAAATATGCTCAACATTAGGGAAATGCAAACTGAAATGAAAATTAGACATCACCTAACACTTGTTAGGATGGTATTATACAAAAAGAAAAAAGTGTTGGTGAGGATGTGGATAAGAGAACCCTTAGTAGGATTGTGAATTAATACAGACACTATGGAAAACAGTTTAAAAATTAAACTTAAAAATTAAAAATAGAACTATTGTATGATACAACAATTCCACTACTGGGTATATATCCAAATGAAATGACATCAATGTATCAGAGACATCTGCACCCCATGTTTATTGCAGCATGATTCACTGTAGCCAAGGTATGCAGACAAGTTAAGCATCTACCAGCAGATGAATGGAGAAAGAAAATGTGTTATACATGCACAGTGGAATACTGTTCAGCCTTTAAAAAGGAGAAAATTCTGTCACTTGTGACAACGTGGATGAATTGGAAGGACATTATGCTGAGTGAAGTAAGCCAGGCACAGAAAGACAGGCACTGCATGATCTCACCTATATGTGGTGTATCAGTCCAGGTTCCCTAGAGGGACAGAACTCATAGAATATATATATATATCTCCAATCAAGTTGACACTCAGTATTAAATCCAATCAAGCGGACACTCAGTATTAAAAGACCACCCCTTGTAAACTTGAACCCATACACATTTCCTGAGAGCATACATAATCTTCAAATAAAGACAATAAGGTCATAATTACACCTAACACAATACTTAATAGCAAGAAAATAGCATAGTATAGTTTTTATATCATACATGATATCCAAATAAAGACAATAATAAGGTCATAATTACGCCTAAGATAATACAACTATCCTTCTTACAACCGAAAATACACCAGTTTTCAAGTCAGATATTATTATATAAAGTTAACAATACTTAAATGCTGATATGAGGTCAATAAATCTCAGGTAACATGATAAAGGAGATATATATATATATTTTATCTATAAAGGGGAGTTTATTAAGCATTTACTTGCATGATCACAAGGTCTCACATTAGGCTGTCTGCAAGCTCAAGGAACAAGGAGTCAGTCCGAGACTCAAAGAAGAAGAGCTTGGAATTCAATATTTGAGGTCAGGCCGAATCCAGCACGCTAGAAAGATATGTAGGCTGGCAGGCTTGACCAGTCTCACTTTTTCATGTTTTTCTGCCTGCTTTATATTCACTGGCAGTGGATTAGATGGTGCCCACCCAGGTTAAGGGTGGGTCTGCCTTCCCCAGGCCACTGACTCAAATGTTAATCTCCTTTGGCAACACCCTCACAGACATACCCAGGATTAATACTTTGCATCCTTCAATCCAATCAAGTTGACACTCAGTATTAAAAGTCCACCCCTTGTAAACTTGAACCCATATATATGTCCTGAGAGCATACATAATCTTCAAGTAAAGACAATAATAAGGTCATAATTACACCTATACTTAATAGTAAGAAAATAGCATAATGTAGTTTTTATATCATACATGATATCCAAATAAAGACAATAATAAGGTCATAATTATGCCTAACATAATACAACTATCCTTCTTACAACCGAAAACACATTGAGTCCCAACCCAAATACTATTACATGAAGTGCCATTAGTTCTGATATGGCTGCATCCCAGTTGATCACCTAGCAACACGCAGCAAGACCCCATTTCAGTGCTGTGGGAGCCATGAATCAGTTCACCTGAACGTGTTTCTTACCCAGCGAACACAGCCAAGTATAGAAGTCAGGACGCTCAGGCTAGGCACAGCGGTTCACCCTTGTAATTCCAACACTTTGGAAGGTCGAGGTGGATGAACCACTTGAAGCCAGGAGTTCAAGACCAGCCTGGCCAACATGGCGAAACTCTGTCTCTACTAAAAATACAAAAATTCACTGGGCATGGTGGTGGGCACCTATAATTCCAGCTACTCAGGAGGCTGAGGCAGAAGGATCGCTTGAACCTGGAAGGCAGAGGTTGCAATGAGCTGAGATGGCATCATCACACTCCAGTCTGGGCAACAGAGAACCACATTGCAGGCTGCGTAAGTCCAGCCCTTTCCTGGTAATCTAGTATCACCTGCCAGCTGCTCTAGAGTCTCAAGGGAAGAAACCAGCATGTTTGGATGGCCTTGGAATGCAGCTGGCAGGGACCGTCACCATCTGGCACTAGCTGAGCAGAATGGATGCACCAGACCTCAACTCCAGTGAAGGCAAACCACCCATGTCTGTCTTTGGTGGGCCCCTCATAGAGCCATGTGGCCGTCTCTTATTACAGATTCCTTTTTTTATCAGCATGTTACTAGGGCCACTAACTAGGCATGTTCATAGCAATATGAAAAATCACAGGCTCCTGGTGTTCTTGGACTGCAAAGTACATGAAAGACCAACTCCATCATCTCCCTCCTACCAACCCACTGTCCTCCTACATAAGAAAAACAGAAAAAAGCAAGGGAGACATTCCATAATGAAGACAATGGGAGTTAGTGGAGAGAGAGGAGAAAATGAGGATGGAAGAAGGGTGCGGGGAGAGAGAGAGAGAAAGCATTTCATCTCCGAGGGCCTTAAAAGGAGCCAGTCTAAGTGTCACTTCCCGAAAACCCTCCCCTTAAATAAGTCCCAATCCCACTGCCCCTTGAACCAAGTGACATGAGGACAGCTGTCAGAGGTGAAGGTGCACAGAGCTGTCCATAGACATTTCTGGAGAGTTCAGAGGAAAAACGAAGTTTTTTCATTATAGGTACAGGGTACTTTAAAATCCCATATTATGAGGCAGTATAGAGTCTAGAGTTAATAAGTATCCATTGGCCCATCTCTTAAAATGTTTTCTAAGTAAGAACACCAAAAGGACCCAGGTAGCACCTAGCTCCCTAGTCTCCAGGATTTGAAGGCCAGCTTGGCTTCATTGTCTTCAGGATAGGGATAGAGTGCACTCTCAGGGCTGTTCACTGTCCCCTGACTTCTCATCATGCTGTACCAGGCTGTCATCTGGAAGAGGCTACACCTTCAAATCCTACTGGGCCATCTCCCAATAGAAGCAGTTACTGGATTGGGTTGTCTGCAGCTTCCTATAGGGTTATTTGATCTCAACCTGCATTATGCCATTTCCTCATATCCTTGTGGCTCCTCATCCCTCATCAGCCTCCTAGGGACCCACCTGTCTGATGTTCAATACAACTGTTTGCTGCTGACCTCTGCTTCCACTTCCTAAGCTACCCAGCCTCTAGACTAGCATGGTTTCCAATAGCTTAGGGAGAACATTCTCCACCCTGTTTCTTACCTAAGTCCCCAGGACTCCATCCCAGGTATCCGGGATCTTTGCTGCTACTGTATCAACTCCCCTCTGCCTGGACCAGGATGGCTATGCAACAGAACAGATAACCCCAACTGCATGAATGCCACCCACGCGACCAGTGATGCTCAGCAAAATAGAGCCACTGGGCTGTTATTCCAACAAAGCAACTGCATCATTTCTTTTTGCAAAGAGAAAACACAAATTTTAGACTGCCAGTAAGTATTAAATCCATACTTGTTCACAACACCAAGTTCATACTTGCAAAGATATAAGAAAGGTCTTCAAGACATTGTATAGCATAGAACCTTAAACTCAGATTGGAAGGAGTAAGAATTACATCAACATTCCAAGAGTTTATTCCATGCTGGTGACGTGCATCATATGAAAACACCAGCACAACAGGACAGGCAGGTAGAAACGTGGCTACATACGCCCATACTGTATAATTAAGCAGTAAATTGTGCAAATGAAACAATGTGCTAGAAATAATCAGAGGCATTGGTAGCAGATAGGGGTCTAAGTCTACATTGGATGAGAAGAACAAAACCATCAGCTCCTTTCCCTCCAATACATAAAGGTTGAAAGGACATGATGATGACTCAGGGCTTGGACAAAGTTCTTGGGCACATGAGCAGATTAAACTCACACAAAGAGTGGCTCAGATCATGTCCACACTCTCACCCCTTGCTTGAGTAAAAGGCAACTCTTTTGACCCAATCCAAGCATTCTCAATGGAAGTAAGGAGGCAAAAATTGACACCTGGAGGAAAATAAAGTCTTAACATTTTGCAATGGTTTGTGGTCCTTCAAAGCTCAATGCTACCCCCCAAAAATCTACTTCTTAATATTTAATTTATCTTATTTAGTTAAATTGAAATATTCTCTTTAGGGGGGTGATAATAAAAACAAACTGAGAAATACTGACTTAAGCCTTTTTAATAAATGTTGGCCAAGCTTTCACCAAAATTAAAAACTTTTGAACATCAAAGGATACTATCAAGGAACTACAAAGACAGTCTAAAGAGTAGGAGAAAATATTTACAAGTCATATAGCTATATGGGACGTTTATCCAGAAAATACAAAGAACAATTAAAATTCAACAATGAAAACGACAAATAGCCCAATTAAAATAAGATCAAAGGGACTCAGACAGATATTTCTCCAAGAAGATATACAAATGGCCAACAAGTACACAAAAGGATGCTCAACATCTTCAGTAATGAAGAAACTGAACATCAAAACCACAGTGAGATAGCACTTCAAACCCACCGAGAATGACTATCATCAGAAAAGGAAAAAATAGCAAGCATTAGCAAGGATATGGAGCATTGGAACCCTATCAGTTGCTGGCAGGAGTGTTATGTGGTGCACGCCCACCGTGGAGGGCAAGGCAGTTCCTCTAAAGGTGGACACAGAATCACCACAGAACCCAGCAAATCAATCCCTGAGTATATGTCTAAGAGAACTGAAATGGGTTCATGCAAAAGCTGGTACATACATGTTCATAACAACATTATTCAGTTGCACATAACACAAATGTCCGTCAATTAATGAAATGGATAAACAAAATGCAGACTGTCCATACAATGGAATATTACAGTAAGTTCTGACTTAAATGAGTTCTTGGAAACTGTGACTTTAAGCCAAACGACTTACAGCAGGTACTTGAATAATGTAATTTGGTTCAACATCATTTCATTACATTGATGGGAGAAAAGAAATTGGTTTCATTATAAGTTGTTTCACTTGAAGTCACAATTTCCAAGAACCCATTGATGATAGTAAGTGAGGATTTACTGTATTTGGTAATAAGAAGGAAGGAAGCTCAAGTACAGTTTACAATATGGATGAGCCTTGGACACATGCTACATGAGAGAAGTCAGTCAAAAAGCATTATGGATTGTGTGATTCCATGATTCTATTTACATGAAATGTCCAGAATTGGTAAAGTCATAGAAAAGGAAAGTAAATTGGTAGTTGTCAGGGTCTGGGGAAGAGGGGATAAAGTGACAAAACTGTTGTGGAATTAAACAGTGGTTATGGTCACACACCTTCTGAATATACTAAACAGCACTAAAATACATCCTTTCAAGTGGTGGGATTTATGATATGCAAATGAAGTCTTTTTAAAAAATTGGTTAGATTATTTTTCCTGGACAAAACTTGATAAGGGCTCCCAGCATTCCTAAGATGCTGAACAGAGGGAAGAGGTCATTGTGCCTTCTGCTCTTGCACTAGTGAAGAGAAGTCAGCCACCCTCCCCAGACACCGCACCAGCCTAGACCTTGCAATGTTTCTGTTAAAACAAACAAAATAATTTCAACTGAAAGAAGCATTTGGCCCGCTAGGATGTTGCTTCTATCATCTGATTGCACAAGGCTTAGCGATTAATCTATTGATCATTCCCATCTCCTCCGTTAAGCAAGCATGACCATGCCTGATAACTGCTGAGAAGATGAATCACTGAGCGGGGCCGGTGATATTAGACAGGAGTGTGTATCAAATTAGAGAAGAGATGGATGCAGATTTCTATGAGGATTAAGGAGAAAGGCATTCTGTGGCTGTATTTACTCTCTGCTCATCCTCAGCAAAGTTTCCATAAGTGATGTTCCATCTTCCATTACCTTGCTCCCAAACAGGAAATACTAAAATAAGAGAAGTGCCTTCAGAAAGTGACAGGCACAGAGAGCCAGGATGAATCGTTCGCTACTAACAACCCGTTTGAAGCAGAAAATTTTGCAACATCACACGAACTGAATTTACAGCTTCCATTCTCCAAAGATTAAAGAGATTATTCTTAATATAATCAGTAACCGTCACCTCTAAAATAGAGAACTATCTATTTGTGACTTCAAAAGGTTCTGAAGAAGAGTCTGTGGCTCCATCTTTTGCCAGTATCATTAAGGTCATTGCTTTGTTTTGCTGTAGGCTGCTATTACGTAATTGCTTCGGAAGTGTGTGCCTGTGGGGTTTGACTGATAGAAACAAGGAGGGAGAATTGAACTGGAGCTTGTCCAGGAAGTGGAGAAGGCAGGAGATAGGCAAACTGGTGAAAACCTCAGCTGTGCTGCGGGATTCATCTGTGATCATGTAAATGGAAAGGGGGACCCCTGCAAGCAGTTTCAGCCCTGTGGAGTCACCACTGCCTTCAGTCTGGGACAACTGTTTCTGAGGCAGTGCACACTCAGAGCCCAGCAAGCTTCACCTCCAGGCCATGACTGCCCTCCTGTTCCCACAGCCTGTCCCCAGAGAGCCCCATGGAAGCAGCGTCCTCTCTTACCAGGGAGCTTCTTAAGGCAGATTCAGGCTGAGACCTCTCTCACAGGTTTCGTGGCTGGGCTGTTCATCCCCCAACCCCGTCCCTGCACCCTCCACTCCACACCCCTTCCCTCCTGCTGTTCCTTGACTTCACTTCCTTTTGTTCCAGTGTCACTGGAAAGAAGGGACAGCTGGTTACCCTCCTCAGCCTAGCAACCCCTTTTATTCTTGAAAATGGCTCTTCCGTCACTAGACTAATTCATCCTATTCTGCCTCTTCCTCAAATTCAGTTTTCAAGCCCTAAAGCACAGTCACAGTTTTCTACAGACACCTCCTCCTTAAATGGCCCTTTTCACTCCATTTGTGGGCTCTCCAGTGGGACGCTTCTATTTACTGCCCACTCATTATGGGAATGAGCATTAAGATCTAACGACAGCCTTTCTGTCTGCATCATAATACCAATTCCTCACTAATTCCCCTTGCCCTTCCATTTAAAGAGATGCTACCTCCTTTGCTTCCTGGCAGACCCAGCAGACCCCCATCCCTCCCTATTAATGAGCTGGCTCTTCCTGCTAATTTCACCTCCACCTGCTCATCCCTCCCATCTGACTCTGGGCCTGGGGAGGTTGTCAGGTCCCAAAGAATAAGCCACGGTTGTTGACAACTCAGGGGAATCAGCCAAAATCCTGAGACAGAACAATAGGTAGTGGTGATGACAAACTTCAAGCCACAAATCTTTTAAAACAGAAGGAAAATGGAAAATATCAGCAAAGGCTAGGCAGTCACATAGCAAAAGTAGTTTGGTTTCATTTGAAACAAGTTTACAAGAATCATAAGGGGGTAATGAAAAGTCTCATTTCTTTTCACTATTGTTGGAAATCTGTCTCCTGGTATTATAGAGAGACTATGTCATCTACTCTAACTTCCTTTGCCCCCAGCAGAACCGTCTGAGAGGTTGCTGAGTTCCTTTCATTCAGGATGCACTGAAGACCCCCGAGAACCATTCCATCCGTGGCCTTCCTCTGGCACACATTCTCGCCTGGACATCTCCTCTTTCCACCTGCCTCTTATCCAGGATGCTTTTCCTCACACATTTTTTTTTTTTACAAAAGCATGTCAGGAGCCACTTCGTAATCAGTCGGAAATAATGTCTTACTGTACAGACCAGTGCTTTTTCCAGTGGGGTGCTCTTTCATTTCAGGCTCAGGGGCTTTTTTTTTTTTCTGAAGCTTATCTAAATCCATGTAATGATATTTCATACACAGAAAGTGGGTGCCTTTAGATACCTCCTGAACTCTTCAGCCTTCAGGAACTTCTCTACCTTCCCTTTGTTTTCTTCATGCCCAATGAGGGGCACATGCTGTGTCCTCTCACCATTCTGTTTATTTCAATGACCTGAATATCGCAGCGTCTTCCCTTATGACTTCTGCTTAGGCCATAGATGTGATCATTCACAGGAACGCAGCTAGGTGGTAAGGTCTTCCAGTGAGGAATGGTTAATTTGGGTTGATTTTCATGCATTCTCTTATTTCACTGAAACCAAAGGCATTGACTGGCCATAACCAGGCCAGGGATGGAGTGCTTTCTTTGGACTAAAGGCTAAAGGGAATGTAACTGACCAACAAAGGGATGGTACTGGATGGTACACATGCCAGCTAATTGACTGAGCTGGCATGCAGTCTTGCTTTGTCTCAGATGCTGGCAAGGGCATTATAATTAGATTTTCCTGTCCTTGTGGCAAAATAAGGGTCAATTGTCTTGCGTTCCCAATCATGATTGTACCACCCTTATTGCAGGTTTAATCCATATGCTGAGAAATTATATGGGGATCAAATGCACACTGGCATTAGAGAATGACTCCAGATTGTTCTCAATGGTAGGATTTCATCTGAAAATAAGTGCTGATTTACATGAATTTACATCCAAAATGCAAACCACAGAGTTCCCCAATGGAGAGCAAAGGAAAGTTGAAGGCAGCTAGCTTCCTCCTTTATCTCAAAAGCAGAGGTCCCACTGGCCTTTAGAGTGGAAAAAAAAAAACAAAACCCAAAGATATTTCCATAGGCAGCCCCATACACAAAATACAAAACACTCAATTATGCGTACACAGGCCCCTTTATCCTCCCCAATGGTAATTCTGAACCTCTGCATCTTCCAGCTGTACTTGATTAACATGGCAGATGCAGTTCCCTCATCAACTGCCTGTTAATACAGGAGACAGAGGCAGTGCTGGGAGGTTTCCAAATAAAACCAGGACGACTGGGGACAAAGGTTAACAGTTGGCCAAGGTAGTCTGTACACTTCTTAGAGAGGATTGGGCTAGGTCTGTGGGGTGTCCTTAGTTCAACATTCATTTTCACAGCTTAGGGACACAATTGGCATTAAAGATAAGGAGTGTGTGTGTGTCTGTGTGTGTGTGTGCATGTCAGCACTTGTGATCAAAATACTCTATATATTAAGCAATGTACTGAGCTATTTATGGCAAGAGAAAAGAAAATATTGTATTAAAAAATCTGGGCTTTTTAATATGAAAGAAAATAACCCACCTATATGTATATGAATGTGAATAAACAGGTTATATTCAGTAACCCCTGCCTCAGCGCCCTTCTTTCTGGTCCCCCATGTGGACAACTTGGGGTCACTGAGGAATTCAGTTGAGTTGTCTTGGGCTCCACAGAAAGCAGAAAAGAAGGGGGCTGTGGTACTTTCATTACCTCCGAGAACATGCAGGAAGGAAAAGGCACCTTGTTAGTTAGGCACAATTTCTTCTTCAATATGGATTTAATTCTGACATTGAAAGATTATATGTGCAATTGTTCTTAGAGGCTGAAGGTTACAAATACATGGGGAAGCCAGCTGCAGCCTGTTCACACCTTCACTTCAGCCCTCAGCATCTTCTCGAGCCAGCTCTTCTTGTCTGGCTCTTTTCTCTGGCAAGTCTTTCTGCGCAGTCCACTGGAGCTCCTGGGTCTTGCTCCAGCATCTGGACAGCCAGCCACATCCAGCAGGTCAGGGTTCATGGGCTCTACGGGCACCTTAGTGCATAAGGCGTCCTTTGAATGTGCCGAAACGATGGGGTGGGGTCACAGGAGCCCTGGGGGTCCATCCAGAATTATCCAAGACCACCCAGAAATGTTTAATTAAGGAAAAAAAGGTTAGCTTATTCATGGGAGACACAACGGTTATTAGTGTCAAGTGTGGGTATTGACCTTTCTTTTTTGTTTTAAAATATGTCTTTATTTATCATTTTTGAAATTACAAAAAAAATGACGTTTCTGTATATTCCAATTGGAATAAAACAATTATTTGCAAAAAAAAAAAAAAAAAAGGTTGTTTTTCTCCCTTGCCTGCCTGTCCTAGCCTCCTCCAGGAATCACCAAACCCACAGCCTGGAGCCCATCCTCCACACCAGTTCATCTGCACGTATATGGGGAGGAGTGTTTTTTGTTTTTATCAAAATGTGACTGTATTGTGGACATTCACCCATACTTTGCTTTCTTCAATTACTATGGGCATCCCTTTTGGTCAGTGAATAGAGAAGAGGGGTAGATACAGATCTATCAGTATCTCTATTTTTCTTTTCTTTGTGGACTCACAGGTTTAATTTACATAAAATGGGTTATATCACTATGCTAATTTGAAGTGCAGTCTTTTTCATTTTCTTTTTTTTTTTTTGCCTCTTTCTGTTTTGTTTTTGTTTGTTTGTTTCCTGCTCTATTCCTTCCATTTCATGGAAGCCCTTTCCCTACCCCATCCTGAGAAACCCAAGGTGCCACTTTCCAGTCATTCTTACATAGTCACACACACACACACACACACACCTTACAAACTATTGGTTTTACAGAAATAAAAATATATTATGTATGCTTCTCTTCCTATTTTAACAATACTTTGTATTAAATCTTCCTAATCCATTTGATATAACTTCTAATGCATTCTTTTCAATAACTGCATACTAATCCATGTGGTGGATGCAGCTGGAATAATTCAGTCATTCAGCAATTCCCCTACCAATGGAAAACTAAATACTTAGCAGGTTTTGCCACCTCATAATAATATCTTTGCCCACATGTGCCTGCAAGACTCAGTGTTCCTGTCTGTGTAATGGGTTCCTAGGAGGGAGACTGTTGAAGACACCAACATGGGTATTGTTAACTACAATCGCTGTTGCCGAAGGAGGTAGCACTTCATGTCTCACCAGAAATGTTCCTGTTCACACTCTCTGCAGCATCCCTAGCAGTGGGTTCTTTGCTCTATTTTAGCTTTTGTCAGTGGGATGTGTGTGAAATGATAGTTACTTTTTATGTTATTTGCATTCCCCTGAGGCTGGTGAACTTGATCTTTTCATATGCTTAGGAGTCATTTAGATTTGCTCTTCTCTGGATTTGCTATTCAAATCTTTGCCAATTTGTTTTTGGTGTTGTTTATCTTTGTTAGTCGATTTAGAAAGCTCTGTATATACTTTAAATAGTGTCCTGGTTAAAGCTTCTGGGTTCAGAAACCCAACTCGGGAAGAGGGGGGGTCTGCAGTCAGGACCCCTACTTCTCTGGACCTCAGTTCCTCATGTTTAGGTTGAAGATGGTTCGTCTCCGCACCTCACAGCACGCTGAAAGACACGTTAGGGGCCTAAAAATATTTACCACACACAGTCAGTTAATTTAAGCCATTGTTTCTATTTATTTGGCTTATGATATCTTTTGATATATAAAAGTTTGTAATGTTTATGTTACAAAAAATGTTTTTTTCAAAGTTTTCTTTTTTTCTAACCTAGTGAGAAAAGTGTCTGGAAAGCGTTCATCTCCTCTCCACCTGCGACACACCTGCCTGTCCCAGCAGGGTCAGGATTTCTTACCCAGAAGTGAGAAGTGAGATTTCCTTGTAAGGCACACCACTCCTCCAGTTCCTGCTGGCTTCAATCCCTCCCCAGAATGAGTTTCCATATTTTTTCCAGAGTTTACCAAGGTTTTTGTTTGTTTGTTTGAGATGGAGTCTCGCTCTGTCGCCCAGGCTGGAGTGCAGTGGCGCGATCTCGGCTCACTGCAAGCTCCGCCTCCCGGGTTCCCGCCATTCTCCTGCCTCAGCCTCCCGAGTAGCTGGGACTACAGGCGCCCGCCACCACGCCCGGCTACTAATTTTTTTATATTTTTAGTAGAGACGGGGTTTCACCGTGTTAGCCAGGATGGTCTCGATCTCCTGACCTTGTGATCCACCCACCTCGGCCTCCCAAAGTGCTGGGATTACAGGCTTGAGCCACCGCGCCCGGCCGCGTTTATCAAGTTTATTATGGATTTCTGTGATGAGTTCGGGGAGCCCTGTGCAGCAAGGGTCCTGGGAAAGAAAAAACCGCCATAAGGCAGGCAGCCTTCACATGCAGGGCAATGACTTCCCTTCTAGGCTACAGCTTACAATAATAAAGTGGGAGCAGGCAAAAGTCATTTAAATGATACTTTTTATTTCTCCAATACTACTGATATGGTCTGGCTCTGTGTCCCCACCCAAACCTCACCTTGAATTGTAATCCGAATTGTAAGCCTCATGTGTTGGGGAAGAGACTTCGTGGGAGGTGATTAGATCACGGGGGCAGTTCCTCCATGCTGTTCTCACGCTAGTGAGTGAGCGCTCCTGAGATCTGATGGTTTTATAAGGAGCTTTCCCCTCTTGGCTTGGGACTTGTCTCTCCTGCTACCACGTAAAGAAGGATGAGTTTGCTTCCCCTTCTGCCATGATTGTAAGCTTCCTGAAGCCTCCCAGCCATGCAGAACTGTGCGTCAATTAAACCTCTGTAATTTATACATCACCCAGTCTCAGGTATTTCTTCATAGAAGCAAGAAAATGAACGAATACAACTACCAATAGCTTTCCTTGGCTCAAAGTGTTGATTTTTAAATAAAATAAGTGGTTTTTGTGATTTTTTCAAATATTTAATAGAAAATTGCATTTGCACAGTACTTTTCAATGATGGTTGTTAGCTAGTCTTTCTATTTTTCCTATGAAATAAGCACTCTAAGAACCCTTGTTTTGTAGTGAAAAAGATTACCTAAACATTAGTATCAACTCCTTGCCTTTTGGCAATGACTTTGTCATACTCTTCCTTGGCCATCTTTTTCATTGCCCCTCCTACTTTCATTAGTATCCATCTCTAACTAATTATTCTACTTTGTAATTAACTGCTTTGGTAAGAAAAACCAATGCAAAATAATAGAATTCCTTTATATTTAATTGCTTAATTACTGTTTTAACTGAGACTGCAAATCATTTTGGCAAACATACATTATTATGCATTTTGTTGCCAATGAATCAAGAGATTCAATTAATGATTTAATTGATTAATTATAGTTAATGATGGTAATTAATATTGACTGCAGCAGTTTACAGATAAATGGAAAGCCCATCTTTCCATCCTATTTGGTTTCTTCATATTCTCTTTCGGACTCACAATGGGAAAAAAAAGTCTTCAAAGGAAACGCTACTAGTTATTCATTCTACCAGTGCTGCACAGCCAATTGTTTCAGACTAAAAACATGTACCTGCAATCCACATCTCTTTTGTATATAACGCCTCATGACTAAAGAAGATACAGTGAAAACGCTAAAATTGGCATTTGTTGACAAGGGCAGGGTCTGTGATACATTCTTTAATACCCTTGTGACACTCAGCAGAGGTTTAAAAGGTGTTTACCCCAAACTGGAATACAGCTAGTGCTCTCTGAGCATCTTACCTTGACAAGTGTTGACACTTCAATGCCATTTTGGTTCATGCCTTCTGTAGTAGGCAGATCCAAAACCCTTAGCAATCCTTCTTTGGACAACAAACAATTTCTATGCACTAAGTCTGGCATTTGAAACCCTCATCCCTCTTTTCAACCCAGTCTAGCTCAATTATACTAAGTATATCTTCACCTGGGTTTCCAGAACCACTAGTTCATTGGCCTTCCTACCTCTCACTCTCCAGACTCACTTAAGTGGCTGCCCAAAGGCTCAGTCCTGTTCAGATCACTTCACTCTTAGTGAGAAGCATTAGTAATTTTGAGAAGAAAGCCCAGAAGCTGAGCCTACTTCTTATGCTTCCCCATAATAGGGCTCAGCCTGTCTCTCCCTATGTTTTATTCTTTCACTATCCCATCTCCACTTTCTAACCAGACAGAACTGCTCCTGACTTGTCCAAGCTTGTCTCACAGACTTTCAAGGCTTTGACATCTCCAGTTAAACACTACACCCCCAGGGCATGTGGTGCGCAATATTTTTTCCATGCTTTTAAACCCACCTTGGAAGCTATCCCTACTAAAGCATTTCCTAGGAAATCATTTCCTGGTTTTGAGGTCCCCTAGAACTTCTCTGATAGATCCCATACTCTTCATGCGCATGAACTGCTCAGACCTCAGTCCCATGATGCTGACAGATGGCAGGGCAGGCCTGCTTTGGGTTTTGGCTAACAAAAATTGCCACATACAAGGTCAGGTCCCATTTCCAGGGGGAACCAATGATAAATAACAGCTCGGGAAGGCAATCTAAAGGCCCAGCCCCATTGCCCCAGTAGATGGCAACTACAAAAGACTTCTCAGCTCCAGACTTCCCCTAAGATCCAGGACCAGCTGAAGCCTCTGATGCGGCTGTTTAACATCTCAGTTCCCTCTTCTACCCAGTCCTGCTGCCTTCCCTCCCCTATTGATGTGGATCCCCAAACAACTTCCAAATTAACTTTTTGCACATGAATCTCCATCTCAGAGTTGCTTCCTAAGAAGCCCAACACATGACACAAAATTATCTGGGGAACCCCTTGAGGTCAAGGATCATCTCCTGGTCGATTCTGCATCCTACAGAGCAATGTGCTGCATTAAATATTGGAAGACTATGTTGACGTATGTCAAATTAAGTTGCTTGGTTGTATAATAAATAAAGATGAACAATTTGATGAAGTAATTGCAAACTATGCTGCCTCTTCACATTGATAAGCCGAGAAGAGTTGGGAAAGCGGTAGAAAGGTCAAGCAGTCCTAAAACATGTTTTACCACTTCCCATATGCCAAAGCTCAGAGTCTTCATTATTATTACAATGTCATTATAAAGCAAGGCTGCATCTCCAAAATATGCAAGTAGGTGAGAAGAATTCACTAAGGATATAGCCAATGAGGGGTTGACTCTGGCAACATGGCAGAGGGGGAGACTCCTAACTAGCACTCCACAAAGAGACACACTGAGTGAACCCACACGTGGACCAATTCCCTCTAAGAGAAACCCATAATTCAGTTGGAAGACTCTCACACATTGGCCAAGCATGGTAGCTCATGCCTGTAGTCCCAACACTTTGGGAGGCTGAGGCAGGCAGACCAGTTGAGGTCACGAGTTCAAGGCCAACCTGGCCAACAGAGTGAAACCCTGTCTTTACTAGAAACACAAAAATTAGCCAGGCATGGTGTTGTGTACCTGTAATCCCAGCTACTTGGGAGACTGAGGCAGGAGAATTGCTTGATCCTGGGAGGCGGAGGTTGCAGTGAGTTGAGATGGCACCATGGCACTCCAGCCTGGTGACAGAGTGAGACTCCATCTCAAAATAAATAAATAAAGACAAATAAATTTGAATCCTATGCTCCATGGAAATTGCATGGTAAAGTAATTAGATCAGGCCACTGCACTCCAGCCTGGGTGACAAAGCGAGATTCTGTCAAAAAAAAAGACTCTCATACACTGGACAACTAAAAAAATATCCACAGAGAAATGAGTAGGGAAAGCAGAACAACATGAAAATATTTAAAAATATAAAATTCCTTGCAGAAGTAAGTATATATTCAACTCAGAACACTATTACATCATAATGGTGGTGTGGAAGTCAATCGTGTAAGTAGTATGAAGGCAAAAAAACAAAATTAGCAAAATAGCTACAATAATTTGTTAAGGGAAAAAAAGCTATAAAAGATACAAAACATACCATTAAAAACAAATTAGGCAAGGAGTAAAAGCATAGTTTGCATAGGTGATCAAAGTTAACTTATAACCAAGCTCAAACTGACCTGTATTAGTATAAAATGTTTTTATGTAAGGCTCACAGTAACCACAAAGCAAAACCACAAAAGATATCAAAAAAGGATTCAAAGCATACTACTATAGAAATTCACCAAACCCCAGAGAAAGACAGCAAAAGATAAAGAAACAAAGGATCTACAAATTAATTAGAAAACAATTGAAAAAATGTCAATAGTAAGTACTTACCATTCAATATTACTTTGAATTTAAATAGATTAAATTCTCTAGTTAAAAGACATAGAGTGGCTGAATAATTTTTTAATAACCCAACTGTATTCTTCTTACACGGGACTCATTTCACATCTAAGGACAAAATAGACTAAATGTGAAGAGATGAAAAAGAGATTGCACACAAATGGAAACCAAAGGAGAGCAGGAATAGCTATGCTTATATCAGAGTAAGAAATATTTTAAGTCAAAAACCATAAAAAGAAGCAAAGAAGGTCATTATATAATAACAATTTTTTAAGAAGCTGTAACAATTATAAATATATATGCACCTAAAATCAGAGCACCTAAATATGTAAAACAAATATTAATAGATCTGAAGAGAGAAACCACAATACAATAATAATAGAAGATGTCGATACCCCAACTGCAACATTAAACAAATCATCTAGACAGAAAATCAATAAGAAACCATTAGACTTGACTACACTTTAGACCAAATGGACCTGACTGAAATATACAGCACATTCCGTCCAACAGCAACAGAATCACACATCCTTCTCAAGTACACATGAAATATTATCCAGGATAGATCATATGTTAAGCCACAAAACAAGACTTAATAAAGTTAAGAAGACTGAAATCATGTTGAGCACAATTACATAAAACTAGAACTCAAAACCAGAAAGAATGTCAGAAAACTCACAAATATGTGGAAACTAAACAAATTGTTTCTGAATAACCAATGCATCAAGAAAGAAATTAAAGGAGAAATTAAAAATATATTGAGACAAATGAAAATGGAGTATATCAAAATTTATGGGATGCTGTAAAGCACTCCTGAGAGGAAGCCTTATAACAACAATTATCTAAGTCAAAAAAGAAGAGAAATCTCAAAAAACCTAATGTTCCACCTCAAAGAACTAGAAAAAGAGAACAAAATAAGTTCAGATTTAGCAAAATAAAGGAAATAAAGGAAATAATAAATACACAAAATAGAAACTAGAAAAAGAATAGAAACCATCAACATAACTAATGTTCAGCTTTTTTAAAGATAAACAACATTGGCAGTTGTACTAATAAAGAAAAAAGAGAAAGGACTCAAATACATAAAATCAGAAATGAAAGAGGAGACATTACAATCAATACCACAGAAATATAAATGATCGTAAGAGACTCTTATGAACAACTGTACACCCACAAATTATATAACCTAGAAAAAATGGGTAAATTCCTAGAAACATGCAACCTATCAAGACTGAATCAAGCAGAAACAGAAAATCTGAACAGAACAATAGTGAGTAAGGAGACTGAATTAGTAATAAAGTCTCCTATCAAAGAAAAGTTCAAGACCTGATTCCTACACTGCTGAATTCTACCAAAAGTTTTTAAAAGACCTAATGCCAACCCTTCTGAAAATCTTCAAATAATTGAGGAGGAGGAAATGCTTTCAAATTCCTTTCTTGAAGCCAGCATTATGCTGACTCCAAAGCCAGGTAAGGACACTATACAAAAAGAAAACTTCCAACCAATATCTAGTATGAACATAGATACGAAAATTCTCTAACAAGTACTAGCAGAGCAAATACAACAGCACGTTAAAAAGTTCATTCACCATGATCCAGTGAGACTTAGCCCAGGGATGCAAGAGTGGTTCAACATATGTAAATTAATAAATACAATACACTGCATCAACAAAATGAAGGACAAAAACCACATTTCAATATATGCAGAAAAACCATTTGACAAAATTTAACATCTGTTCATGATTAAAAAAACTCAACCAAATAGTTATATAAGGAATATATCTAAACATTAATATAGACAATCTAGAGCAAGCCCACAGCTAACATTATACCCAGTGGTAACAGGTTTAAAGCTTTTCCTCTAAGATTAGGAACAAAGCAGGGAGGCCCACTCTTGCCAATTCTATTCAACATAGTTCTGGAAGTCTTAGCAAGAGTAATAATTAGTAATAAATTCTCCTATCAAAAAAAAGCTCAAGACCTGATTCCTACACTGCTGAATTTTCAAGACAAGAAAAATAAACAAAGCCATCTTACAAGAAAGAAAAAAGGGAAATTGTTTCTGTTTGCTGATAACACAACATTATTTTCTATACTATAGAAAATATTTAGAACACATTTACATATACATTATATATAATATAGAAAACCCTAAAGACTATTGTTATCATGTTTGCTGATAACATGGTCATTTTCTATACAATATAGATTATATATAATGTATGTATAATTATATACATTATATGTAACCCATAAATAATAATTTATTTATAGCTTACATTATTTAT
>NW_012115110.1:3572780-3593256 GCF_000951035.1 Colobus angolensis palliatus
ATTTATATTATTTTATTAAATTAAAAATGTTATATTAATTATGGTAATCTAAATTATAGTACAGAAAATCCTGAACACTCCACCAAAAATTGTTAATACTGATAAATTCAGTAGAGTTGCAGCTTACAAAATCAACATACAAAAATCAACTTATTTATACACTAACAATGGACTATCCAAAAAAGAAACTTTTAAAAATCCCATTTACACTAGCATGAGAAAAATAAAATACTTGGGCGTAAGTTAAACAAGGAGGTGAGACATCTGTATACTGAGAACTGTAAAATATTAGTGAAAAAAACTGAAGAACACATAAATAAATGGAAAAATGGCTCACGTTCATAGATTGGAAAAATTAATATTGTTAAAATGTTCATACTACCCAAAGCAATCTACAGATTCAATGCAATACCTATCATCAAAATTCCAATGTTGTCATTTACGGAAATAGAAAAGGCAATTCTAAAATTTGTGTGGAATCAGAAAAGACCTTAAAGAGCCAAGGCAATCTTGAGCAAAAACAACCAAACAGAAACAAAAAACAAAACTAGAGGTATCACAACCGCTGAGTTCAAAAACTACTACAAAGCTATTGCAGTAAAAACAGCATGGTACCGGCATTAAAACAGACACACTGACAAATGCAACAGGATAGAGAGCCCAGAAATAAACCCAAGTATTTACAGTCAACTGATTTTCAACAAAGTTGCCAAGAACACACAATGGAGACAAGACAGTCTCTTCTATAAATGGTGTTGGGAAAACTGGATATCCACATGCAGGAGGATGAAATTTGATCCTTATCTCACAACATATACAAAATCGACTCAAAGTGGATAAAAACCTTAAATGTAAGGCCTGAATCTATAAAGCAGCTATGAGAAAATACGGTGAAATGCTCCATAACATTGTTCTGGGCAGTGATCTTCTGGATAGGACTCTAAAAGCATCACTCAACAAAAGCAAAAATAAATAAATGGGATTGTGCCCAGCTGAAAACCTTCTGCACAGCGGAGGAAACAATTAACAGAGTGAAGAGACAACCCACAGGCTGGCAGAAAATATTGGCAAACCATGCATCTGATAAGGGGTTAATATCCAAAACGTATAAGGAATTCAAATTACTCAAAACAAATAACCTGATTAAAAAATGAACAAAGGATCTGAACAGCCATTTCTTAAATGAAGAGATTCAAGTGGCCAAGAAGTATATGAAAAATGTTCTACATCACTAATTATTAGAGAAATGCAAATTAACACCTCAATGAGATACCACCTCACAACTGTTAGAATGGCTATTATCAAAAAGACTAATGATAACAAGTATTGTTGGTGATGGGGAGAAAAGGGAACCCTTGTTGGTGAGCATGTAAATTAGTGTAGCCTTTTTGAAAAACAGTGTGGAGTTTCCTCAAAAAACTGAAAGTAAAATTACCATAGTATCCAGCAAACCCACTTCTGCATATATGGCCAAAGGAACTGACACCAGTATGTCAAAGAGATATCTAGCTACAGTCCCACATTCATTTCAGCACTATTCACGATAGTAAATGGAATCAACCTAAGTGCCCATCAACGAACGAATAAAGAAAATGCAGCACGTATACACACTGAAATACTATACAGCCTTCAAAAGAAGAAAATCTGTCATATGCAACAGCACAGATGGAACTGAAGGACATTATGCTAAGTCTGATAAGCCAGGAACAGAAAGAAAAATACTGTATGATCTCATTTTGAAGAATCTTTAAAAGTTGGTCCCATAAAAAGAGAGTAGAATGGTGGTTACCAGAGTCTGGAGGGAAGGAATGGGAAAGAAGAGATGTTGTTCAAAAGGTACAAGGTTTCAATCAGACTGGAAGAATACCTTTTCCTGATCTACTGCACTACATCTTGACCACAGTTAATAATAATGTATTATGCATTTTAAAATTGCTGAAAGAATAAATTTCTAATGCTCTCACCACAAAAAAAGATACATTGGTGAAGTGACAGATGTTAATTAGCTGGATTAATTCTTTCTATGATGTGTAGATAGATCACAACATCACAGTGTACCCTATAAATATACATTATTATTATTTGTCAATTAAAAATAAATCTTAAAATGAGATATAGCCCATGAATTGACTACATTCTGTTTATCTCCTTTCCCCATTTTATGTCTGACAAACTATCAATCTATAATTTTATACAAACTATAGTCATTCTATGAACATTAATTTTTATTTCTTTCTGAGAGGCAGGGCTGGGCTGGATCATAGTATTATCCCAGAGCTAACTACACATCACATAACCGTGCTAGAAAACACTTGCTGGGTTCAGACTCCTGTTACCAAATATTACATGTGTAGGATTCAAAACTAATTATGGAATTCACCTACATTGACATCTATTTGTGGGCTCAATGATACATGCTCTAGATAGAATTGCATCATGCAAAAACACCTTTGAGGATTCACGATTCACAGAAAACAAGCAAGTGTTTTGACATAAATACCTATAACTCCTCAGACCTTAGCTAGTCCAGGTACCACAATCTCCATCATTTCCAGAAAGTGTGCAGCGGGCATGCTCAGACCCCAGCATTTTCCACCAGCAGTGCTTCCCATGTTCTGCTGTAACTTTTTTACCAGTCACCGTACTGAGCATTTTCTAAGAGCCAGGAATTGTGCTGAGTGTTTTATATGCATATACTTTGACTCATTTAATTCTCAGGAAATCCCTGCAAGATTAGTATAATTATTGCTATTTTACAGATGAGAAAATTGGGGCTTAGAGATTTCAAATAACGGGCTCAAGTCTCCACTGCCCATAGGTGGAGCAGAGATGATGCCAGCATGCTCCCTGTGTGCCCAGCGGCACTGCCTCTCTTGCTTGCTAAAGTCATCCTGCCCCCAGAACCCCACCCAGCAAGACCGCACGTAGCCACGGCAGGAAGAGTATCACCCTGGTCATTTAACCCAGAGGCTTTCGTACCCAGCTGGGCTTAGCTGAAGGTCTCTGCTCTTTACATTTCTCTTCTTTTTCGTGGGTCATGGGAAAACCAAGCATGATCTTCTCATGGTGATGACAGAATTTCCAGGGACCCAGCCACATGACACAAGCACGTTTTAAGCCCCTGTCTCCATCATGTCTGCAATGTTCCAGGACCAACAGAATATTCCAGGGATGTACAGCATAGAGTGGGATGGAGTATATGTGGTTCTGAACATGAAAGCATTCTAACATGAGACCGGCACTGTGTCCATGTGTGCTGCTAAGCCTGGCTGCCATCTGCTTCACATGCACCATTCATTCTGCAGGTGAGTCATAGAACAAATCCTAGTCTGGCCCATTTCTGCCTCCGGTATCTTTGGTCACTGTGGAATCAATAAACCACTTTAAATAGAACAGCATGAAAGACACACATGAGTTGCAAAATGTAAAATAAATACTTTAATCCAAAGCATAAAACCTTTTTTATTATTCATTGCTTTGGATTATCCATGCCTCTGCTTCCCTTTATTTACATCATTAGTCGAGATGTGCTCTAGTTTTGAATTATTCCATTGCTGTATTTAAGGTCAGTTCTCATGCAAACATTTTGACGATGGTCATCCCTGCCTGATCGAAACTAACAAATTCTAAGGGACTTATTAATAGTATCATTTTTCTTCAGCTTCAGAGTCTCCTTATGTTAGTAAATCTAACATATTAATGATAGATATATGGTCAATATATAGTAAAGAATCAGTAGGTAAATAGTAAGAATAAAATAATATGGTATAGATTTATTAGCATGGTTATATTTATTATTTTAATTTTATAAATTTACCTAATGTTTATGATGCACCCAGTAAATAAAAGGATAAAACGTAACCAGGCCACCTGAGAGCAAGAGCCACAGGGAGCAGTATATGGCTCCCTACCACTGCTGCAGTGAAATATTGCTGTGTCACCTGGTGGCAACAGCCAGCGCCATGAAGAGAAGCAGAGCAGAGACAGGGATCCATGTCTTGTAGCACAGGGAGCCTGTGAAAGCCAGACAGAGGGAGGTGAGGGCTCTGACATGACAGGTGTCAGCTAGTGAGCTGGCAGAGTGTGGAAACAGGAAGTTCTCATTGTTCAAACCCAGTAGCTGCACTGAGAAGCATCAGAGAGAGCTGGATCTCAGAGAGCTGGGGCTGGCCAAAGCTTCATGTGGTCTCATTCAGCAACCCCACCCTCGATTTCCTGCAGGGAGAGACATACCATCTAGGTTGGGATTTGGGGCTGTGAAGCTTTGGGGAGCAACAGGGGGTTGGTTGCTTGTGGTTCCTCTGACATGGAGAGAACTAGAGGGGAATTCTTGAAACACCATGGTTGGCATTCTTGGCGTCACTTTCCCCTCTCTGAGAGGGCATGATTACGTTTATTGGGGTCTCCTCTTATTGTGCAACAGGGACATTGCTCCCCCCTGCTCCTGCCCCACCCCTCCCTCAACCTTTAAGAACCCCCTTTTTAAGTTTTTTCTTTTTTGGAGCAAAGATTGTATTTTGTAGTAATGGCTATTGCTTTCCTGGAGTGTGATGAAGCACGTGGTCTCTTAAGTCCATGGGCAGAGATAGATAAAGGTACATGGAGCCAACAATCATATTTTAAAAAGCTCAACATCACTGATCATTAGAGAAATGCAAATCAAAACCACCATGACAAGCCATCTCACACCAGTCAGAATGGCAATTATTAAAAAGTCAAAAAATAACAGATGCTGGTAAGGTTGTGGAGAAAAAGGAATGCTTATACAGT
The DNA here is from genome assembly GCF_000951035.1 of Colobus angolensis palliatus. Lineage (NCBI taxonomy): Eukaryota > Metazoa > Chordata > Mammalia > Primates > Cercopithecidae > Colobus > Colobus angolensis. Next base: position 3,577,551 of record NW_012115110.1, read on the forward strand.
GTTGGTGGGAGTGTAAATTAGTTCAACCATTGTGGAAGACAGTGTGGTGATTCCTCAAAGACCTAAAAACATAAATACCATTTGACCCATCAATCCCATTACTGGGTATATATCCAAAGAAATATAAATCATTCTATCATAAAGACCCATGCATGCATATATTCACTGCACCACTGTTCACAATAGCAAAGGCAAGGAATCAACAGAAATACCCATGAATGGTAGACTGGACAAAAAAAATGTGGTACATATATATCATGGAATACTATGCAGCCATAAAAAAGAATGAGATCATGTCCTTTGCAGAAACATAGATGGATCTGGAGGTCATCATCCTTAGCAAATTAATGCATGAACAGAAAACTAAATGCCGTATTTTCTCACTATAAATGAGAGCTAAATGATGAAAACACAGGGACACATAGAGGGGAACAGCACACACCAGGGCCCACTGGAGGGTGGAAGGTGGGAGGAGGGAGAGGATCAGGAAAAACAACTAATGGATACTACGCTTAATACCCGGGTGATAAAATAATCTGTACAGCAAACCCCAACGATGCAACTTTACCTACATAACAAACCTGCACATGTAGCCCAGAACTTAAAATAAAAGTTAACGAATAATAAGAAAACACAAATCAACCTCACGAATCTGAGAGTAAGCAAATTATGTCATGATTTTAACTTGCCTCTCATTATGTGAGCTTGAACAATTGTATGTGTTTACTGGTGAGTTTAATTTGTCTTTGTGGGTTGTTCTCTTTTTATTCATTTATGTACTTGTTTTTTCTTTTTTTTGTTTTTTGTTTGTTTGTTTGTTTGTTTTTGTTGAGACGGAGTCTCGCTCTGTCGCCCAGGCTGGAGTGCCGTGGCCGGATCTCAGCTCACTGCAAGCTCCGCCTCCCGGGTTCACGCCATTCTCCTGCCTTAGCCTCCCCAGTAGCTGGGACTACAGGCGCCCGCCACCTCGCCTGGCTAGTTTTTTGTATTTTTTAGTAGAGATAGGGTTTCACAGTGTTAGCCAGGATGGTCTCGATCTCCTGACCTCGTGATCCGCCCGTCTCAGCCTTCCAAAGTGCTGGGATTACAGGCTTGAGCCACTGCGCCCGGCCTGTTTTTTCAACATGTATTTGTTGAGCATCTTGTGTCTCAACAAACATCATGTTGAGCATGCTCGCTTCTAGGTGTATCTGGAACAGAGCAGTGAGCATGTCATAGGTCTACTGCAGGAGCTGGCACACTATGGTTTGTGGGCCAAATTTGAACCACTTCCTAATTGTGTAAATAAAGTTTTACTGGAACACGCACACACACACACACATACACACAAGATCCAAGCAGTGGGTGAGACACAGCATGTGATTAAGGTACAAACAGAGAAGGGAAGGAAACACCCATTCCACCTACCTAGAGGGCAAGGCAATTGCTTCTTAGCATCTGAAGCTGAGGAGAGAAGATATGCAAGCCCTTCAGCCCATGATGCTGATGAGACAGACATAAGCACAACCAGTCATAGCTTCACTTGCCTGAAAGGTAAGAGGAGAAATGGCACGGAAAGGGCAAAAAGAAACAGTGGTGTCCACACAACATGAACATTCGCTGCAAGGTAGAAAAGCACAGGGAAGACCAGTGCTCCTCGAGGGCCCATCTACAAAGGCTTGAGCTTAGGCAAGAATCAAGACAGATACAGCATCCCTGGGAGGAAACTATCGGCATATTGTTTTACAAGTGTAAAGTGATATCCATGTGTGTCACTTAAGATAAAAAATTCAAAACTTGGCTTGGTGCTGTGGCACACACCTGTAATCCCAGCACTTTGGGAGGCTGAGGCAGGTGGATCACTTGAGGCCAGGAGTTCGAGACCAGTCTGGCCAACATGGCGAAACCTTGTCTACTGAAAATACAAAAACTGAGCCAGGTGTGGTGGTGCATGCCTGTAGTCCCAGCTACTCCGGAGGCTGATGCACGAGAATCCCTTGAACCGGGAGGCAGAAATTGCAGCGGGCCGAGATCGCGTCATTGCACTCCAGCCTGGGTGACAGAGTAAGGCTCTGTCTCAAAAGAAAATAAAAAAGGGAAAAAACTTGGATGGGAGCAGAAGAAAACATTAGAATAAGCCTGATCCCAAAATGTTTACAGATGTAAATGCTGGAACATAAAATCCAATCTGTGTTTATTTCATGGCAAGGGCATGCTGGGTGAGTCTGTAGCTGCCTGCAGTGACATCAAGCACAGCTCAGGACCCTCCCTCGGGGACATTCACAGCCTCACCACTGAAGGCAGGCAGGGTACTGCAGCATTCTATCATTTCTAAACTCCCACCACAAACAATTTCAAACAACTCTGACACAGGAAATTTCTCACTCAGTCACAGAACAGATAAATCTAAATTTTTGAAATGGACAGGTGCAAAGAAGAGAAGATTTGATGTGGATAAACATGTGGCAAAATAGCCAGAGGGAAACAATCGGTCTCGATAGTGAAAGAGGTACAGCCATTTGGAAGAAAAAACAGAAATGCCTGGGTAGGTAGGGAGGGTAATGAATTGTGTGGGAGAACAGCACAGCTATGCTGCCAAAGATGATGAATTCCCTCCCGCAGCAGGAAGAAAGGCGTTTAGAATTAATGGGCAAAAATAGCCCCTTATTGGGTCTTGGCAAATCCATTTTGAAATCTTTTGTTCCCCTTTGAATTTCCTATTTTCAAAGGGAGCTTGAAACATCAGTAGGAAAGGCACAGTCATGGGAGATTATGTGATCCTTGGATCCAGCTAGAACAAAAGTCCCTAGAGAACGGCTTGATCAGGGGAGAAGACATTGGGAAGGACGAGAACAACATCGCTCCTTCTAAGGGAAGATGATGTAATATGGCCATGGACCCTGCTCAGGTTTAATCAGCACCTGATTTTTAGCTGTGTCCACACAATGGAGTCTGGTCATTGGGTTGGTGGTCTCCTATGTCATAAAGAATATTGAGAAACGGAGTTAACAGGTTACCAGAAAAAGACAGTTTTTACAAACACCTGAGTGTGTACCAGTGGCTGGCTCTCTCCTCTGCTCTAATACACAGTCTAGGCCAGTTGTTCCCAAACCTGTCTGTGCATTGGAATCACCATGGTAGCTTCAGAACACACTGAGGTCTGAGTCTCAACCTGAGATTAGAATTTTACTCATGGGAGGCATGGCTAAGCTTTGGAATTTTCACAAGATTCCCAGGAGATTCTAATGTACCCACAAGTTTGGGAGCCATTGCTGTAGACGTTTTGTTTAACTTGTGGGGTGTGGATAGTAGGATGGCACATGAACACACCTGCAGAAGCTGCAGTGATAGCAATGAAAGTGCAGGAGTATCAGCTGCAGGAGTGACACAACGACCCTGCTGATGGAATGCCTCCCACCCGCCAGGCGTCCTCTCAGACCTTCACATAAGGAATTCCAGCAGACACATTCCAGTAGGGTCATTACTACAAATCCCCAATTTACAGATGAGAAAACAGAGGCAGAGGGCAACTCTGACACTGACCATGATCACAAAGCAGGGCAGGGCTCCCAACCAGACCTGGACAGAGACCACGGCACCATTGTGTCTCACCCAGCAAGACAAGCAGGAGGTGGGTGCCCCCACTTACCTGGAAGGCAGCTCCAGGCACCTGTACTTGATTGCCCTCCGCCTGAGCCACCCTATCCCTTCCAATGGGACCCTCCCCAGCACTGTCTTCCCTATGCAATGCCTGCTCCTCTTTCCCTCCATCCTGAGGGAGTAGTGACAGTGTGACCCCCTCTCCTCTTCTTCAATGCTTCCCCCTCCTCCTCTCCATTCTGATGGAGGTGTGACCCTCCTCTTCTCCTCTCCTGTGATGCTCCCCCTCTTCCCTTCCATCCTGAGAGAGGTGTGACTCCCTCTCCTTCTCTCCTGTGGTGCTCTCCCTCCTACTCTCCATCCTGAGGGAGGTATGACCCTCCTCTCCTTTTCTCCTGTGGTGCTCTCCTTCCTCCCCTCCATCCTGAGGGAGGTGCGCCCTTTCCTCTCTCTGACTCCCTGGTAGTTCCCCTGGCTCCTCTCCATCCTGAAGGAGGTGCAGGCAGCCCAACTCTCAGGAGGCTGCAGGGCACATGGTTCTGCTGCTCGTGCAGAGACCAGGTCATTGCCATCAGACTGCCTTCATTACTGGCTCCTCCTATGAGCAGTGTCTGGAGGCGCTGAGGTCTCAGGTTTCTGATCAGCTGGGGATGCCTCCTTGTTTCACTTCTTTCAGCCACTCCTCCCTCCACCTCAGGGCTAATAATGGGCTGAGAGGCTGTTGTCCTCTGGCCTGCACCCAGTATTGTCTTTGGACAGGAGCTGATGCCTACACTGCATCCCAAGGCTGATCCGACATGGCGGAGTCGAACAAAAATGCCTCCCTCTGCGTGGGTGCCGCTCTCCTGCTTGAGAAGGAACAGCCCCCCGAGAGGAGGTTTACTCTTTGTTGTTGTTATTGTTTTTCTTGTCTGGGTTCCTTTGTTTAACAAAGGAGAGAAGCTTTTAGTGTCTAAGTAATCAATATGCAAGACAGGATTATATCATTTTGCTATTTCCACAGCCCATTAGAAAACTGAAATCTGGCACTGATGTTTGGGGTGCTCCTCTCTCTGCTGGAAGCATTTTACATCCCTTGAAGCTCCAGCTGCGGTGAGATTGCACCTTAAGACAGAGCGATTGCAGTGAATTCAGGTGCAGAACCGCCTCACTGCTTTCCGTAGAGAGACAGAGTGAGGCTTGGAAAAGTCCAGAGGGTGACGGAAGCCGGGCTCGCTCGGGTGTGAGGGTGACCAGCTTGTTTTGAGAAGCGCAGATGCTGTCCTCTGAAGACAGCCGGCCTGGATGGAGATGGAGTCCAGAGCTGGCAGAGACCCTCAGCGAGGCATAACCTACTCTCCAAACAAAACGCCCCTGCTGCCCTTCACCAGGCCTTCTCCTCAGTGGCCACTCTCTGACCTCCTGAGGCTGCGGATGGTGGGGACTGATCGCTGGCTGCGTGGCCTCTGCCGATGTGAGGGAGACTCAGCACGAAATCGCCCTGGATGCCCGGGAGGCTTGCCCAATATGAGCTATAAAAGCTGACCCGAACACCACAGCCCGCGCTCTCAAAGCTGCCTCCCATATCATCAACACCTGGACGCGCCTGTCCCGGCCTCTGACCATGCCGCCATTCCCTCAGGGTCCCTGAGACCCCCACCCCTCTGGGAGTTCCGCACCATCACGAGTAGTCACAGTGGATGGGCACCAGCCCTGGTCACCTTAAGCAACCAGCTCGCCAGGCTTCCCCATGGCATCTGGAGAAACAGCTCACTACCTGCAGCCCACGCCAGGCTCGGGTGGCAGAGCAAGTAAGGACGCCCACATTCCCAACATGAAGAAAGTGCTGCTGAGCCTGGGGCCTTGGTTTGTTTTTGTATTTTGAAAAATTGCAAGTCTCTGGCTTCAACGAATGGGCTCGGGTGAGGTCCGAATCAATGGGATGGTGACCCACTGCCCTGAGGGGACCTTGTCCCCAGGTCAGCCTGCACGCCCTGTCCTCCCACTCTGACAGGAGTGAGAAAGGTGATGAAGCCCCTGGCTGCAGGTCTGCTACTCTCCTGGTTACCTTTCTTCATCTCCAAGAGAGCTCATCCTTGAAGACTTAAAAATAAAGATAGATAGGCCGGGCATGGTAGTTCATACCTGTAATCCCAGCATTTTGGGAGGCCGAGGTGGGTGGATCACCTGAGGTCAGGAGTTTAAGACCAGCCTGGCCAACATGGTGAAACCCCGTCTCTACTGAAAATACAAAAATTAGCCAGGCATGTTGGCGGATGCCTGTAATCCCAGCTACTTGAGAGGCTGAGGCAGGAGAACTGCTTGATCCTGGGAGGTGGAGGTTGCAGTGAGTAGAGATCTCACCATTATACTCCAGCCTGGGCAACAGAGGGAGACTCTGTTTCAAAAATAAATAAATAAAGACAAATAAATGTGAATCACTATACTCTATGGCAATTGCATGGAAAAGTAAATAGAAACAAGAACTATCATGTGTCCTCCTTACCAATTACTCTATAAATAATGTAAAAGCATGTGTGTATGCATAATATGCGGGGTTTTTTTTAATTTCTAAAATATGACAGAAACAAATATTCAGCACTATGTCTTTTCCTCCCCAGTGTCTAGTTTGGGTTGAAACCTCTTAGAGTCAACGTCACATCCTGCTGGTGTCCTCTACAGCTGTGAGAGTGCGGCATTGCTGCCCGGGAGGTAAACCCTACTGGCCAGGATTTCTGAGTCGCACTGCGAGGAACCACTGCAGAAGCAAGGCTGTCATGTCGGCGTCATGCACAGGATACACGAGGGGAAGGAGTGTGACTGCATCAGATTACCTACCACCTTTACGTATGGTAAATCTCAAAATGTGGCATAGAAGATTGCTGTGAAAGAAAAAAACACCCAGACACGGTCGCCGGAAACCAGTTCCCAGACCCTTTTCACGTGGGTTCCTCCCAGGTCAGCACTCTTCGTGATTACAACTTGGGAATTGCCCTGAGATGTGGAGATCCCTTTTGTAAAGTGACCACCCCCTGGGATGCCAACAATCACAGAGGGCCCCAAGGATGGACACTGGTGCGACAAGGGTCCCCTCTTACCTGGAGAGCTAATCAAGCCCCAGTAATTGGAAACTGAAGCTTCTGACCAGACAGAGCCATGAAATCCTGCTCTTTCCAGAATGTGCTGACAAGGACATGACCCCTAGCTGGTGATTGACGGCCTGGGGCCCTCCTGCAGCCAGATAGGAAACAGGAGAGGAGGAAGCCAGCCTTGTCCCTGCATACCCCTCAGGACCCCACCTGGCAGGTGTCTGAGCAGGCAGAGTGGCCTCTCATCTGCTTCCCCTGTCACCTCTCACTCAAAGATCTCCAGTAGTCAATGGGACCCAGCTCAAGGCCAGGGGCTGATGTCCCTGCCGCCCAGGCTCCTGAGCATCCTCCTCACAGTCAGAAGCTGCCCCCATGGGAGGTGGCCCTGGCAGCACATGCTCATCCTCTTCAGTGGGGCCGATCAAAAGCAATTCTGGGCGTGCTTCTATGGACAACCTCCTCCCTGTGACCGGCCAGCAATGTGGCACTCATCTCATGCCTGGCCACAAAGGATGTCCTGATGTTGCCACCTCTCATCTCTCCTCTCACAACTGGGATTTCATCCCTTCTTCTTCCTTCTCCAATCCCTTTCCCTCCCAACCTCAGTCCTCATCCTGAAACCTTTGGCTCTGGCCCAATTCAGATCAGCACAAAGAGCCTGGGAGGGGCCTCCAGAGCTGCAAGGCATTGGAGAGTGTGGCTGCAAAATGCTCAAGGCCCAGGTATTGGGGCCAGTCCCAAGAAGGGTAGGCCCAGGTATTGCAGCCAATCCAGAGGAAGGTAGGCTTCAGGTGGATTCTCTGATTCCATATTTTCCAAATAGCTGACTTCCAGATAGCACCTGCAACCAATGCTTTGTCCATTGTGGGTCCCTGGCTGAGACAGACATCCAGGTGACAGCCTGTGTACCTCTCTTAAGGAAGGACTTAGGGATTCAGACCATTCAGGACCCACATTACCCTGAAACTTGGAGATATGTTAAGAGTGTTTGTTCACACGTGGAGTTTCTCTTCTCCCCTGAGTCCTAAGATGTCACAGGTCTTTCTGGCCAGGTGCCCAGAATGGGCATTTTTGTTCTTTTTTTTTTTAATTTTTATTTCTTTGACAGCATCTCCCTCTGTCACCCAGGCTGGAGTGCAATGGTGTACTCATAGCTCACTGCAACCTCTGGACTCAAGTGATCCTCCCACCTTAGCCTCCCCAGTAGCTGGTACTACAGGTACGAGTCACCACACCTGGCTAACTTTGATATTTTTTTAGAGATGGGGTCTCACCATGTTGCCCAGGCTGGTCTTGAACTCCTGGGCTCAAGTGATTCTACTGCCTCAGCCTCCCAAAATGCTAGGATTATAAGCATGAGCCACAGTGTCTGGCCCAGAATCGGCATTTTCATTGTAATTTTAGAGAGGGAAAAGCTGACTCCACTCTTTAAGCGAGCTGCCTAAAGTCATCTAGTAATAACAGTGGGATGAACAGTACCAGGTCTCAAGTCATGTGCCGAGGTTAGTACCTCAGTACGATGGAGAGATGACAAGGCACATGTGATTGCAGTAAGCAGTGGAGAGTGGCCATCCATTTTAAAGAAAAGTTACCATTGTCATAAAAGAAAAAAGTAAAAAGACCTGAAGAGTAGGCGTGAGGTGGTTTCTACCTGAAGAGAAGGCATGAGGTGGATTTCACCTGAAGAGCAGGTGTGAGGTGGGTTCTACCTGAAGAAAAGGCATGAGGTGGATTCTACCTGAGGAGAAGGCATGAGATAGATTCTACCTGAAGAGCAGGTGTGTGGTGGATTTTACCTGAAGAGAAGGAGTGAGGTGGATTCTACCTGAAGAGAAGGCAGGAGGTGGTTTCTACCGGAAGAGAAGGCATGTGGTGGATTCTACTTTCCAACAACAGCCATGGTGATGGTTCCTGCCCTATGTGCTCCTTTAAAACCCCCTTCTTCATCAAGAGCTAGAGTCTTCTCTTCACCCTCCTTGTTCCTGGGTGTTTATGCAGATGCCTCTGAAAATAAACTGTGGCAGAAGTAGCACTGTGTGACTCTGAGGCCACATCATGAAAGGCAATGTATTTTACTGGGTGCTCCTGTCTCTCCCTGTCTTTCTGGCTCTCTGTCTGTCAGGGAAGATGCCTTTGAAGCCCTGAACCACCTCCTAGGGAATCCAGCCCCGCTGTGCTGCAGAGACCACATGGAGAGACCATTGATGGCCAAAGAGCCCAGCTTGGGGATGTTCCTCACCCAGGCACCACCCATGCAAGCAAAGAAGCTTTTGAGATGACTTCCTCAAAGTAATTGTCTGGCTCTAATTTCATGGAAGACTTTGAGCCATAATGTCACAACCAAACTACACCTGAATTTCTGACCACAGAAGCAGGGAGAGACAATAAGTGGTCATTGTTATTTTAAGCTACAAAGTTTTGGGGCACTTTGTCACCCAAGAATGGGTAACAAATACAAAGCAGATGCACACACTCCTCTCTGCTTTATGATTTGTCTGACTGGGGATATGAAACAATAAAAAATATATTTATATTTATACATAGGTTTCCAACTCTGGTTCCTGGCACTGAGCTTTTAAAACCCTTGAAATTTTCTTATGCAATAGGGGAGTTAGGAACATCTTTTGCTGTACTATTTGGTCTTTGACTCTGGTTCCTGACACAGAGTTCCTAAGACCTTTGTAATTTCCTGGGTGATATGAGCATCTTTTTTTCTAGTGAGGCAACTCTTGGTGGGCTTCTGCATAGGGGCTGGTCACCAGAAATACCAGTCCATGATTAGAAGCTTAGGACTTTCAGCCCCATCTCCCATTCTCCAGTGAGGGAAAGGAGCTGGAAATTGAGTTAGTAACCTATCATGTCCTCGTGATGCAGCCTCCACTAAAATCTCAAAACTATGGAGTTTGGAGAGATTATAGGTTGATGAAGACACAGGGGTACCTGGAAGGCAGCACACTCAGAGGGGCATGGGAGCTCTGCACCCCTTCCCACAAACCCTGCCCTGTGTCTTTCTTCCATCCGACTGTTCATCTTATCCTTTTTTTGTCTAGTAAACCGGTTAATGTTAGCATTTCCCAAGTTCTGTAAGCTGTCCTATCAAATTTTCCAAGGAAGTGGTCATGGAGATCCCAATTTGTAGCTGGTTGGTCAGAATTATAGAACACAATCTGGTACTTGTTATTGGTGTCTGAAGTGGAAACAGATTTTTAGGACTGAGCCCTTAACCTGCGGGGTTTGAGGGAACTCTGGTTAGTGTCATAGTTAAATTGAATTGTAGGATGCCCAGTGGGTGTCCACTGGAGAATTACTTGGTGTGGAGGAAAAAAACCCACCCCATGAGAAGTGATCTGTGCTAAGAATATAGTAGGAGGAAACAGCCAGTTGTTTTGTTTTTTCTTACTATTCAGGGAAACTCTATGAAGACTTCCATCTTTCCTTCTTTTGTTTTTGAGACGGAGTCTCGCTCTGTAGCCCAGGCTGGAGTGCAGTGTTGTGATCTCAGCTCACTGCAAACTCCGCCTCCCAGGTTCACGCCATTCTCCTGCCTCAGCCTCCTGAGTAGCTGGGACTACAAGCCCCCGCCACCACACCTGGCTAATTTTTTGTATTTTTAGTAGAGATGGGGTTTCACCGTGGTCTCGATCTCCTGACCACGTGATCCGCCCGCCTCAGCCTCCCAAAGTGCTCGGATTACAGGCGTGAGCCACCGTGCCCAGCCAAGACTTCCATCTTTCAAGTGCCATCTTTCCCCAGCAACCATCAGATTCATGGAAGAAGATCATCTCCACAAAATAACTGCATGACTGGACAACAAAAGCTTCAGCAACATAAATACCCTGCATGGGGGTCCAAGGACAAATATGCACCTGGACAACCCACTGCTGGTGCATGAGGGAGGGCCACTGTCCAGGGCAAACTCACCCTCACTGTGGGGAGAGGTCAAAGAACCACATCCCCTGGGAGCCCACGTGAAGGCAAGGTCTCCAGGGAAGGATGAGCCACTGGTGTGTCTTCTTTAGTTTTAAATTATGTAGTTTATTAATTTCTTTTTGTTTTCTTTCTTGTCCTCTCATTTAGCTCCTTGTTGATGCTTAGCAGAGAAAACATTTCAAAGATTAATGAGAAAACATCAGGTTGGTTTGCCTGTTATGGACAGTCACCATGAAGGGTTGTGGAGGAGGAAGTCTCAGTCGTGGTCAGAAACAGCCTGAGTTTTATTCATGTATTTTTACATCCAGCGTGGCTGTGGCACAACGCTGAGCACCCTTGAAAAGAAAACTTGCTTCTGCTTCATTAAACCTCACACATATTTTGCAAACCAGTAGCAAGAGTGGTTGGTCCCCATTTTTTAGCTAAAAGTTGTGGAATAGGGAGTGACTCAGTGCCCCTGATTTGCCACAACACAATTCTCCACCACTGGAAAAGCAAGTCCTTGACGTGCACCTGAGATCACAGGGAACCCAGCAAACAATCGTCTGTTACCTGCTATTCCTTAGTACAGACACAAGGCTTGTGGAGGGTCAGTTAATATTGTAATTTACCCTTCCACTTAGTAGTGAAAAGGTCATGCTGTGTGGCGTGCGCTGGGGTCCCTGAGAGAGAGATGAAAATAAATTTCTATGATCTGCAGGCCCGGAAGAGACAGGAGATGCAAGGAGACACCTTCACAAAGCCCCGACCCACGGAGCAAGAGCACTCATGAAACAGCTGAGCCGGAAGTGAAAGAGCTCAGTGCCCATGACAAAGAAGCTGCTATTCTATCTTTTGAATAGAATGGACCCAGTCATCTTAGGTGGTTTTGAACTGTCAAAAAACAAATAGAGGAAAAGATCAAGCACTCACTTTTGTGTCTCCCCCACTAATGAGACACCAATAAAATGAAAGCAAAATGATTACCAGAGACAGAGAAAGAGACTAAGAAAAGAACGAAAGAGAAGAACAGAGGAATAAACTCATAATGGCAAAGAGAAAAAGAAGAGTTCATTGACAAATGAGAGAATTCAACAAATCCCAGGAAGCTTAAAAAGTGATAAAAACAGAAAAAAAAAATTATAGCCAAAATTTCACTGAAAAGGGGTGGAGCCGAGGATAAGAAGAATAACCGCAATAATAATAATGATTGGAGGATGGTGATATCAGGTGACATGCACCGAGTGAGGATCAGGTGTCTAGCCCAGTGATCAACCCTTGACTCACATTCTCATATCGAGGCTCACAACACCCTGAGATCAGTGCCATCATCATTTCCATTTGTAGCTGAGGAGGCTGAGGCACTGAGAGGCTACATGACTTGTCCAAGATCCTAAGGCTGGTAAGTGTGGAAGTCAGGATGGGTACCCAGGAGACCTGCCTTCAAATTTCACACCATGCCCTGGAAAGGGAAGATAAATTGTGGTGCACAGAACCTAAGAGAAGCTCTAGACTCATAGATGGCAGATAGTGGGTGGAGGTGGGGGAGGAGCCAAAAACAGGGTGGGAGGATGGAGGTACTGAAAGTCTATTTTGGTGAACACAGAGCTCCAACATCTCAGACTTTTCTCCAGGAAAAATAAATCAATTATGTGGGTGGAAGGAAGGAAGGATGGATGGACGGACAGGAAAATGGTTAGATGGACAAGTGGATGGATAGACAAATGGAGTAAACGTTTTCCCAAAAGCCAGACACCTACTCATTGACACTTAGGTAAGTCCTGTCCAGCAACAGTCCTCCCCTACATACCCAAGACTTTCCCGGGGTTCCATATTCAGGAGTTAGCTCTCCAGGCACAACAGCAGAGGACACCTACACCCAATTTCTAGATACATTAACCCACTCAGCCATTCTTAAAATGATTAGACTGCAGGATCAGGCAGCATGTGAAGAAAACCATCCAAATGAAGGAAATGGGACAGGTAAGAGAAACTGATAATTCAACAGACCTTTCAGAGAGGTATGGGGGATGTGATATCTCGGGAAATATCAAAACAAGACAAAAAACCCTTGATGAGATTTAACAAATTACTGCATCCATCAAACATATCATCATGGCTGGCTCCTTCCCTTCCTTCAGATCCACATTCCAAAGTGACCATATCAGCAAGGCTTTTCCTGTCTGCACTTTAGAAAATAACAACCCTTCCCCATTCTCCCCTGTCAGTCCTGCCATTCCCGAACCACCTCACCTGCATCTTGTCCCCATAGAAGTCAGCACTACATGGTGACATACCAAGCATTGACTTACTTGTTCGTTTGCTATGGGTCAGCCTACAGAAGACATCTCAGCTCCACGAGAACAGTGGATTTGCTCCCTATTAGAGCTCTAGAGCTTAGAACAGTGTCTGGCATATAGTAGGTTATAAGTCAGTAAGTGCAAAACTAATGATTTCTTTTTTAAAAAAAGAATAGTTTCCAATGAAAAGAGAACACAGACTAAGAACTCTTGGAAGAAAAATATATGTTTTCCTAAATTAAATAATTTCATAGGCCAGGCACAGTGCCTCATGCCTGTAATCCCAGCACTTTGGGAGGCCGAGGTGGGCGGATCACCTGAGGTGAGGAGTTCAAGACCAGCCTAGCCAAGATGGTGAAACCCTGTCTCTACTAAAAATACAAAAATTAGCCAGGCATGGTGGTGTGTGTCTGTAATCCCAGCTACTCCAGAGGCTGAGGCAGGAGAATCTCTTGAACCTGGGAGACAGAGGTTGCAGTGAGTCGAGATCGCACCATTTCACTCCAGCCTCGGTGAAAGAGTGAAGCTCCATCTCGTGAGGGAAAAAAAAAAAAGAATTTAATAGAAGGTTGGGAAATTTCCCAGAAAAAGGAGCAAAAAGATAAACAGAAGAAAGTACAAGAGACATCAAGGGCATCAACGTTCAACTGATTCCAGAAAAAGAAAAACACGCAAAACCAAGAGGCAAAAACTCAAAGAAAAATGGCCAGCTCTGTTGCACAACTAAGAACTCATCTTCTGGGCTGGCTGGCTCCTGCTCGCCCCTTCAGATCCATTCTCTACCCTTCTCCACTCCATTCAATGCCTTGGGAGGCAGGCTCACATGGACCTCTACTCTTTGCCCTCTGGCTTCCAGCTGGGCTTAGCCAATGGGCAGCAGCTGCTAAGAGGGGACGGAGATCAGGGTTCTTCCCACAGCCACTCCCTGCAGGCTTGCAGCTGGCAGGCTGAGCCCTTCTCTAAGCTTCCTCAGAGTGGCTTCTCTATGGTCTGAGGATGTTAATGGAGCTGGGTTATCTAAGTACCCCAAGGTCTTGCACTGTCCTCTCTGGTCTCCCACTTCCGCCCACACTTTGCAAATTTAAAAATATTGTTCAACATGAAGTTCTGAGATACATATAGATTTTTAAAAAGATTTAAATATACACAATAAAAGTTATGTTAAAAATGTGAATCATACGAATGTTAAAAAAGTCAATACTCAAGGATAATCATCAAAGATTTCTTATCATATCGCAACCGTGGAGTTGATCCAAATGATTACCATCAGTGTGGCGGTGTTAAGAATATGCATATAACAATATGCCATACAAACGTTAACATAAATAAATTCTTTACAAGTTATCCTATGTTGAGTAGACATCTGTTTTCTGCTGAGACCATAACTGATAAATCAAAAGCCTAAAGGAATCTACTAAGCAGCATAAAAACGAATGAATAAAAAATAGCTCATTTAAGATGTCTTGTACAATTTTAGCACACCAAGAATCCAGAGAGTCTAACAGCTGCTAGAGAAAGGGAGCAGATTTCCTATAACGCATACTAATGAGACCAGCATCAGACTTCTCAGCAACAACTCCTGATATTTTCCATTGAGTCTAGAAGTCTAAATCCAATCAACTTACCAAGTCAGCTTCAAGGAAAATAAATATAGATTCAGAAATGCAAAAACTCAAAAAGTGTCCATGCTTTTTCTTAGAAAGTTATTTGAGGATTTACTCCAGTCGAAGAAGGATAATATCAGGAAAGAGAAAGATAGCAAATTCAAGAAGAACGACTTTAATCTCATAAGGAAACTGCAGAAGAAAAGTGCTACAGTGAATCTAGAAAGCCGCCCATCTAAACTAGAAGTGCAGTGATTGTACTCACATTAGGTCTTCAAGAAAAAACAGAGTGAATGATATCAGAGACACAGTGTAAAAGTGACATTCTCTTTAGACAATAATAAAAAAGATAACTAGAAAATATATAAAAATAAAGAACCTGTGTAAGAAAATCAAACTCATAATAGGAAGCAAATAAAAATGCAACACAATTATGAGGAACTGAATAAGATAAAAAATAAAATTGTTTCCATTGATGCTAGAAACATTCTCTGTCTAGTAACCAGGGTCATGCCAGGGTCATGACCCAGGACCTGTAAAGAAGGAAATATAAGATTAACAAAGTACCTGATTCCACAGGGTATGTGCTTTCAAAGTCATAATAAATAGTGTATGCTCTGTGAAGATTTTCTACTTCTTTTACTAACTGATAAAAATAAAAAGTAATTTCAAAGTAGACTAAATCTTATCAGCCTTGACAATGTGAAAACAAAGAACCAATAAAAACGGAGAGAAGAGAGAGATAGGCACAATATTATAGAAATTGGACATCAAGAGATGCTTTTAAAAGTTAATAAATTCGGGTTTAAAAAATTTTTTAGGACACTGAAACTATTCTGTGTAATACTATAATGGTGCAACATGCTATTATGCATTTGAAAAAAGACATATAATATATAGCACAAAGAGTGAACTATAAGGCAAATTTAGACTTTAATTGATAATAATATATCAGTATTGGCTTACTGATTGTAACAAATGTACCCAGGCAAGATGTTCATCACAGGGAAAACAGGGGGCATGGGAAGGGAGTACATGGGAATTCAGCACTTTCTGCTCAGTTTTTCTGTGCCTAAAATTGCTCTAAAAATAAAGTCTATTTAATTATCAATGTGGACTTTGAGAAATGTCACATTTTGACCGGCATTTTGAAAAGAATTTGGATGTATTCCCTAAGTAACTCAGGTACAGGTCACGGGTCAAATCACACAATAAGATTTCTTTTTTTTCTTTTTTTTTTTTTTTT
>NW_012115110.1:3594111-3702570 GCF_000951035.1 Colobus angolensis palliatus
ATTTTCTCCCATTCTGTAGGTTGCCTGTTCACTCTGATGGTAGTTTCTTTTGCTGTGCAGAAGCTCTTTAGTTTAATGAGATCCCATTTGTCAGTGCCTGAGAGGCCGCTCCCTCCCTGCTCAGTGAAGATGAGTTTCACCTACTGTAGCTAGTCAATGAAGACTTAACTAGTTGAGCAAACACATTAGAAAAGATTAAATCTTTCATTTTTATGTTGCTCAAGGGTGTCTTTTATGCCATATTTTGTTTAAGCTTAATCCTATGTTAATTTATTAAGTAAATGTGTAGTTTCTGTTTTACTTACTACTTTCACCCCTGATTTCTGTGATTTTTACAGCCATACTTTGATGTTATTTAGATGTTATTAAATAAACTAAAGTTCCTACAATCTCTTTAAGTATTTTTAGATGGCGAGCTGAGAAAGCAAGTGGTATCTAAGAGGAGAAGAAATGGAAGGGAAAAGAGAGGCAAGCCAATGTGGAGAACGTGGCTTGGTTTGGATATTGTATGGGAAGCAGACAAGTGGTGTGCAAGAAAGGTTGCATAGTGACTCTGAAGATGCCAGATGTCAGCCTCGTAATTTTCCCCATTTGTGGAAGCTGAAGGACTCTCAGGGGTCCCCAGTACTTCTTCTTCTTTTTTTTTTTTTTTGAGACAGAGTCTCACTCTGTCACCCAGGCTGGGTTGTGATGGCGCAATCTTGGCTCACTGCAGCCTCCACCTCCTGGGTTCAAGCAATTCTCATGCCTCAGCCTCCCGAGTAGCTGGGACTACAGGTGCATGCCACCACATCCAGCTAATTTTTGTATTTTTAGTAGAGAAAAGGTTTCACCATGTTGGCCAGGCTGGTCTCAAACACCTCACCTTAAGAGATCCACCCTCCTCGGCCTCCCAAAATGGTTGGATGACTGGCGTAAGCCACTGCACCCAGCCTCCAGTTGTACTGCGGACAGCAAGAATGTTGACAACTATCAGTCCCTCCAAGGGTGTGTCATGCACAGCTCCGAGAGGGTGAGGCATGGTCCCAACAGTTCACACACCATTGCCTCCAGTGCTTTTAATCAGTGCTAAGAAGCTTCCTGCAAAATTGGCACTAATTACACATCCTGAAGAAACAGGTATTTGGTTTAATGCAGGCCTGAACCAGTGCAGCTATAAGGAAGTGTTGCCTCCTCCTGCTCAGAGAGAACACCTGTCTGTCTTCATGGTCAAGCAAAGCTGGGGTCATGACGGATCCAACACAGGAGGCAGTTGATGCAGGGAGGGCTGCAGCCAACTGTGAGAAGCAAAGGGGTAAACTGCCAACTGCAATGCTGCATCACGGGGCTGTTCTCACAACCCCTCACTCCTGTCCCCCTCGGCCCTTCTCCAAATAGATCCAGCTTCTCCCCAGACACCAGAACCAAATCCAGTACATGAGAGAGCCAGCATCCCTATGGGAGCGTCTTCCTGCTGATGCAGCTCCTGTCACTGTCTCTGCTGGTTCCATCTCACCTTGACCCTCTGTTACTGGAAAGGGGTCCAGATCGAGACCCTAAAAGAGGGTTCTTGCATCTCATGCAAGAAAGAATTCAGAGCAAGTCCACAGGGTAAAGTGAAAGCAGCATTATTAGCAAGAGGAGTAAAGTGAAAGCAAGTTTATAAGCAAGAGAAGTAAAGAAACAAAAGAATGGCTACTTCATAGATAGAGCAGGTCATTCTCAAAAGCAAGAGGAGGAATGAGTCCAACTTAGGTACAATGTTTGTTAAGATGTAACATAACTGATATTGTTTGGCTCTCTGTGCCCACTCAAATCTCATGTTGCATTGTAATCTCCAATGTTTGAGGAGGGACCTGGTGGGAGGTGATTGGACAACAGGGGTTGATTTCCCCTTTACTGTTCTGGTGATAATGAGTGAGTTCTCATGAAATCTGGTTGTTGAAAAGTGTGGGCACTTCCCCTTTCACTCTCTCTCCTGCTCTGCTGTAGTAAGATATGCCTGCTTCCCCTTCACCTTCCGCCATGATTGTAAGTTTCCCAAGGCCTCCCAGCCATGACTCCTGTACAGCCTGAGAAACTGTCAGTCAATTAAACCACTTTTCTTCATAAATGACCCAGTCTCAGATAGTTATTTATAGCAGTGTGAGAATGGACTGGTGCAATAGCAAAACAAAACAGCACGGGGAGGTGTGCTGTACGGCAAGGGCTCATGACAAACGATTGTTAATCTTTTTGCAACTAGTGTCTTCCACAAGAATCTCTATCGTTATTTTTAAAGCAGAACTTATTCTTAAATTAAGAATGACTTTACCCCTAAGATATCAGGACATCAGGCCTTTTCCTGAGTCTGTGAAGTCCTGGGTCTGTTCAGTAAACATTATTATCCTGTTTCTTTAACCATAAACATCCTGTGACTAGGAATGCTTAACCTCCTAGGAATGCAGCCCAGGAGGTCTCAGCCTCATTTTACCCAACCCTTATTCAAGATGGGGGCCACTGTGGTTCAAATGCCTTTGACATCTCAGCTCCAGATACTGTTTTACCTTTGTTTACCCCTTCACCTCATGTCCCAGATACTTACTTCCTGATGCTTATGTCAGTGGCCCAAACACCTGCTGACTTTGCTTCACAGATGCCCTACATCACCCTACACCATGCTCTTGGAATCTCTTGGCTCCCCCTTTCCCTCCCTGGAGGCATCCTAGGGGCCAATAGGATAATGAGGCTCCACCTAGCGCTATTCTGCAGACGCAGCACCAGGAGCACCAAATGGGAGGCAGGGCTGCTAACTCGACTTGGAACCTTGCAAGTTATCGTTCCACATCACCAAAAGTGGGACCAACAGAGGCATCTTCCAACCTATTTCCCATTTCAATCTCATGCCCCAGTTGATCTTATTGGCCATTGACCGGTTGATTAATTATTCAAGGAACTGAGTCTGACTACGTGCTTACTGAGGACAGAGGACAAACTCCTCACTGGGAATTTCAATATCCCTTAAAATGGGACACTTGTAAAAGACTGGTTACATCATGTTATGAACTGAATTAGGGCCCCTTCGCCAATGTTGATTTTGAACCCCCAACACACAGCACCTCAAAATGTAACTGTGTTTGGAGATAGGGCCTTCAAAGAGGTAATTACATTAACACGAGGCTCTTAGGGTGGGCCCTAGTCCAATGGGACTGGCGCTGTAATACGAGGACATTAAGACACACAGAAAGTGCACCGGGCTGCCCAGCAGGGGAAAGCCCGCAGGTAGGGGCAGCAAGAGGATGGCGGTCTACAAGCCAACGAGAGGCCCTGCAGGAAACCAGCCCTGCCGACCCCTAGATCTTGGACTCCAGCCTCCAACGCTGTTTGAGTTAATACGTTTCTGTTGTCTAAGTCACCAGATGGTGGTATTTTGTTATAGCAGCCCTAGAAACCAACACACATTATTTCACCCACACACCAGCAAACCAGGCTGCCCATCATTTCCGGGAGACGCTCAGGCTTCCCTGCTTTTCTTACCCTTTCTCAAACCGTTCCTTTAGTTTTGGAGTGCCCTCCTTTCCACTGCCCTAGTAACGCTGCCTGGGAGAGCCCTAGAGTCCCCAAGCCCGCCGTGTCTTCATGTTCTCTGATGACATTGTGGGGTACACTCACTCGCCTGCAGACTGCCCACACGACCTGGGAGAACCTCCCACAGATGCAGCCCTGGAACAAATGTATTTTATTCATTCGTTCACATAACTGGCTTTCATGGAGCCAGAACCTCAGGCTCTGTTCCGCGTCTTGGATGACAGTCACCAGTTCACTTGGTTTATGCCCCTTACTCTATTCTATAGAGAGCCTTATCTCACGCTCCTTTCTACAGTGCCCTGCAGCCTTGGGCACTGTGCTCTGCCCCTGCCAGCATGCCTGTAGGGGACAGCCATCATTCTGATTGTCCAGGCACCCTTCTAACCAAGAGCAGCTTCCCCCTTAGGGGCTCCTCCTCCTCCCACACTATAGGCTTTCATAGGAGTGGTCTTAGTCTAGTTCATGGGGGCCTGCATCCCTGCTCCCAGCTCCAATAAGCTACCACTCTGGGCTTCCTGACTCAGGACTAGGGTGGCACCAGGCTGAATTCTCTCAGTGCCTAAAATAGTAAGATGTGCAGCCCAGGCTGGTGCCCGCATTCACCATAATAGGCAGAGGCAGCCGTCCCGAGAAAGGCAAAGGAGAAAGTGGAGATGGGTTTAGGGAGGACAGGGAGCAAAAATAGCCAGAGAGAGACAAAAGCCAAGGGGAGGGCTGGAAGAGAGTCCAGAGAGGGATCCAGTGCTGGCAGCACCATTTCCAGAGCTCAGACCTCATTTCTGCTTCTCAGACAGCCCCCCACCCCTCCCAGGGCCCTCCAGTGATTCCCTTCCTATAGGGAGCCAGCCGTTTCTTTCACTTTTAACCCAACAACTCCTTTCCTATATCAAGGCACTTAATATACTCTCTAAATTGAATTTAACTTCAGTTGTGTTTGAAGAAATGAAGTGAATTTCACAATAATGACAACAATTTCATTACCTTCCCAGACACACTTCTGTTCGCCAGATGTCCCAGCACATAGTGTCCACAGATGGGAGATCAAGGAAGGTCCGACGCATCAGTCGTTTATATACAAATGGCGGCCTTAAATGCTTGGAAACCTGAGGATAAACAGTCCATTTGATTTTTGTGAAGAAATTCATTTGATTTGTGGCACCAAATTGTTTCACAACACACCGTTATGGATGATCCAAAGGTAATTTTTCAGTCGCTGAGGCTCGGAACTCCCAGTGGAAGGAGTAGTGTCCACAAGAACACATTTCCTTGTCAGTCAACCTGGAAGAGGCTTCCTTTCCAACTCCCCACGTTGTAAAGAGTGGGTAAGGTTAATGGGTTCACATCTGAAAAGTGGCTCGGAGCCCAGTGATGAAACGCAGCAAATAAATATATGTTGTTCTTCACGTTATGAATTGTTTAGAGGAAAGACGGATTCAGGAAACAAGCTTTCATCCCTCCCCTAAGATTTTGAACAGTTTCACTAAAGCCACCCACGGGTGGGGAGACTGTAGGAACAAGGATGTGAAGAAGGCGGATTGGGGCAATCTCCACCGATGCAGTGGATGGAACAGTGGGCTGCCACTCCTGCCTCTGGCCAGACGCCAGGCCACTGAGAGCAAAGAGCAAGGATTAATTCCTATGCACGTGTTATAGCCACATATAAAATTTGGCCCGGTAACCACAGACCAGTGCCAAAATCTGTTTAGTTCATTTGAATTTTTGTATTTATTTTAATTAAGCACTAGCAGAATGCCATTTGCAGTGGCATATTGAATACCTTTGTAATTAACAATACCGAGCCAGACAGATAGGCTTCCTCCGCATTCTTTTAATTAACTGAAATAGTTCAAGGACAGAATCAGCAATGATTTCTTTCTGGATGCAGAATATGGGGGCTAGGGAATATGCCCTTCATTAGAAAAAGGTGTAATTTTTCAAAATTCTAAAATCTCTCAGAATATATTTCCATTTTTATAAACATTATCAGAAGGAAGAAAGCTTAACAAATGTAATGCATTCAGTATTTTGAGTTATAACAGAAACTTTACGCAGTAGAGAAGTGAGGCAGAAGTTCTGATATGCTGGAATGGAATGAATAATAATAATGATTCCACCCACTATGAGTCACACGGGTCCCGGCTGCCTCTTGAAATCTAAAATTCCGGTCCCGACTTTATCCTCGAGGCTTCCTATAAGTAGACAGGATGCATTTTATAATCCCCAGCCCTCTTTCCTTTATGTTGCCATTGTTCCTTTTTCTTTAACACCTCCTAAAACCTTCCAACATTTGAAGTGTTTAAGGGAAATACGTTTTTTTCTCTTGATCTGTTGAACTGGAATTAATCTCCCTACATATGTTAGATGCTGTTTCTGCTTCTGTTTGAAGGAGCAGGCATTCTTCTCCGGGGTGAAAATCAGCTCTCATGGAAATCGATGTGGGTGAAAATCAGCTCTCATGGAAATCGATGTGACGGAAGGGGAGATTCAAGGGCAGGAAAGCAAAAGGAAGACTCAGCTCTAAGGAAGGGCCTTGCTGGGGGCCCGGTGAGGGGACTCAACTTCAGGTCCATTCTAGGCTTATCCCGGAGTCCAGAGTGAGGATCAATCAATTTGGAGTGCTAACCCTACTTCTCCACTGGGTTGGAAACATTAGCACGTCTTCAGCACCACGGGTGGGTGTGCGGCAGTGAGGAGCACACTTGTGCAACTGTTCCTGGTGCACCAGGAACAGCAATGGCCCCTGCCTTTCCCTCAGAGAACAGAACCCACTCACCAGCCCCTATCCACCCTAGCCCACCCCAGTGCCACCGCGTCACCATTTCTCACTGAAAGATGGCAGATACAACATCGTTGAATATCCTCAGCCGCTACCGCACACAAAGAAACCAACCTGTTCTTTTGCCAAATGCATCCTCCCTTTAAAAACCAGAGAAGTACACTCTTGCTCTTGCTTACTGCGAGAGGAGCCATCCCGAGCATGTAGGAGTGTGGGGTGTTGTGATTCATGCTGTCTGTGCTACATATAAACTCCTGAGATTCAGCAAAATTTCTTTTCTCATTTGCTGAGTTGAACAACCTGGTCTCTTTCTCCCTCTTCCGAGCCACGACTCCGAGCAGAATTTTCACAGATGCGAACTGCCAAGTGAAATCCCTTCAATATTAAATTCCACAACCATCATAAAAAGGGGAATAATTTGCTGCTCTAAGGAAATGAGATATATTTTAAATTGAATGCCCTCATGAATATGCTAACAAGTCCTGAGCAGTTTAGTAATAATAACAGACCTTGTCTTCATGTGGCCTCTTTCCCCGGTGAAGACTGACAGCACTTACTGGGGGTGTGGGGAGCTTGCAAGAACACAATTACTCTATTTTATAAGTAAGACCAGGAAAACCATCTCTCCCTGCAAACCAAGCTGCAGGCACCTCCAATCTGTTCATTCTTCCCTCAAAATAACAGGACCTAGGAATCCTTTCACTCTTTGGCAAGCTCTTCAATGGGGCTCTTCCTTGGACCTTGATAGTTTGACCGTGTCCCCACCCAAATCTCATCTTGAATTGTAACTCCCACAATTTCCACGTGTCATGGGAGGAAGCTAGTAGGAGGTAACTGAATCATGGGGGAAGGTCTTGCTCATGCTGTTCTCATGATAGTGAACAAGTCTCATGAGATCTGATGGTTTTATAAGGGGGAGTTTCCCTGCACAAGCTCCCTCTTTGCCTACTGCCATCCACGTAAGATGTGACTTGCTCCACCTTGCCTTTCACCATGATTGTGAGGCCTTCCCAGCCATGCGGAGCTGTAAGTCCATTAAACCTCTTCCTTTTGCAAATTGCCCAGTCTTGGGTATGTCTTTATCTGCAGCATGAAAATGGACTAATACAGACTTTATCCCAATTATAACAGCTCTGGGAGCAGCCCATGTGCCAGGATCACCTCAGGTGTGAAGATGGCAGAGAAGAGGCACTCATCCGCTTCCCTTGCCAAAGATGGGACTGGGTCTCATCTCAGCTCAGAAGCCAGGGCAGAGGTTCCTCTGGATGGCTCCCAGGGCAGATGTCTCCAGCCTCCTCCTGGTGGCCAACTGTGTCTGCTTCTGTTGGAAGGAGCAGGCATCCTTCTCCTGGGTGAAAATCAGCTCTCATGGAAGTCGATGTGGCTGAAGGAGAGATTCAAGGGCAGGAAAGCAAAAGGAAGACTCAGCTCCAAAGAAGGGCCTTGCTGGGGGCCTGGTGAAGGGGCTCAACTTCAGGCCCATTCAAGCTTATCCTAAGCAGCCTCCCCGTATGACCTTATAGCAGCGAGGCCCCACACCGGAGGCTGGAGACCAGAAACAGACCCCCAAGGGATGGCTCCACAGGGCCCTCAAAGCTCCCAGGAACCATCCTTGATTGTATTCCAGGATCCGGGATACGGTGTCTCTTAAATGGAAAGGTGTGCACAATAAATGAATGAGCTTCTGTTTGCATCTTGTGGTGGCAACTCCTTTATCCAGTAAAGACTGACAGCACTCTGTCACCCCCACTGGGAAAACCCAGCTGACCCTGGCTGGCTCCGGCATGTGCAAGCTGTTGGACTTCCGCTCTGTGAACTACATCCAACCTCCTTCCAAAGGAGGGGTGCTCCCGCCTCTGTCTTGGCCTGAGAGGAAGGTCCAGTGTCTTTCCTTAGCTTCTTTGGGCTGGTGGAAACCCTGCAGCTCCAAGAGAGGAGGCAGCATTCTCAAACAAGCCCCCAGTAAATTCCTGCAGTGGTAATTTGGCAGCAGATCAATTTATTTTTCATTTCAGGAAAAGAAGAGAAAACCAACTGAAAAACGCAGTGGTGGTCTGGCCTGTAAGTTTGTTTGTCAGATCTTTCAATGGGTACAGTTTGTAAAGGATCATGGGGAGATCATGTAACATAGAGCTAGAGGGAGCAAAAGAGAGAGAGAGGTGATTGCAGCCATGCTCATGGAACCATCCAAGTCCTGCTGTCTTGCCACTGCAGAGATGATGCCGGGCCAGTCTCTGACATCTGATGGTGAAAAGACAGAGGGTGCAGAACTGAGAAACACCGTCCAAGGGTGCAGAAAGGCAGAGGGGTGTGGACCCACCTCCCACCTCCCAGACAACGCAATGGCCCTGGTGTCTTCAAGGCAGCCCACTTATCCCAGCCCTCTCAGTTCCAGGGACCAGCCTGTGAGATAAAAGCCCAAAAATGCAGAGCCTGGCTCCCCGACGCCCAGAGGCACCGGCACTTGGAGTGTTTCTGACAAAGCCAGCCTCTCTGGCACTCACTCCTGGCTTGCCCCTGGAAGCCATGCCACTGGCCCTTTGTGTGAGGTGAGAGGGGCCCATTCCAGCACAGCCTGAGAGGGTGCATGCACCTTCTCTCTTTCCTTTCACCAGGCTCTAATTAGGAGCTGAGTCCACCGTGGCCAATAATGGACATAGATGAATGGCTTTCCCTGGGCCAGGAGATTGTGCCAGGCATCTGGTGGGCCTGGCAGATGCAGGCACCCTCACAATGCCCCATGTCAGACCATTCAGGCCCAGAAGGCAGCCTGGGTGATTAATGAGGTGTGCACCTCCCCCCTGCGCACACTGCAGCCCCATTTGGTGCACCTCATTAGGTTTGCTTTGGGGTGGCCATTAGCACACAAGCATGGGCGTGCTGGGGTCACTGGGATGACAGGCAGAAAGCAAACAAGACCCAACACCCAGGTGCACTAAAGAGGCTGACCACATGGGGGCTTTGGGGACTGGACATCTGTTTGGTATCAAGGTTAAGAGGTAACATTTGCAAAACCAAGAAGCAGGCAGCCTTTGTTTAAGTACTTAAAAAGTAAAATAAAATCATTCATACTTTACATTTCATCCAAACTTCCACTTCTAAAGTTTTGCATTTTTAAGAGATAAAATCTGATTAGGAGGACCAGATAATCATTTCCAAGGGGCAGTTCCCACTGTGGCATTTTGGGGCTGTGGTGGGCTCCAGCAAGGCCCCAGCTCTCAGGGACTGTGAGACTCTGGTTTCCGTCAAGCTATCTCTCAGTTCCCTCTTTCTGCTTAACCTACTTGCCTGCTCAGAGGATCTAGAAAGCATTTTGACCTTGGACAGCAGAGCACCAGGGCCACTTGCGGAGTCACCTGTGTAATGGTTTCTGGGTTCTGCCTTGTCCATCTGTGAAAAGCAGATAACGATGCCTCCTACCTACTTGCTGGCAGGCATGGTGAGCAGGTTAATGAGCTGCTTGTCCAGCTCACAGGAGTGCCCGTGTAACACACTGCTCCCAGGCTCTGGGTGCAAAAGCTTTCTTTTGTTAGAAAAACCTGCTGAGGTCTCTATACGGGGAGAGAGTCCATCCAACTCATGTTTTCTGGTCTTGAAAACAATCACAGGTTTTTAAAAAATATCTCCTGGTTTTGCAGGGGTTTTCATTCCATTATAATTTTGTGACAGACATTGCAAAGACATCTCTTATTAACTATATTTTTTAACAAACAAACCTCCCTGATTTTGTTAAATAGCCACCAGCCAAGTGCGCATTTTTCACTGTTGCTATCAATAGCCACTCATCATGTTCTCATTGTTTTACACAAAAGCAGAGTTTGCTTCAGTATTAATATTGACAAAGAAAGGATTTTTTCTTCTATTTCATCTCCTTTGCATGAAAACATTTATGTAAATGCATGACTCAACTGTAAGCAATTGGGGTTACCAACTTAAATTCCACAGCCCAGATCTGAGCTTTTTTTTAAACACTAGATCTTCTCAGATCCCACCGTGGCTTATGTGATCACAATCCCTGCAGGCACAAGGGGCAGTATTGGCTTCTGCTCCTCCCAAGATTCTAGGAGCCTGAGACATGCAAACGTGGACAGAGTCCCTCTGTACATCCTGCAGGCAGTTTGCTTTGTGCCAAAGGAGGCATCCAATATACTGTTAGCAGGTAGGCTGGCTCCAGGTCAGCACATCTAAGAGACTGGGGAGACCCCACGGTGGGTTTGTAGCCTGCTCCTGGGGAGAGGCCAGCAGTGTTCAGTGCAGTGAACAGGAGCTCCAGGGAGATCCCTGAGTCCTCACATCTTTCAGGAGAAGCAGAGGTTGTGTCAGAACCCATTTGTGCTATTTGGGTTGAGTTTGGGCCATAGGAAACTCCAAGTTCATTGAGAGCAGGAGAAGGCGCATTTTGTATAGAGTGATTCCAAATTGGCAAAACAATAAGGAAATTAAATTCAGGTAAAGTTTGATTGTACTTCATTTGCACTTCAGAGGAGGTTCACAAAGTTTCTCCCCATATGTCTCTCCTGTTATCTACAATGGTCTGGCAAGAGGCCATTGCTAGAAACAGATACAAGAACAAACCCTTATATCCAGGGAGCTCTACTAACATCTCAACTCAGGAAAGGGGTAAAGTGAAAATGGACTAGTACAGACTTTATCCCAATTATCACAGCTCCAGAGCAGCACGTGTGTCTGCCAGGATCACCTCAGGTGTGAGGATGGTGGAGATGAGGCAATCATCCCCTTCCCTTGCTAAAGATGGGACTGGGTCTCATCTCAGCTCAGAAACGAGAGCAGAGGTAAGATATGCCAGAAGGTAAGATATGCCAGAAGCCACCAACTCAAAAGTATAACTAGGATTTTTTTCCTTCCCAAGTCTGAACGGTGACCTGAATTTTTGTTTTGATTTGGCTTCTTGTTTTTAACCTTTTGTGTTAAATTGTTTTCAAAAATAGCAATCATTATTTCCTTCTATGTATGTATCCCCCTTTTGCAATATGATTTTTCAACTTCTTTCCTCAAGATGTAGAATTTATTTCCCACACTTTGAATCTGGACTGCCCTTATGTGACTTGCTTTGGCCAATGCAGTGTGGCAAAAGTGATGGGTGCCAGTCCAAGCCTAGTACCATATTCCCTTGGGTCCCTGCCCAGACATGAGCCTACAGTTACCTGGTAGAGTATGAGGTCGTGCAGAACAGAGCATGTCAGGCGAGGCCATCCCAGACTGGGCAGTTCCCAGCCAATCCACATGGATGATCCCAGTCAAGATCAGCCACGCCCTGCCCAGACCAGAGGAACTGCCACGAGAGGCCAGGTGAGCTGACTGAGGTCCCCACGTAGCAGGCAACATGAGCAGGTATTTGAACTCAAGCTACCCTGATTCCACAGCCTAAGGTCTGTCCAGGCACTCCGTGTTTTAGAAACCTGGACCTTGATTCTGCCAACTAGAAGGGGAACTAGAGCTTGTACTAGATTCCAAAGACAGTTATGTTTCTGAGCCATCTTAGTTCCTGGAATTTCAAATAAAGATGCTGGCTAGGGAACCCTCTTTTGAATATTTTTCTTCAGATCTCCATCTTTCTGTCTCTCTTTCTCTCTCTTTCTCTATCTATCTATCTCCAACTCTCTCTCTCTCTCTGTCTATGAATGATATTTTGGTTTGTGAATTATTTCGGTCCTGATAAGATCACATTATTTATATTTCCACTGCCAAAGTGATTTCCCAAATTATGTGGGGACAATGCTAGCTTCAGATGGGCAATAAAGTAGTGACCTCCTGTCTTACAGAAAATATACTTTAGTTATTATTTCAGCAAAAGGAGAAATTTTCACCTTAGTAAATTAAAGCTAGAAGTTAGTGGATTTCTCCACAGAAAGGGTTTTTGGGACCACCAGAACCCAAGAGCTCTTGTTCCAAGATCACACGTGCAGTGTCTGTGGTGTGCTGAGAGCCTGGACCCCCTCTCTGCTCTCCAGGATTTCCCCATTCTCCTATAGGCAAGATCCTCATGGAGCTACAATGCTGGGGGTCTCCAGAGCAGAACAGCTTGCTTGTGCTGGGGTGTCCCTGCCAACTGTGACCCCCACTGGGTCTCTTCTAAGCTGAAGTCATCTGAAATGGCTCCAGCACACAAGGATGGGGAAGGATGTTATGACATTGGATGGAGTCCAGAGAAGTACAAGCACATTGGAAATACAGTCTTGCCAGAGGCTCCACAATGGAGCTTTGACTGGGGTAGTAAAATTAAACATCCACCAAACTCTGAAGCGTTCAGAAAACACGTTCTCAAAAAAGTTCTGTTTGGTAGGGTGCTGTGGCTCATGCCTGTAATCCCAGCACTTTGGGAGGCCAAAAAGTGTGGATTGCTTGAGCAAAAGTTCAAGACCAGTGTGAGCAATATGACAAAAACCCATCTGTACAAAAAAAAAAAAATACAGAAATTAGCCAGGTGTGGTGGTGCACACCCATAGTCCCAGCTACTAGGGAGGCTGAGGTGGGAGGATGGTTTGAGCCTGCAAGGTTGAGGCTGCACTGAGCAGTGATTGACACTGCTTTCCATCCTGCATGACAGCAAGACCCTGTCTCAGGAAAAAAAAAAAAAAAAAAAATTCTTTTTGATTCTCTAGGCAACCCTAAATATAGGTGTGATTAAAATTACTCCTCTTTTACAGAAAAAGAAGCTGTATCTTAGGTAGCTCAAGCAACTTTCTCACAGCAAGAAGGGAGCAGAACCTGGGCCTACACTTCCTCTGCCTGCAAACACACCATCTGTTCTCATTTTCCATCGAGCTCATTTTCTGTTGACATGTTCTAGAATCAAACTGCCCCAAGACAAAAAGTAAAGAATGGTTAGTGTTCTGAATACGAGGAGGACAGCTCACCAGCAGAAGTTGAGGAGAAAGATGTTGGCGGCGGGGGACACACAATGATTGAGAGATGGTAGAAGGCTCCTGAATTGGAACACTGGATGGCTGCAAGCCCCTTTTCCAGCAGCACAGTAACATGCTACATGTGACAAAGTCCCTTGGTAAGACAGAGCTGCTTTCATTCATCAGTAGGGCCACAGGAATCTTAACAGCACTGTTCCCGCCGCAGGCTGCTTGTTCCCCATATGGCATCCACTTGCCATCAGGAGTTTTAAAGCATCAGCTCTCTCTGCTCCATTCTTCACTATTTAATAAAACAGTGTCTTCTTATGGAATCAGCCCAAATGCCCATCAATGATAGACTGGATAAAGAAAATGTGGTACATATACACCATGGAATACTATGTAGCCATGAAAAGGAAAGAGATCATGTCCTTTGCAGGGACATTGATGGAGCTGGAAGCCATTATCCTCAGCAAACTAATACAGGAACAGAAAACCGAACACTGAAGGCTCTCACTTATAAGAGGGAGCTGAACAATGGACACAGGAAGGGGAATAACACACACTGGGGCCTGTCAGCGGTGAGGGGGAGGGAAAGCATCAGGATAAACAGCTAATACTTGCGGGGCTTAATATCTTGGTGATAGATTGATGGTGCAGCCAACCACCACGGCACACTTTTACTTACGTAAAAAATCTGCACATCCTGCACATGTATCCCAGAACTTAAAATAAAAATAAATAAATAAAATAGCATCTTCGTAAGACCCTTCTTTCAGCTTTCAAATTAAATAGCAGGGGAAATGTAGTCACAGAATAATTTAAAATAATAATTTTGTCATTTCTCATGGGAATTGATCTTAGAAAGATTCAACGTATTTCTGTAAGGTCTCATCAGTGTTTGGGCCAGCAGCTGCAAGCTGGAGAAACGTGCAGCCATTTCACTCTGTGATGACTATTACTTCATTTTCTGAATGTTCCAGGCCACCACACATGCCCTTTGTACCAAGACTCTGAGAGAATTCCACCTCTGCTGGCAGTGAAGGGATGTAGATCCCTGGAATCTTCCTATTCCACCAGATTACTGTGATCCAAAAGAATTGAATAGCAGGAGCCCTGACTTCCCTTCACCAGGAGAGGGTTCCTGAGTCACAAAACTCTGCAGTCCTTCTAACACACACTGCATCTAGGAAGGATACGCCCTGGACCTGCACCTGTTTGCACCTGGGTCTTTGAACTCTTCCTCTGTAGAGAAAATTAACTGCCTCAAAGACTACCATGGCTACCTGACACAGCTATTCTATCACTGCAATCATGAATCTTCAGAAGGGTTTACATGTCTGTCTGAAGCATGATAGTATTTATAAGCCTAACACCTCTTTGCCCTCCCTAAAGTACAAATGAAACCTTTTACTCCCAGATGTCTTGAGTGTATACTATTTTGAGTATCATTTTTCTAAATCCTCATACCATCCCTGAAGAAATACCTTGCGAAGTAGACCATTTGTGTTTTGGTTCCTATTGCCTGCTAATGCAGACCCACTAACCTTATGGTAGCTAGCACAGGTTCTCTTTGGTTTCATCCCACCTCATATTCATGTTCCCTTCTCCCATGGGTCCCGAGTGCTTTTAAGACATGAGCTGCTTTCCAATAGTGTCAATGGTCCTCATCAGCTTGGAGGCTGGCTTGGACAGCATCCCAGAGTGGGATAATATGGATTCACACCCACACCACTCTCAAGTGACTTGGAGACTCACACCATCCTGCCCTCTCAGGCTCAAGTACCATGAGCACAACGACAGAGCCTGCTCACCTTCTTCTAGCCTCACATTGCACTGTACCTAGCTCACAGCAGGCTTTTCAAGACATTTTCTGAATTGTCAGAACATTCAGACATTTTTGAAACCTGGAACATTTTTGGAAATACTAAGGCCTCAAGAGACCTCTACAGAGGCCAGTAAGATGATCGTGCAGAGGATGTGCAGAGGAGACATGGGAGGACAGGGACACAATGCTCCTCTGCACAGCAAGTCTTGCTGCTGCTGACTGACATGTCCTAGGAGCACATGGTACTGCTCTAGGGGAGGCAAGAAGCAGTGCAGGCACACACAAAGGGGGAGCTCCCAGATCTGTGCCTTCAAACACGAACATCTTACCATGCTACAGTTCAGACTATCTGGAGTTTGCAGGCACACGATGACTTTGGAGACTCAGCCATTGCAGGTGCATGTCAGAGAGGCAGGTAGAACCACATGACAGACAAATAAAGCTCAGAGGCAGAAGAACTCAGCAAAAGCTCAAGATCTAACATATTTTTTCCTAGAACCTGGATACTTATATTCTCCCAAAATGACTATGTTGAGACATAACCCCCAACATGATGGTCTTCAGAGGAAGGGCCTTTGAGAGGCATCTGATTCCCTTCAGGCTGCAATAACAAAGTATCAAATACAAAACACCAAATGGTTTATAAATAGCACAAACTTATTTCTCGTGTTTCTGGAGGCTGAGAAGTCTGAAGTCAAAGTTCCACAAGAGAGGCTGTGAATAAAAGGTAGTGCTTACACACTGCTGGTGGGAGTCTAAATTAGGTCAGCCATGTGGAAGACAATGTGGTGATTCCTCAAAGAGCTAAAAACTGAACTGTCATTCAACACAGCAATCCCATTACTGGATATATACCCAAAGGAATAGAAATCATTCTTCCACAAAGACACATGCACCCATATGTTCATTGCAATACTATTCACAATAGCAAAGACACAAAATCAACCTAAAGACTCATCAAGGGTAGACTGAGCAAAGAAAATGCGGTACATATAGACCATGGAATACTATGCAGCTATCAAAAAGTGTGAGATCATGTCCATTGCAGGAACATGGAAGGAACTGGAGGACATTATCCTAAGTGAATTAATACAGGAACAGAAAACCAAATGCCACATGTTCTTACTTAGAAGTGAGAGCTCAATATTAAGTACAAACGAACACAAAGAGGGGAACAACAGACACCAGGGCCTACTTGAGGGTGAAGGGTGGGAGGAAGGTGAGGATTGAAAAACTACTTATTGGGCACTATGCTTATTACCTAGATGATTAAATAATCTGTACACCAAACCCCTGTGATATGTAATTTCTTTATAGGACCAATCTGCACACATGTCCCTGAAACTAAAAGTTAGAAAAAAGAACAAAAAAAAAAATTGCCAGAATATTTGGTATCTGATGAGGGCCTGCTTTCTGGTTCTAAATTGGCTCCCTGTATCCTCACATGGTCGAAGGGCTGAGGGAGTTTACTGTTTACTGGGGTCCTCTTTTATAAGGGCACTAATCCCACCCATTCATGAACCAATCACCTCCCAAAAGCTCCACCTCCTAATACCATCACCATGGGGGTGAGGATTTTGACACAGGAGCTTTAATGGGTAGATACAAATATGTAATCTACAACAGCAGGTGACTAGAAAGCAGGCAGAGAGGAACACTGCAGAGCAAGCCTTATTTTTAGAAAATATGCAAGTCATCCTGAAGGTTGGTGGGGACATGGATGGTAAAGGCCATCCTGGTGCAGTCTCAGAACAAAATGCAGAAACATGCCATTGGAAAATGGAGAACAAGCAACCACAACTCTTGCTATGAAACAGCAAAGAACTAGTCCGAACTGAATTTAAATTTTAGCGTTTTGTGCAAGGTAGGGCTTGCAAGCGATGAATTGGGTATTGAACTGAAGCTACTTCCAAGCAAGGGGATGAAAGTGAGGCTTGGCTTCTCCCGACTGCCTACAGCAAACAGGAGACGAGAGAAACAACTTAAAGACAGAATCATTCATTGAAAAGGAAGCAGAAGTTAAGGATTTGGGAAATTCTCAGCCTATCCATATTGAGGAGAATGAGAAAACATGTTTAGAAGAGAATGCACAGGACGTGGCTAAGCGACCATTTGATACAGAGATTAGTAGGGTCATCCATCCCAACAGAAGCCAGGATCTATTCTCCAAGAGGGTGGAAGAATGACCCTGAAGGCAACTTGGAGATCATCAGGGCTGCCCCTCCTATCACAGGGTGAGTGCAAAGGCTAGGGGTGGGGTTACAGCAGTTTCAAAATGGAGGTCACTGGTATCCATGGAAGCACCACATGTACTGACTGGCCCACCGTCATCTCTCATGGTGGGCTCTGCTCCCTCAGAGCATGGGAAGCCTCAGTGTGGCTCTGGCAGGAGCAACACAGGCTTCAGTGGGTGTAGGTGAAGCAGTGTCATTGTCTTGGGTAATACCCAAGGATCCTTACCTCATGCCAAGGAAATCAAGGACATGGACACATGTGGAGTGAGGTTAAAAGCGGAGGTTTAATAGGCAAAAGAAGGAGAACAGCTCTGTCTCCTGCAAGAGAAAGGGGCTCCTGAGTGGGACTTCTGACCCCTGATGGAGTGGACAGGGCTTTATAGACGGGCCTGAGGAGGTAATGTTGGATTTACATCAGGTCCAAAGACTGGTTGGACCAGGTGTGACATTTACATGGCACACGAGGAAGCTGGACACCCATCCTAATCCTGTATTATGCAAATGGGGTCTCCACTTGTGCGGCACCGTGTTGCCTGCTCCTTACTGTTGTGCACGTGGTTGACAAAGAAAGGGGAAGATGGAGCAACCGTGTGAGACATGCCTAGGCCCCAGGTAGCTTTTTCCTATTGGCACAGATGCCGGCATTCACCTGTGCCAGCTTCCAGCTTCCTTTTCTATGTCTGCAGCTCAATTTTACAGGCTGCTCTTTGTTAAGAAAAAGATGATTTGAGGGTTGCTGTATATTAAAAGGAAAACCTTACTGAGGACTTCCATACCCTCACCATCTGCCTAAATAATTTCTTCTTAACGCCTATATCACAGGCAGCAAATTTTGCTGGCACTGCATGATGTCATCTCTGCTGGCATCCAGGGCTCACATGCCTAGGAAGCATGCCTACCTCCACGTGGATTTCAACAGGCAGGGCCGCCACAGACAGCCCCATACTAGGCTGATGCCCAGGGAAGCCATGGAGGCAGGACCACCTGGAGTCATGGGGGCTTGACTTCTGCCTGGAAAAGCCCAGTGTGTCTCAGAGGCAGGGCTGCAGCTCCGGGGGGCGGTCTCAAAGGTTTATTCTCAAGCTTTAGGTTCAATATCATTGGCCCTGCTAGATTTTGCACTTACCTAGAGCCTGTAACTTCTTTTTTTCTTTTCTGTTTCCCACTTTTGGAATGGGAATGTCTGTTCCATGCCTGCCTTACCATTGTGGAATTTTGGAAGCACATAACTGGTTTGATTTCACATGTTCGCAGCTAGAGAACAATTTGCCACAGAATGAATCACACCTTGAGTCAAACTCATTTGCTATTTAGATCTTATTTGGATGAGACGTTGGACTTTGAATTTTTGAGTTGGTCCTGGAGTGAATTGGGATGTGGGGGTCTATTTGGATGGAATGAATGTACTTTGAGGATTTGGGGGGGCCAGTGTGGGATGTCGTAGATTGAATGTTTGCATTCATCCAAATTTGTATATGTTGAAACCTAATCCCTAGTGTGACAGTATTTGGAGGTGGGACCTTTGGGAGACGATTAGGTTAAAGGGTGGAGCCCTATGAATGGGATTAGTGCCCTTGTAAGAAGAGAAATGAGAGACAGCTTGCTTCTCTCTCCCTCTCTCTGTTTTCTACAAGAGAGAATGCAGTGAGACAGCATTGTCTATGAACCAGGAAATGGCTTTCACCAGACACTGAATCAGCCAGGGCCTTGATGTTGGACTTCCCAGACTCCAGAGCTGTGAGAAATAAGTTTCTGTTGTTTACAAGCCACATCGTTTATGACATTCTCTCACAGCAGCCTGAAAGAGCTAAGACAATCTGTGATCACAATCTCACACTAAATTATTGTAAGAGTGTTTGTTTTCTTTTATATTATTCATGAGATAGCTTTATTGGTCATTAAAAACATAGGGTTCAAAAGAAGAAATCACACCAAGTTGATCTTGCTTGTCACTTAGGCTCTCACACTGCTTATAGGCCATGAAACTCCCAAAAGCCAAGTGTCCCTCTGGTTTCAGTTTCCTTTTCAATAAACTGGGGTCCAGACCTGTGGTCATCCTTCTCCACAGCACTTTCATGAGTTTCAAATGAGATAACAGGTGGATGATGTTTGGTGACAATAAAGAGTGAAAAGATAATTTTATTACCAAGAGTAGAGAACTCCCCTTATTTAACCATAGTTGACACAAACATAACAGTTAACACTATTATGCATTTGTAGAAATTGTTAGGATGTCTCAACGCTGCCATGTGCCCAAGACAGGATGTGACGGCTCATGACAACTCTTCCTCTTCCAGTTTCTACAAGGACAGCTAGACTCAATACCAGGAAGAACTCTGCCCCAAATTAATTGAAGTTTTAACTAGTAAGCAGACAGGAAATGGATACAATGTCTATGTAATTTGCTAAATACAATGTTGAGTGTAATTTAACTGGCATTCAAGTAAGGTTCAGAAACCTTATTTTATAGGGTGGTTAAGAACTAGAGCTATAAATTAGAGCCCAAGCTTCTTAAATAATAATAATATCAATAATAAATGTGCATTGAGTACCTGTTACAGACCTGGCCTTGGGCCAAATGCTTCATATTGGACCATGATTTTCACTGCATAAGTGATGCACTAATGTTAGTGGCAAGCATTTTGATTTAGAATTTTTAAGGTAGCCAAAGTCATGATAGATGTTGGTTATTATCTCTAGTTCTTTTAATTGTAATATACAGATGCAAATGTTAATATCATATCAATAACTTGCACTATTATGCTACATATATTAATAAAGTCATGCTTTTGAGAAAACTATGTACATTTACCACATTCCCTGTTTTCTTTCCCAAAATGAGAGTCCAGAGCAAAGTCATGATGACCCTTTTGGTTGCCCCTACTCATGCTCCCACCAAACTCTGCTTCATACACAGGCACCTGCTGCTTCCAGGCTGGCCCCGTCTTCCCCAAACTCCCCTCTTGTAGGGATGCCACTTCTTGTGTCCCCCCTCCATGACCTCAAGCAAAACCTAAGTCTTCTCTGTCCCATAATCACAGTAACATGATTCAAGCTTTGACATCTTTGATGTTAACAAGTCAAGTCAGCTAAGAGTGACCCCTCCCAGTAACATCTGTACTTTAATGTGGCCTTCTTGGCTTTGTGGTCCCCATGAACTCATTTGACTTAGATATTTGCTAAGTCAATGCAATGTTCTGAAAAGTCAAACTCTGACCAGGTGAGAGAAATCAGATCTTTGACAGGAAAACAAAGTTGATCATAGGGAGCCTTGGAGACCCGTGAGTGTCCCTCCAGTTACTCTGCATAGGCTACTGCTCTTGTGTCCAACCAACCTGCAGTTCATGATGAGCTGGAACAAAGAGAGCTCTGCCTGCAATAGATTTAACCAGCCTTGCTGAAGTACTTTGAACTTTGAACACATTGGGAGGAACAGCACTGGCTGTCCGGACTGGCTTTTCCCATGGGCTGCTGTGGTGACCACGTGTGAAAGTTCCCTAGAATAAGTACAATCCTCCACTCACCCTCTCAACAGTAGCTGCTGCCTGGGCTGCCACTCCCACCAGATGTGGAAATACATAGGAGAGCTGTGAGTATTTGCACGAGGTCCACAGCAAGTGAGTGGCAGGCCAGGGGTATGAACCCAGCCCTCCTAACTCCCCATCCAGTGTGCTCACCGCTTCATTTGGTCATGACTTACTGCTGCATAGGATCAAGCGGAACTGACAATAGGGAATCTTTTTCATCCTCATCCAAAGATTCCAATTAACAAGGTCTTAGAACAATTTCGGCATAAGTGGGTTTCCTCGGAAAATTTTACATAATAGTGATTTGAGAATAGTGTATCACTAATAATCTGAGTTTTTATTAGAGTAAAAAATCACCTTATGGTAAAAAATACGTATAAGGTAAGGGAAAAACATTTTCTTATGTGTTCGAGAAAACTATGAAATAAATGGCATGAAACTGTATATTACAAACTTGAGAACAAACAGTCATTCCAAAAGCCCACATCAGGGATGAAGAGAAGAAAAATTTGGAATTCAAATAAATATGGAATCAACAAAGTTAATGTGCACTTTTATGGTACATCTATTTTAGATGGCAAGATAAATGTCAACGTTATAGAAACATTGACTAGACAGTTTATTTAATTTGACAAAGCTTACGGCTTTCAGCCACAAAATGAAAACTAAATTTAGATTACTCAAAAATTTTCTAGGTTTTCAGCAAAGCTGTGGAGGTGGACACTGCAATGCCGTCTTTGAGGCCAGCATACCCCATCACCCAGTTACTGGGGCATCACCTACTGTTGACTTTCAGCTGGGATCTTCTTTGGTGTTATGGGTTGAATTTTGTTCTTAGAAAAATAAATTGAATTCCTAATCCTCAGAACCTCAGAATGACCTTCCTTGGAAATAGGATTGTTGCAGATGCAATTTGTGAAGATGAAGTCCTTAGGGGCGGGTCCCAGTCTGATAGGACTGGTGTTTTTTACTTTTTTTTTTAGTATTTTTATGATTTTTGTTTTATGTTTTGTTTTGTTGCTGTTTCTTTGTTTTTGAGACAGTCTCGCTCTGTGGCCTAGGCTGGAGTGCAGTGGTGCGATCTTGGCTCACTGCAACATCCACTTCCCTGGTTCAAGAGACTCTCCTGCCTCAGCCTTCTAAGTTGCTGGGATTACAGGCATGCACCACCATGCCGGGCTAATTTTTGTATTTTTAGTAGAGACAGGGTTTCACCGTGTTGGTCAGGCTGGTCTGGAACTCCTGACCTGAGGTGATCTGCCCACATTGGCTTCCCAAAGTGCTGGGATTACAGGCGTGAGCCACCGTGCCCGCCCAGGACTGGTGTCCTTTAAAGTGGACAGATTTGGACACAGAGACAGACATGCATGGAGAGAAGAGAATGTGGAGAGACGCAGGGAGAGGTCTGCCACTTCTAAGCCTAGGAGAGAGGCCCGGCACAGATTTCCTCCCCACACAGCTCTCAGAAGGAGCCGGCCCGGCCAACACCTTGATCTCCAGAGCTGCAACTCCCTACATTTGTTGTGTCCATCCCCTGGTCTGTGGCACTTCCTTACGGAAACCCTAGTTGACTAATACACTGGGCATTGCCCCGGCCACAGAGAACAGCTGCCTTGTGCAAGGGTGGCCCGCAGGGGGTGGGCGATGGCAGCGACTGGCTGCAGCAAGGATGCTGCAAGGTTGCCAAGGATGCATGCATGCAAGGCCTCCTCCCTTTCAGTCCGTGACAACCCTGAGCAACCGTCCCATCAGGCTGGAGCTCCCCAGGGACTAGGCAGCACCCAGCTTACCAGTCCACATCTCCCTCCACCTGGCCCTGCCACCCTCACTTCCTTAGAGGCTCACTCCCCAAAGCAGACACAGAAACACAGAAACACACAACTGCCTTGGAACAAAACTAAACACTGGGTCTGAAGCTGCAGAGGGTGAAGCTCCAGGATGCCAAGAAACCCTTTGATGTCTGAACCCTGGAGGGTTTGGCCGGTGACTGGTGGCCTGAGGACAGCCATGAATCAGCAGTTCAAG
This sequence comes from Colobus angolensis palliatus, assembly GCF_000951035.1. NCBI lineage: Eukaryota > Metazoa > Chordata > Mammalia > Primates > Cercopithecidae > Colobus > Colobus angolensis. The sequence goes on from NW_012115110.1 coordinate 3,616,914, forward strand.
AAGCTGGGAAATGAAGGACCAATATCGCTGGCTGCTAATAGGGAGGGAGGCACCCGCTGTGGTGAGATGGATGGTTTCCCATCAGCAGAGATTCTGTTAGAGAGGGATGCTTGCTCTTGCTTTAACCTCTTAGCAGGGTGCAGATGGCACATAGCCTGAGCCTTGAAAGGCAGTGGAAAGGGAGGAGCCTCCTTGGAGCCCCAGAATGTGCTTCTTCCATCCTGGCTGCACCCACACTCAATGGAAGGACTCTCAGAGCCCCTTGTTTTTCTGCACGCACTCACATTCGCAGAGGAACGCAGTCATTGTTCCTTGCGTGCACATGCTGGGAGCTGGCCAGTCTTGGAGAAAGGGGGCAGGGTGGCCAGAAGCATGCAGGAGGGACCAGCAGAGGGCAGCTGGCCTGGGCTCAAGCCCAGGGACCAGCCCCTCACACCCATCTTTCTACACTGGATCCTCTTGAGCTGAGCGTGCTGCTCCCCAGTTCCAAGATCAACTTGGAAAGCGGGGATTGATACAGAGACACACGAAAGGATGACTGCCATTCCGATAATGATGATGTTTTGGGTGGCAATATTTCCAATCGTCCTTCCTTTTTAAACAATACGTATTAAAAATATTGCTTGCCCTTTTTTCCACACTAAGTGTGAATCAATTCTTAATCTGAAAAGCAAGAGAAAAATATTTTTATGTGAAGGAGAAAAAAGCATTTATGGAGTGGGACACTTTGGTGCTGTTTCCCAGTTGTGTGGGTTTTGCCCGTGACACCTGCCGCTCCCCTGTAGGGAGGGTAATGGCCCAAGGAGGAACAGGAAAAGGGTGCTGGTCTGATGCTGTGAGGTCAGTTAGGGGAGCAGACTCTGCAGAAAGTGCCTCCAGGAAGGAGGGAGGCTTGGTGCCAGGTGGGAGGCAGAGCACCAAAGTTCCATGCATCCTTGTGGTTTGAAACCAGGTCTCCATGCACCGGCTGTATGCACTGCGTACCACGTACCTCTGGGGAATACAAGTGGCCGCTGTCACCTATTATAAGAAGCACTTCTGCCCCCTGCATCCTGGCATCACAGTCACCAAGGAACACAAGCAGTTAAGCACTGGATGAAACAAGGCTGTATTCATGTGGAAAAGATGCAGGGAAAGATCCATTTCCATGTTGGGCATTGGTCCCCCGCGACGAGTGGGTCCCTCCCAGCAGCCAACGCAAGGTCACCAGCAGGCACACACCCTTCTTCCCTCTTGTTCTGCAGCAGAGGGACCTGCCCTCTCCCCACAGCGGACAGACACAGCAGTGGGACTGGCCAGGTGCCATGTGACGCACACCCTGAAGCAGAACAGAGGACACACTGACTCAGAAACAGGGAGAGATGTTCCCACACAAGGCAATGGGTCCAGCAGAGGTTGTGAGGACACTGCCTTTTGGTAAGGACGTGTCTCAGGCCCATAGCCCATTTTTATGTGTCTGAGCAGGGGTGGAAAACCTGTGTCCCTGAGGTTGCCTTTCGCAATAGTGTTGCTGACTTTGACCCAATGCAACCCCACCCTGCCCTCTAGAACTGCACATATGGTGGCCCTACAAAGGCCTCTTATAGCAGAGGATGTACCATTGGTCTGGTCCCCGTGCAGAAGGGCCTGGAAGATGCTGTGCTGCTGGTGAGCTGAGCCACAGGAGCAGGTCCATGGGGAGCTGTGGCACAGCCCTGCACAGAGCCACGCTCGATGGCTTTTACAGGTGAGTGTTAGCATCCACCCATACCTGCAGGCCGGAAGGCGAGGAAGACAGGACTGAGAAGGGGATGCCTGGGAAGAAGCTGCCTGATTCAAAGAGAACCAAACAAGTAACACTGGCAAGGAGCCTCTCAGCACCTGGGAGAGGTCAGCAGCTGTCCTGAAGAGGCACAGAAACTGACCAAGGCCCCACCCTGTCCGTGGGGTTTTGGCTGGCTCTTAACTTAGTGGCCCACATTCACCTCCCAGCCTCTGGATGCATGGGGGCTGTGAACACCTTTCCACAGGCGGAGGGGCAGAGCCACCTGCTGAGGCTTCCTCAAGCCTACATGCCCCTATGTGAGCCTCCTAGCCTGGCAGCTCTAGTCCTGGAATCCTGGCTTTGCAACCCCAACTGGGACTATCTGCCTCCGCTGGCCTTTGCACACCCACTTGCTGTCCGTCACTGTAGTCCATACACCCTGCTAACTTCTTAAAGTGCTGCTGTGCTGGAATGGAGGAGGCCAGGTTCATCAAGCCTTCGACAATGGGAAACAAGAGGACATTGGATAAGTCTCAGTGCAGGCCCTTGTATGATGACACTTTTCTACCACCGAGAATCTGGTGATCAGTGGCAGGAAGCTATCTCGGAAGTCCTGTGAGCCCAACTGGCTTGCCATGTGCAGGGCAGGGAGCAGGCAACCTCCACACCTCCCACGGCCACTGTGGTTGAGCCAGCCTCGGCTGTCTGATGCCTGCAAGCCATTCCTGGTAGCACAGAGGGAAATAATGCCGAGGCAAAGAACAAGTCAGCTCTGACACCAAGGAGACGGATGAGAAATTGAAATGATGAACATCTCATGGCAGTGCAAAATCAGGTAGGAGGGATCATTCATCAAATTTCCAGCACATCATACAATGGAAAGGTTTTTGGTTGCTTGATAGGGAAACAGAAACCTTAACCAAGAGTTCAGATGAAAATCCGGTGTGAGATGTTCATTTGGTAACCTATGCTTGGGACACGATTGAACAGGCTTATTTTATCCAAGTGGTATTCCTCTACAGTTATGGTGGCTCATAAACTGTTTATCACTGTTCCTGGTGCTTGTTGATGTGCCATTTAGTACAGCACAACCTGCTCCCCAGGAAGCTGAATCACTGTAAGCTTAAAACGTGATATCTGCCTCTGCAGATTTTATTCCCACTACACACAGAATCCAAAGAGAAATCCTGCAAACTGTGGGAACTGGAGAAGTCCTTGAACATGCTGGGCGATCCCACCCACCCCACTGATGGATTCCAGCCTCTCTCCACTCAGCACCTGTCAGCGCTCTAGCCATTAGCACCTGGTCTGCTATATTTAGAGTTTTGAGACAGTTGAGCACCACCAGTCACCTGGGTGGCCAGGAGAGTCCTCTCCGCCGCTCTGCTCACTTGATGGATGACATGGAGCCACCACGCCTGCCATGTTTGTTCATGTCTCCTTCCTAGGGCAGGACTCTTAGTCTTGTTCATTACTAATTTGCATTTGAGAACACAAAGATGTGTCTCTATGTGGTGCCTAAATCCCAATCTCAGAGAAAAACAAGCACACTATAAAACTTTGAAATATTAAGACAGGACATTAAGTGATCTCATTATACTGTTGAGTAAACTAAGGCCTGGGAAGGCTGTGTCATGTAATCAAAGTTACCGGACGCTCATGGGCTAAGGTTTCTGAGTTTTCAATCCAGTGCTTGTTCTGCAACTGGTGAAGGTTCCTATTTCTAAAAGCCTCATGACTTCATACTATACAGCTCTCCCTTTGTGTGTGATGGTGCCCAGCACTTAACAAAGCCCATTAAATAGAGGCGGTAACCGCCCTTATGAACTCAAAACCCTCTGTGTACAACAACTGTGCAGAGAAAAAGCAGTTTGTAATTTCTATTTTTGCAAGCCACTTCAGTCTGTGTGCTCTTGGTTTTGGAAAACCTCTAGCCCCATAAAAGGCTGCCCCCATTGCCCTGGCTCCCATTAGGTCTTGGGGTCCCTATGGGCGTTGTTTGTGTGTTTGCAAGAGGCACTCTGAGGACAGTGTTGCCTCCACCATGACCTCTCCCCGCTCCTTTGCTGAGGGCTCTGCTGTAAGGCTGTCACCCCGAGGCTGTGTCCAAGAGCCCAACCCAGCCACTCCTGCCTCTTCCCACCTCAGCTGGGCCCAGGCCTTGCCACATCGAGTTCCCCACGAATGCCAAGTGGTGCCAGGGCCTCTGGAGTCAGGGGAGAACTGACATCACACCTCCTCCTCCCTCCTCACTCAGTGGGTGCTGCATTTTGCACTCTGAGCACCAAAGCAACCATACTTGTCAGGGCCAGGGGCTGGCGGGCCCCCTAATGCTGCCTCATGCTGGGCAGCTTCAACAACACATATTTATTGTCTCATGGTTGGAAAGTCTGAGATCTGAGAGCCTGGAGTCTGAGATCGGGCTGTGGTCAGGGCTGTTTCCTCCGGAGGATCTGAGGGAGCCTCTGGCCCTGGCCCCTCTCCAGCTTCCAGTGGCAGCAAACACTCTTTGGTGTCCTTTGGCTTGGAGATGCATCTCCCCGACCTCTGCCTCACCTTCATGTGGCCTTCTCACTGTGTGCAAGCCCCAGTGTCTAAACCCTCCCTTCCTCATAAGAACACCAGTCACATGGATTAGGGCTCACCCTAACAACCTCATTTTAATGCATTCCCTCTGCAAAGACTCATGTCCAAATAAGATCACATTCTGAGGTTCTGGGATTCGGATGCCAACATTTCTTTTGTGGAGGGAAATACAGTTCAACCACTGAAAGCTGATACTAGGGCGAGTTCAGTGAAGCCCCCGGGGCATGGTGGAAGGAGGCCCCACTCTCCAGGTGGTACAAGCAGAGCGTCGGCCATGAGACCAAAGCTGCCTCCCTACGTTTTGTGCCCTAAGCCCCTCACTCACCTCTTCTGCACCCCAGCCCTGTTGCTTGTTTAATGAAAGAAGTGAGGTCTCACTTACACACACCTATACCGGCTTTGGACCCAATCTGTGAGGAACCAGCCTGGAACTTGCTGGGGTGACCAAACACTGCTACACTCAGAGCCCCTTGTGCCCCAAGGGACTGGGGTGCCCCTCTTGGGAGCTGGTAAGTGGCCAAATCTCTCCTGCCCCACCTGATGCTCTCCCTGGAAACCCTGCAGTCTCTTGAGCAATTCCTGGTGCCCACCTGACTGGCTGGGCCAGTGGTCACACAGAGGTCACTCTGAGACCAGACCCTTGGCCATTTGGTCTCTAGCTGGCCCCTGCTGCCCTGGAAAGATGTAAGAACAGGCCAGGCTGAGGTCAGTGATGGGTCATCAGAATGTACCTGGGGGTCTTGATGTGGTAAATGGAGGAAGTGGCCCTAGGTACCTAAGAGGAGACCAGGCAGCCAAAAAATGTCTTTATGGCAACATTTTGTAATCTGCATAGCAAAGAGAAGAAAGAAGACAGACAGCATAAAGCAATGGGAATATTCCAGCTGAGTTTTCCCCTTGATTAACTATAGAGTGAATGAGTGGGATGATTGGAACAGACACGAGAAGCAAGATTATTTGGAGCATTTGACTTAGAGCCTGCTGAGTACCTTGACTTTGACCACCATGGACACACATAGGCATCTCTGCTGCACTGATGTTGACACTGATGTGGTCAAGAGCAGGAAAGCTACAGCCAAGTGCCCTCCCAACCCCAGCTCTGCCCGTTACTCACTACATGGTCTTGTTCACACTCCTTCACTTCTCTGTGCTTCTTTATCCACACATTTTGGCTAATAACGGCTCCTGCCTTCCTGGTTTGTTGTGAGGTTCAAATGAGATGGTGCATACAAGTGACTTAGAATAGCACTTGGCATGTTCAAATGCTCAGTAGCTCTTAGCCATGATCATTACAGTTATTAAAGATAATCCGTTGGGAGGCCGTTAGGCTGAAACAGTTCCAGTGACTTGAGTTCCTACACAAGTAATTGTAACCCTACTCAGAGTAAATGGTCACAGCCTGGGAACACGAAATTAAGCTTAGCCAATCAGAAACTACCAATTAACCTCTAACCAGAGACTTAACCAATCAGAAATCACCACCTAACCTCTAACCAGAGACTTTGCCAAGCTAAAACTACCAACTAAACCTCTAACTAGGGACTTTCCACTTTAACCAATATTTTCTTGATCTTGCTTCTGCAAGCCTCCTGAACCTCACGCTCCCTCAGTGGAGCCCTGAACCTCTTGTGGTCTGGTTGTTGCCCAGTGCATGAATGAATGCTCAAATCAACTTAGGAAAATGGTAATGTGCCCAAGCTTTTTTTTTTTTTTTTTTCTTTTTTGAGATGGATTCTTGCTCTGTCACCCAGGCTGGAGTGCAGTGGTGTGATTTTGGCTCACTGCAACCTCCACCTCCCAGATTCGAGCGATTCTCCTACCTCAGCTTCCCAAGTAGCTGGGATTACAGGTGCCCACCACCACACCCAGCTAATTTTGGTATTTTTAGTAGAGATGGGGTCTCATCATGTTGGCCAAGCTGATCTTGAACTCCTGACCTCAAATGATCCACTCATCTTGGCCTCCCAAAGTGCTGGGATTATAGGCTTGAGCCACTGCACCCAGCCCAAGCTTATCTTTTAACACTGTTCTTTGGAACTCAAATAATTTAAAATGAGTTTTTTAAACATTCTTCATTGTCAGCTACTCTAGAGCCCACATTCAAACCCTTTTGAAAAGAGAATCCATGCAGGGCAGCCCACAGTGACATAGCAGTGCAGTTGTGAGAATGTGCCTCCTGTGAAGTGTGAACTGAGCAAAGCCGAGAACTTGGCTCTAGGCTCTCAGAACTTGACCATGTCTTTGATGTTGCCCCACTGATGACCTGTTCATCTGAAGAGCCAGCCCAGAAAAGGCAGGTCTGCTTGACTCTTGGACCAGAGAGCCAGTGTCACTTCCAATCCATTCAAATCCTCACTTCTCCTCCATCTTTTCACGGGGCTTGTTTTTCCTTAATGCTGATCCACAAATGCAGAGTTTCCCATGAGAATGCCATGAGAATGTATTACTCTGTTCTGAGTTTTGCAACTTTCTTTTTGCATGGAGTGTCAAGAAATGTAGTGGGACTAAGTTTCTTTTAATCTTTTCAATTTAACTCACTCTAGTTCAATCTGTTGTGGAGTTAGAGTTATAACCCTTGATTTCATTTTTTGTTTGACCATGCTCATGGGGTAAATGGATGAACTCTTTGTTCAAAGGATTTTGAAGAAATTTGCTTTTTCAGCTACTTTAAGTGCATCTACACTGCTGCCAAACACAGGCTGCGCCGCATTCCTGGAGAGGGCTTCCTGGGACCCACTTAGAAATGTAAATTATACTGCATAGAAAAGAACTACATCCAAAAAAAAAAAAATGCAAATAGTGGAAGGCTGAGAAATTGCCCTTGAGCGATAGGCAAAAAATTTAAAAAAAAAAACAGATTAAGGAAAGGGAGGCTGAGTCAGGGAGGGGCTGGAAGAACCAGGCACAACAGGCAAAAGGAATGCGGTGGGTGGGAATGAAGCCACATTCAGGAGAGCTCACATTGAGACCTGCACCCACGGGCATTCCCAATAGCAAGAACAGTTCCAGGTGACCCTGGGGCCTCCAGAACAAGAACAGAGGAGCATGCCCAGAACCGACAGAGCCTATCCTTTGAATTAGTCGGCTTGGGCTGCCAAAACAAAATACTGCAGACTGAGAACCTCAAATAACAGAAATTTTTGTTCTCACAGTTCTTGAGGCTGGAAGTGCATGGCAGGGTGTCAGCATGGTGGTGGGTTTCCAAGGAGGGCTCTCTTCCTTGTTTGTAGATGGCCGTCTTCTCACTGTGTGCTCACATAGCCTCTTCTTAGGCAGAGAAGAGAGAAAGACAGAGAGATCTCTTCCTCACAGGCCACCAATGCTCTTGAATTTGGGCCCCACACTCATCCTTATGACCTCATTAAACCTTCATCACTTCCTTCAGGTTATATTTCCAAATACAATCACAATGAGGATTAGAACTTCAACATATGATTTTGGGAAAACACAGTTCAGTTCATAGCTCGCTTGTCAAAGAAAAGGAGATTAACAGGGAAAAATGAATTTATTGTGCGTATAAATATATACATGAGAAATTAACAAATGCTCCATGATGATAACTGATTAGAAGTTCATTGAAATATTTCTATTTCAACTCCTTTTCTAGGAAGAAACTTAGAAACATGAGTTACATATAAATATCCTTTCTAGGAATCCTGTGGAACTTTTTTCCTGGACATTTAAAAGAGAAGATAGGATTTCTGGTAGGTTGTATGTGCATAGCTTTGGCTGAGACTCTGAAATATATTAAAAATTTTAGAACATAATTATGAAAATGAAAACATCATGTCTGCTGCTCACATGGTTCTGGCCAAGTCTGTGCCTTTGCTGTTTACACTGTTCAGCTCTGCATGCTGGTGGAAGAGAGCGTAGCCCTCACTTGTTCTCCCCAAGCAGATAAGAAATTTCTACTCTATGCCGGGAGCCAAGACTTACATGTAGGATGGGTGCGGTGGCTCACACCTGTAATCCCAGCACTTTGGCACTTAGGGAGGCCAAGGCAGGTAGATCACCTGAAGTCGGGAGTTCAAGACCAGCCTTGGCAACATGGTGAAACCCCATCTCTACTAAAAATACAAAAATTAGCTGGGTATGGTGGTAGGCGCCTGTAATCCCAGCTACTCAGGAGCCCAAGACATGAGAATCACTTGAACCCAGGAAGAGGAGGTTGCAGTGAGGTGAGATCATGCCACACTACACTCCAGTCTGGGCAGGAGAGGGCAATTCCATCTCAAAAAAAAAAAAAAAGACTTCCATGTGAACACCCCAGACCAATCCTGGGGCCACAATCAGTTCTTCAGGAAAATGTAGAACAAGCAATTATTGGACCATGGGAGCTTTTCCACACTCAATAAATTGCTTTTGACCAAAGCATTGAGCATCTGCTTGGTCATGTGTCTTATCACCACACAGCTCTTTCCTGCCCTCCACTGCTCCCTGCCCCTAGACCTGCTCCAATCACATCTGTTTTGGTTCCAGCCGTTCCTTATTTTAGGAAGGAGCCTGGCACTTTGCTCTGTGTTGACTGTAATTAAAGACACTGCAGAGAGTCTCCTGGGTTTTGGACACAGGCAAGAGCCCAGGACCTGCTGGGATCTGCTGCCACTGGGACTTCTCTCGGGAGGTGGCTCAGCACCTCCGCCCCAGTTTTGTTTATCTTAGCATCCTCCACACGGTTCCCAGCCTCATTCCATGGAAGCATGTCCTTTTCAGAAGCCTTTCTGTGACAAAAGAGCCAAGAGTGCTTTTGCTTTACAAAATATTTGACTGTGTTTACCTCCCTTTATGCCAATTTAGATTCCTAATGGTGCTGCTGCTGGGTGGCTGTTTATCATTTCTTACTCTTAACTAGCAAAATTTTAATGAGATCAATCAAGTCTAAGTCTGGCTTTTGCATCATTATATTGATTGTCATACATAAGATAGTCATTTGCTGTTGTCGTTGAACAAACATTCACACGTTCCTTTAACTGGCGCATTTTACATTAAGCAATGGTTTGTTCTCATCCGGGCTGAATCACATTGTACCACTTGCCCCCACAATATTTTTGTTAAAATCCACTAGTTTTTGTCCTGAAATTGACTGGGTAATCCAATAAGTATGTTTATTCAGTTTATAAAGGTCTCTGCTAACATCTGACTTACATACACTAAGAGAACACTCCCACTTTCTCTTTCTCCCACCTGCTTTTATTGGTGTCTGCTTTACTGGCGTTTGTGCTTACCGCTGTCATCCAAGACTCCTGTCCTGGGTTTTGGTCATGCATTCCTTCCAGCACCCCTCCTCAGGCAAAATGACTACAGAAGTCTTATTGCAAAACTTTTGTTTGTGGAATCTTTCTCTACGAGTAGCTATTCAGGGCCCAGCACAAGCTATTCTCAGTTGAAACTAGGTACAGTGCAGTAACATTCTACTAGTATCCTCAGGAAAGAGGGATGGAGATTATTAAATATATACATTATCCACTTTTTTATAATTCTAACCCACACACTAAAAGTTGCATAATAACTCCAAATGAGACAGAGATGTCAGCTTTTGAAATTATTTTCTGAGCTTGCCCTCCTGGGGCTTAAATTTCAAAATATTTCTAAATCATCTTTTCCAATGCAAACACAATTTCTTAGATTAATACAATTAATGCTTACACTGAAAGTTAAGTATTTTGAATAGGCAATAATTGGATTATGGTTTTGAAAGGCAAAAATGGAGAAAAGAAGTATGACTGCTAACTTTTTGTCTGTGCTTAATAGAGCCAGTACTCATTCATTCCCCTTTGTTTATTCATTAGACCCTTGAAACTACCTGCACTCATGTACAGATGCATATTTCTAAACTAAATATTTCTGCACACTCATTTTGCATTTACATTTTTATTATTTAGTAAAATGAGAGGACACTAAATTATATGAAAATAAATGAAGAGCCATTAATATCTGTTCTTGGCAATGGAATCTCAGGTTATTATTTTTCTTACGAGTAACTGCATTAGTCAGGATTCCCCAAAGAAACAGAACCAGGATGCATATCTAGATGTAGATATATATTTATCTATCTATCTAGATGGATACACAGACACACATACATATCCTGGCTCTGTATGGTGTGTGTGTGCACTCATGTGTGTATGTATGAGAGAGAGAGATTAATTGATGTTAAGCAATTGGCTCATGTAATTATGGGGGCTGATAAGTCCAAATTCTGCAAGGTGGGCATTCAGGCTGAAGGCTCAGGGAAGAATGGCAGTGAAGTCCAAAGGCCATCTACTGGCAGATTGCCTCCTCTTCCTAGGCAGGTCAGCCTTTTTCCAATAAAACCTGTGACTGATTGGATGAGGCCCACCCACATAATGGAGGCTAATCTACTTTCTTCAAAGTCTAGTAATTTAAATGTAGATCTCATCTAGAAAATACCTTTACAGCAACATGTAGACTGGTATTTGACCCAATGTCTGGGTGCCCCAGCCTAGCCAAGCTGACACATAAAATTAAACATCACAGGAACCTAGCCAGTGGCTGCCGTCACTCAGTCATTTGTTGTGAGCACTGGGCTTCTTTCTATATGGTTTCCTGAGGATGCTTTTCCATGCCAGTCTCAAGGTGTCTTATTAGGCACGACTGTGGCCTCTGCAGCCTCCTCCAGAACCCTGTGCTTGTTCATCTTAAAAAGTTTTGTGACTACAAGAACAGCCATGACTCAGATGCAAGAGTAGCAACATCTGCAAATGGCCTCTGATCTCAGAGGATGAGTGACCCAGACATTCCCAAAGCACCAGTGGCGCCTGCGTCCCATCATCACTGATGTTCCATGACAGTTTCCAGTACCCCAAAAAGAGTGACATCCCTGTGAGCTGCTGCCTAGGCTGACTATGAGCCCACTCGAAGCTCACACACCCTCACATGCCTCCCTAGCGCCCTCCTTGCAGGACTGCCAGAGCCTCATTCCTGGACCACCAGCTTCCAGCAGTAACAGTGCCAGCCTCCTCACCAAGCCCCTGCCTATTTTGTGGCCAGCAAGAGCGCAGCTGTCATCAGGGCATGTTGATGAATGGAGGAATTAATGAATGGACGTACGTATTCTGTCATGAAAACAATGGAATTCTCTCAACCCTTATAATGATTTTCTAGAAACTCCTTTAAGGACCCAAGTTCTACACTTCCCAAATTTTAATCAGACATTCTGTCTCACTCTTGCCATTTTCGTGAAATAGCAGAGACACCAAGCAGGCCTCACAATGTATTAATAATAGCAGACAAAGGTGAGGTAAGAACAGATGATTAAATAGACAATTACAACAACGCACAAGTGTTTAGGGGAACTCAGTCACGGTGGTACTAACTCCGCATCCCCTCCCGCCACTGCACACCCCTCCTCTGCCCAGCTTTGCCCGGCTTTGTACCCAGAGAAGTGAATCCCTGCAACTGACTTATCAAGGAGGCTTTGCCTCTGGCTTGCAACTGGTGTCAGCCACGGGAATCACTGACAATTTGGGGCTAGGAAGTGGGAGGGGAAAAGCCTTTCTTCTCCACTTTCCGCCGGCTTCAGCACCGTTGTTCCGCCAGTCAACGTGTGCAGCCAAGATCACTGTCCCCGCCACCCTCTGCCACCGCGGTCCCTCCCGCAGCTCCAGCCATCACTGGAATCAAGCGACGGCTGGGAATGGCTGGTGTGCCTGCTCCTCCCTCCAGCCTCCGCAGCAGTTGCTGGTTCTCTCAATCCTGACCACACCCATATAATTTGTTTACTAAGGGATACTCCTGGATACTGACCCCCTTCTCTCCCCTTATATCTAAATGAACTCAAGACGTAAATATAACAATTTAGACCATCTAAGCGCTAAAATGAAGTTTAGGTAACCAGTAGGGGCTCTGAGACACTGTGAAGGCTCTCAAGCCCTTGCACCAGTGCTGGAAACGGTAAAGAAAAACAAGAGAATTATGTTTAAAAACAATTAAGTTTCTCTCTTATAAAGATACCACATATGACAAATAGAACAAACAGCTTGTAACAGACACATTTGTCTTTTAACTCAACCTCCAATTCCCATTCTCTCCCATTTTTTCCTGGCAGAACTGGGTTTTGTTCAGGAATTCATTTAGCCAGCTGTTTCTACGGTGATCACTCATGCTCAGCCCCGAGGTCCAGATATTAATGGGTCCACACCCGGGTGATCCTCTACCCCCACCAGTCATTTTTCTTTGACATGGTCATGTACATGGCCGTGGAACTGTTGGGAAGTTGGCCCTCTCCTCACCTGCTGTTAGGTTCCACCTTAACCCTTCGTTCAAACCAACGGCCTTTCATTCATTCACCAGCTCACTCATTTATTGGTTCCATGTGTACATAATTTAAATACTGTCAATAAAGGCTTCAGTGTATACATACAAGACAATATCTATTTGTCACTGAGAGACAGACTTGAGTTGAGACAGAGGTTTTCTCTACCAATGGAGATCAATCCTTAAAATAAAAGCAGCCCAAATAAAAAAAACACCTCAGTGAAAACCCCATTGTGTCTCTTGATTGTAGTCATCCGGGATAGAAGATGCTTGAAATTCTTTAACAAGGTCAAAATATAAAGAAAAGAGAAAACAAAAACAGAGAGAAGTGGGGATTCTGGGGGTTCCAGCGTTTTCATTAGGTTCCTCAGAAACTTAACTGTCTTTGCTTTAGGTTTTCAACGACACACCTTATTTGCTTTCAACCTTTAGGTCTTTAAGTCCCAATAAAAACATACCAAAGGCAATGTGGATTTTGGACAGTGCTATCTGTTTTGTTTTGGTGACATTTACCTCTTCAGCCAGAAGGAATTCTAAGCCCATGGGATAACTCAGTAACTAACACTGGCAGTACACAGGATGAAAAGCCTGTTTCTGTGACTGAAAACTGGGAAAGTTAAAGAGAGTGTTGCAGAGAGTGGCCATCAGGAACCTGGGTCCTAGAAACCCTAAACATGAAACTGAAGCCCCAGTTCTTCCATTTACCTGCTTGATCTGTCATGTTTCAATATGAAATAGATGAAACATTAGAAATAGGGGCACTGGGGTCAGGCATGGTGGCTCACACCTGTAATCTCAGGACTTTGGGAGGACGAGGCAGGTAGATCACCTGAGGTCAAGAGTTTGGACCAGCCTGGTTAACATGGCGAAATCCTGTCTCTACTAAAAATACAAAAATTAGCTGGGTGCACTGGCACACACCTGTAGTCCCAGCTGCTTGGGAGGCTGAGGAAGGAGAATAACTTGAACCTGGGAGGCAGAGGTTGCTGTGAGCGGAGATTGCACTACTGCACTCTAGCCTGGGCAACAGAGCAAGACTCTATCAAAAAAAAAAAAAAAGAAAGAAAAGAAAAAGAAAAAGAAAATAAATAGAGGCACCAGAGCAGAGTTTTGTCATTAAGGGACTATTTCAAAGCCGTGGGTATAGGAGAACCACAAGGGAGAGCTCAGTAGCCCAGGACTTGTAGCAGAAGAGCTGTTACCAGGCGGTAGGCCTGAAAAGATGAAATGAAGGTGCAAGTACCAGATGATAGAAGGAGAATTGTGTGGATCTGGTCACCTAGAGAGAAACCTGCCCAAGGGAGTGCCAGAAAGGAAGCCAGGATGTGCCTTTATCTCCTGCCAGAGAAGAAGCCTGGAGAATAAATGTCTTTATCTCCTGACTAGAGCTTCCTCCTGGGTAAACCTGCATAGAAGCCAGAGATCAGGGAGGACCTTCCAGAACAGACAGCAGTGCAGAGTGCAGGAGGCTGCAGAGGGGCTACTAGAAGAGACCCCACATCCCCTGCAACATACTTCTGCTGAGCCTCTCTGCTCCTCACCTGTGAGGCAAGGAGGTGGCAATGCCCCTGCTACAGTAATAAAGGTGGATTGCAGAAAAGACACTGAAACACAGACACTGGCAAGTACAACTTCATCAATAGGCAGCTGCAGCTGCTGTAAATGCTGTTGCCATCCATTTACTTCAGAAAGAAAACAGTGTATGATGTAGAACAGATTTGAAGAAAGCTGGGTGGAGCAAGGGAGCATATGATTCATGTAAGCTACAGCCTGACCACATCTCAGGTTCTTTTCTGCTTTTTCTGCTGCTCAGCTTTGTAAAGGAACAGCAAGGTGAATCCCCAGGTAACTAAAACAAAGAAGGGAAAATGGGAGGCAGAAATCAGCAGGCAGAGGAAGTGGTGTGTTAAAGGCCAGAGTAGGAGGGTGCACAGTGGCTTCCAAACTTCAAGTCTTTCCAGAGCAGTTGCAAAAGCGGCTTGAGGAGCAGAGAAAGGTGAGCCAGCAGGAAAGACAGGGGTGAGGTCAGGGCACACCCTGGGTGACTTGCCATCCATGAAGTTGAACTTTTATAAGACAAACAACGGAAACACATTGCATGATTTGAAGCAGGATTTTGTTGTGAAAACCTTCATCTTTTAAAAAATCAATTAATACCATTAGAAATAAAACAGGAAAGATCACCATAGACCCTCCAGTCATTAAAAACATAACAAGGAATACTATGAACAACTTTATACCATAGATTCAACAAGTTAGATGGAATAGACTGTTATGATTTCTATGGTTACAATTTCTTCCTAATTTGATCTTAAGGTCCCCCTGTTCAGAGTAGCCACAGTCCAGAGAACCACACTCCAGAAGAAATCTGAACAGGGAAAATTAGATTTCAGTGTGTGCTTCAGGTGAGACGTATGAGGAAGTGAAACCAAAATGTGTAACACAGAAGAAGATTTTTACTCACAAGTCCCAGAGAGGTTAGTGGTGCCAAAGGGAGGCTGATGGAAAGTTCACAGGGAGCCAGAAGCTTAATCAGTGGGTGGAAGCAAGAGAGAAAGAGAGGAACCACGGGACCAGGACTTTATTGAAGTCTATGGATGTCACTCCTTAGGCTTTCCTGAGGAGGTTGTGAGTGGCTTCTTTAAAGAAAGCACATGCGAAGAGAGAACTTACTTGCATGACTTTGGGGCTGACCATCAGGTTTAACCACAGTCAGCAGCTGCGGGGTTTGGGAGTCAGTGGGATGAGGAACACGCAAGCTACATCACAAACAACCACATAGAGAGGGGAGACTTTAACCAGGGCAAAGGTCTCAGGGTACAACTTGCTTTCAAACTACTTATGTCAGGCCTAAAAATGGTGTTTGAGGCAGCGACTGTATTAAACTAATTCATAATTAATAATTCCTAAAATAATTCCTAAATAATAATTCCTAAAATAATAATTTCTAAAAACTACACATTACTAAAATTCAAACAAGAGAAAATACTCCAAGCTTACACCAAATGCTAGAGCCTTTTTCTCCTCTGCATTCACCTGGTGAATGTGGAAGACAGAGGGTGGAGATGGGCACACTCTCCTTTAGTAGCTTGAACTCAGTATTTCACATATCACTTTGTCTTACACCACATTAGTGAGAACCAGTCATATGGTGCCATTTAGATGCAAGAGCTGAAAAATATAGTCCTAGTTGTATACCTAGAAAGAAGAAGTCATGGATACAGGTGAGGGCACAGAAAAACCTGTGAGGACTGCCTCCTTTAATGTTTGAGATTTATGTTCATACTAACCCACATCACTGTCACTGGCATCATCATCATCATCATCATCATCATCGTTAACATTAATTGATCATCAGTATGGCAAGGCACTGTTCACTGTTCTCTTTCTTTCTTTCTTTCTTTTTTTTTTTTTTTTTGACAGAGTTTTGCTCTGTTGCCCAGGCTGGAGTGCAATGGTGCAATCTCAGCTCACTGCAACCTCCCCATCCTGGGTTCAAGTGATTCTCCTGCCTCAGCCTCCTGAGTAGCTGGGATTACAGGCATGCACCACCACGCCCAGCTAATTTTTGTATTTTTAGTACAGACGAGGTTTCACCATGTTGGTCAGGCTGGCATGAGCCACCGTGCCCGACCTGGGAAGGCACTGTTCTAAGCATTAAAGAACTATTAATCCATTTAAACCTCACAGTAGTCCTATAAGGTAGAGGCCAATTTAATTTCAGTTTCTAAATGAGGAAACTTAGATACAGAGGAACTGAGATATTTTCTGGGAATCACATAGCCAGGAAGCAATGAAGCTGGAGGATGAGGCCAGACAGCTTGTACAGTGTCATTCCAGAGACATTTTTGATTCTTCCATAGCTCATCTCTGAAACTCTCAATAATATAACTCAATTTCCTGTTCATAAGCTGTCATCAGGAAGCAGCACCTATGTTAACTTAAGAAGATGGAAAAAAAAAAGCCATGATATCTATATCTTTCTTAAAATAGCTAGATAGATATGGATACAATTTTTCACCTCTGAAACTCTCAATAATATACATATAATTCAATTTCCTGTTCATTGGCTATCATCAGGAACAGCAGCTATGTTAATTTAAGAAGATGAAAAAAATTATATATATATGTATATATAATTATATATAGATAGATATGGAGATATATACATATATATCATGAATTAATAGTTATAAAAAAGAATGAAATTATTTCTTTTGCAGAAAAAAATGGATGAAACTGTAGGCCATAATCCTTAGTGAGATGATACAGAAACAGAAAATCAAAAGCCACGTTCTCTTTAATAAGTAGGAGATAAACAATGGGCACACATGGACATACAGAGTTGAATAATGGACACTGGTGATTCCAGATAGTGAGAAGGTGGGAAGGGGGTGAAAGATGAAATGTTAATACTACCTATTGGCTACCATATACACTATTCAGGTGATGGGTACACTAAAAGCCCAAACTTTATTACTATGCAATATATTCATGTAACATAACTGTACTTGTACCCCTAATCCACACAAATAAAAAATTTAATTTCAAAAAAACAAGAAGATGGAAAAAGAAAAACAAGGACATGCAAACAAACAAGAAGGCTGAGAAAAACATAGATAGAAACAGAAGTATCACAGAGAACCAAATCATACAAAAGATTAATGAAATCGAAAACTGACATAATAAAACATTGTTTATACAGACCATGGCAAAAACTAATCAAGATAAAAAATTAAAAGATGCAAAAAGCAAAAGATGGAACAAAGATGGAACAAAAAAGAAAGCATAATTTCAGCTAGAGATTAAAATAAAAATAACATAAGAATATTATTAGTAGTTATACACTAATAAACTTAAAAACCTGCAAAACAGTAATAAACTTGAAACCTTAGTTGAAATAGATGCAATTCTAAAAATATATAAAATACCAAATTGGTACTAGAAGAATAGACTATATATAAAATCTGTAAATATTAAATAAATTGGCCTTTTCTTATTAAAATTTTAAAAAAGCACAACACAACAAAACAAGATAGGCCTAACTTGCTGTCCAGGTGCATTCTACCAAAGTTTAAGGAAGTTCATTTCTTTCTTATACAAGTTCTTTCAGAAAATACAATTTGAAATACACAGCTTATTTTATGCAATTACTAGTATTCATTTTGAAACTGAGGAGACCAATATAAAAAATAAAATCTATAGCCTCATTCACTTACAAATGTTGGTATAAAGTTCTCAAAATAAAATAGTGGCTAATCAAATCTAACAGTATATTAATGAAAATAGAACACCTCAAGCAAGGAAAATTTATCCTAGGAATGCAAGGATGTTTCACTATTTTAAAACCTATTAATTTACAACATCAATATACTAAAGAAGAAAATATCATCTGAGTACTGAGTAGCCCAATTCATGCAGAAAATAATTATAACTAGGTGCTGAAATCTATCAAATAAAATAATCTAGTAGGAAACAAGAATCAATTATGAAAGCATTCAACAAAGACCTGCCAATAAAAACTAAAAGTTGATAGTGTAAGCACAGGCAAGAAGACCAATGGAAGAGAACAGATTCAGACTCTTATATATATAGGAACTTAATATCTGATAGTTATGGCTCCACAGATCATGGAGAAAGATTGCTTTGTACACATCATTGGGAAACCTGGCTCAGTATGTAAGAAAAAAAATAAAACTGAATCCCTACCTCACATCATACATGGAATAAAGATCTAAGTGTAGTAGATAAAATGGAGTTAAAAAAAAGAATAGAGGGAAGACTTTTTGATTTAGGTATGAGAAAGGCTATTTACAGCTTTCTTATTGTCTGTTTCTCCCTTTCTCTATGTTGTGGATAATTTCCTTTATTTCATTCAGTCATTCTACTGGAATTTTTATTTTAGCAGTCATATTTTAGCAGATAATCTAATTAAGTGTAAACACTCTGAAGACACTATGGACAGGTTACTTTATGTCTCTGTGGCTCAGTTTGAACTTTAAAAAATGAGAGGAGAAACAGTATCTACTTCAGAAGATTGACATGGGGATTAAATGAGGGTAGACAGGCAGATAGACAGACAGGCAAACACACACACACACACAGAGAGACAGATGAGATAGATAGATAGATAGATAGATAGATAGATAGATAGATAGATAGATAGACAGATAAACATAATGCACTTGAAACAATGCCTGGAACATAATAGCACTATGTAAATTTGAGTTATTGTTATGATTACTATTATTATTATTTACTAGTATGTATTATTTTATATTCTAAAAGCTAGGTATCCTTTTGGGTTTTCCTATGTCAAATATTTTGTTTTATAGATACAATATCTCTATTAGGAACAAATGAATGCCATCCTTTTTTCCACATTCATGTTCTAAATCATCTGGGAGAAAAACTTAGGAGAAATGACCATTAGACTGAAATGGGAAACCCAACACTATAAAAACCCTGGAAGACAACCTAGGCAATACCATTCTGGACATTGGAGGAAGCAAAGGTTTCATAACAAAGACACCAAAAGCAATCACAACAAAAGCAAAAATTGACAAATGGGATCTAATTAAACTAAAGAGCTCCTTCATAACAAAAGAAACTCTCAACAGAGTAAACAGACAACCTAGAGAATGGGAGAAAATTTTTGCAAACCATGCATCCAACAAAGGTTTCATATCCAGCATCTATAAAGAACTTAAACAGATTTACAAGGAAAAACAAACAACTCCATTAAAAAGCGAGCAAAGAACATGACAAGAAACTTTTCAAAAGAAGACATAAATGCAACCAACAAGCATATGAAAAAACTCAACATTACTGATCATTAGAGAAATGCAAATTAAAACCACAATGAGATAGCATCTTATCAGCCAGAATCACTATTACTGAAAAGTCAAAAAATAAGAGATGCTGGTAAGGTTGAGGAGAAAAAGGAACGTTTATACACTATTGGTGGGAGTGTAAATTACTTCAACCAGAAAGCAGTGTGACGATTCCTCAAAGACCTAAAATCAGAAATACCACTTGACCCAGAAAATCCATTACTGGGTATATATTCAAAGGCATATAAATTATTCTATTATAAGGATACATGTACATGCACATTCATTGCAGCACTATTCACAATAGCAAGGACATGGAATCAACCCTAATGCCCATCAATGGTAGACTGAATAAAGAAAATGTGGTACATATACACAGTGGAACACTATGCAGCTATAAAAAAGAATGAGAGCATGTCTTTTGCAAGAACAGGGATGGTGCTGGAAGCCATTATCCTTAGCAAACTAATGCAGGAACAGAAAACCAAATACCACATGTTCTCTCTCATGGAGCTAAATGGTAAGAATACATGGACACATAGAGGGGAACAACAGATACTGAGGCATATCAGAGGGTGGAGGGTGGGAGGAGGAAGAGTATCAGGAAAAATAACTAATGGGTACTAAGCTTAATACCTGGGTGATGAAATAATCTGTACAACAAACCCCTATGACACATGTTTATCTTTGTAACAAACTTGCACAAGTACCCTGAACTTAAAATAAAAGTTAAAAGAAAGTTAATCCCTTTATTTTGGTTAAGTTGACATTGAAGACCATGGTTTCTATCAGCCTGCCAAGTAGACTCACCAATCCCTGGCCTCAGAATTAGTGGGATTCACTTAGTTGTCATCACTGGCAGTGCTGGACCACACAGTGCTCCCCTGGCTAGGACAGAATCTGCACCCTAAGGTCAGCCCAGGAAAAAGGAGAGGACATAGGTCCTCAGAGGAGCAGGCCTGACACAAGGATGAGGAGACACCTCTACCCCATAAAGTTCTCAAATTCATCAACCTAGAAGACTGCTTCTGCCCCCAAGGTGGCTTAACACAGCACAGGGTTGCTTTTTACTCATTCTCGCAATGTTCGCTACAAGACCAGGAGACTACCTAGAATAACTCTCTCCTGCACAGAAGCCCAGGGAGGCTCCACCAGCATGTAATTGCCTCGTACCCATTACATGTGGCTCCACAAGGCCCAACAGGAGAAGCGGGTACCAGAGGGTCTTGCACCAACTCTTAAGGGCTTCAGCTCAGAAGTGGTCCACGTTAATTCCACCACAGGCCGCTGGGAAGAACTAGATGCAGGGCTTATGCTTGGTTAAATAGTATCTTCCCAAGACGTATGTCCTCCTGGAACCTGTGGATTTGACCTTATTGGGAAAGAGGGTCTTGGTCTATTCACAGTTTCAGTAAAAATGTACAAAATTAAGGGATCCTTTGTTGAATTTTGCTTAGAATCCTACAATTTCCATTTACAACATGGGTTGCAGCATAGGGTGATGGTGGATGTGTGGACAGAGACAGGGTCATTGTGATCAAGTTAAAATGAGACCATGCTGAACTAGGGTAGGCCCATGCAATGAGTTTTCTCCTTAGAAGAAGAGGAAGATTTGGACACACACACAGGGAGAACACGATGTGAAGATTCAGGCAGAGATTGGAGAGATGCAGCCACAAGAATGCCAGCAACCACCAACAGTTAGAAGAGGCACAGAAGATGCTTTTCTGGAGGCTTCAGAGGAAGCCTTGTCTGCCAACACTTTGATTTTGGGCTTCTGACCTCAACAGAGAGACAAATTTCTGTTGTTTTAAGTCACTAAATTTATGCTACTTTGTTATAGCAGCCACAGGCAACCAATTCATGGCCCCACCCAGCTTCAATGCCTTAAATGGGCCACATGCCCAGATGAACTTCACCAGGTTGTCTCCAGCACTAACTCTCTGTTGTGCTCCTGGAGCTGTTCTGCAATCCACCCCCTCTCCTTCCTCCGGGGCTCCATGCAGTTCACCAAAATGCCCCTTCACATTCACTGGTGTACATCTGTGCAGCTTGGATATCTATCCTAGGGTTCAGACCAGTGACAGTAGCGGATGCAGCTCATCCCCACAGAGAAAGACCAGGAACATCAAGAGGGTGCCATGGAAACCACAGAGTCAAATTAAACATGAATCATAGCTTTTCATCCACAGCACCCGTACACACATGCGCACATACACACACAAACGTGCCCACCTCCACTACCCGTCACGCAGAGTTCAACTGCATATTCCTAGGACGTGTCCATCCTTTGGATGCACAGCACCCCTCAGCCGGGTTCAGCAAGCATGACATGGGCTAGTGGCCTGGCTAAGGGCTACAGCCACTAATAGGTTGTCTGTCGCTTTGGGAAGGTGGGGTCCAGACCATTGCCATTCATTGATTCACATCCACGCTTTGCTGCAGCAAACGGTTTTGAATTGATGCTTAGTATAAAGGCTTTTATGACTGCAATCCATATTTCAATTCTTGCCATAAAATAATAATTTGAGAAATGCAGAGAAATTCACTATTAACAATTTAACATTTACTTTCAGTAAATAGGAAGCATTTTACAGAGAACTGCAGCCCATTATGGAAACCATAATTCATGCTCCGTGCCAAGAGAATGTATTCTCAATTGCATTGCACCCTGTGGCCAGCTACAAAACTCGAGACGTCCTTTGCATTATAGATTCTCATTATGATAGATTAATAAATATAGTGTTAAAATGTCCTGCTGAATACAGCCTGCACCATTTTAAATGAAGAGACCAAAACCTGTCAGCCTTTCTTGCAGGAATGGCAGAATTAAAATTGCCCCTTATTTATACAAGGCAACTATAAATGCTAAAATGCAGATTATCATGCATTCAGAATGATCCTGCCTATGTACTTCCCCTGCTAATTTATACATTCTGCAGCTCCCAAAGCAGCAAATCTCTCATCTTCTCCTGAACTTTTCAGAAAATACCAGTATTTGAGTCTTGAAATCACATTGCATTTAAGCAGCACTATGAATTCTTCCCCTGTTAAGATCTTTTCATCCAGTGCTATTATGACTTGCTTTTATGATCCTCTGCCCTGATTGGCTTCTATTCTGTAATTTAGACCTAATAAGACATAAGGGGTTAACGGCACAAAGGCAGAAATGCTATTCATCTTATCGTGGGAGCAGTAATAAAAAGATGTCAGGTGAGAGAAACATCAGAATTTCAATGAATTAGAATTGGAAGCGAGAAATGAGTCTGCTGTTTATTTTGCTGGTTACAGAAAGCTTTTCTTTCTCTACATCCAGGAAGAAGTGCTATTCAGATACAAGACTGTCATCAAAGGGAAAAAAAATAACTGAATTAAACTTTTAAGTGTATTATTGTGTGTGCAAAGAAATTCCCAGATCAAGTCGCAAATACTATATTAATAATGGCTCGGGATTTTCTTCCCTAGCTTCCAGATCATACTTTGAGAAACTGTGTGTGTGTGTGTGTGTGTGTGTGTGTGTGCGCGCGCGCGCGCATAGAGAGAGAGAGAGAGGAAAACAAAATAAATTCCCTCTAAAGTAGTTATGTTATTTTTCCTAACAGTTTTGAGATGAAAGTGGGTACAGAGAAACAAAAAGGGGGAAGTTCAGTTTATTTAATTCTGCAGCTAATATGCATGTGATATTTCTGTACTTTAATATCATAATGGAAATATCACTTGATTTAAGTCTCTTTGAAACTGTGAAATTGAGCAGTGTAGGGTTTGCATACTTGTACCTGAGAGCCACGTGGGTTAAACCAGTTGGTACACTTACTTCCACTGAGTTTGAATTTGTGAATAGCCTCCAGTGGGAACATAAAGTAAGAAGCGAAACATGCATGGGAATTTGGGGCTGGCCCAAGGGGACAGAATGGCTGGGCAAGGCCAAGACAAGTTTTGTCTGCCTGCTGGTTCAAGAGTGCCCTTGAGTCTGGCTTTGCCAGACTGAGCTGCTCCCCTCCCATGGATGGCACTCACCATCTCCTTCTCCTTTATGTCTATTGTAAAACAAAACGCAAGGACTCTGATGCATCCACCACCACCTTCCCCCTTGCGCATATTGTAAGTTAAAATGATAGGACTCCAAGCAACACTGCGCAAAGGGTACCTAATTTTCTCCTTGTTGTACACCAAAACAGAAATCTTAATTCAAAGGTGAGTTAGGACGGGGGTCTTCCCACTACAGCATTTAGAAAAAAGAAAGAAAAGAAAGGGAAAAAAAAGAAAAGAAAAAAGAAAAAACAGCTGGAGAAGCCTGAGGAGTGGTCTGGAACTCTCCTCTGCCAACTGGTCCATGATGGGAAGCATTATTCTGTGTAATTATAAGCAGGATCACCGTAAGAAGAGGAAGCTAGAGGCAGGCAAGTGTCAGCTGACCATGAAGAAAGAGCCCCCTTACCCTCAGAGGTGCTGAGACTACGGTGGGCGGTTGTGAGGGAAGGCTTGTGCCCTCTGGTTCCAGAAGTGGGGAGCAGGCCTGCGGGGAAGTCCGGAAGTGTGGAGCAGACCTGAGGGGAAGTCCGGAAGTGGGGAGCAGGCCTGCGGGGAAGTCCGGAAGTGGGGAGCAGACCCAGACCTGTGGGGGAGTCTGCATGTTGGGGATGGATTCTGAGATTCTGGCCTTCTGTGGGGATTGTCTGTGTGTTGACAACATTGTGGGAGCCCCAGGGTGTCCTGAACTGGACTTTGGCTTACAAACCTGAATGTACCAAGAAATGGAGGTGGAATGTCCATAGTCAATAGGTGGCATCTCTTAGGTGAAGGAAAGTGAGATTTGATAGGTGGATCCAGTCCCATTTGCATCTCACACACAGACTTTCTTAGCTAAAGCAAGCTCTTCTGGAACATGGTGCCACAATAAAATAAAATGAAGGCCAGGCTTGACAGTCTCTTGAACAGACAAAACTGGCTAGGCCACAGAAGGAAATTTAGTTTGTTTCTTGTAAATGCCTCTGGTCATTAAAAAACTTCAGTCACCTTCCAAAAATGGAGTAAGATGATCCCTTTTAACCAACCTCTTCTCTCGGAAAACCCCATTGTGTCAGCAGTCACTGCAAAGGGCAAATGACTGCCTCATTTTTGCATTCTAACCCAGCCTGAGCTCCCTCTTACCACCTTAGGTTTGAAGTCTCCTGGTTCTCAAATTGTTCTTTTGCATACGCAATAAACTTTCAAATTTTTAATGTTTATCTGACTTTATTTTTGACAACGGTCAGTGAAATCTCCTGGGTGGTTTAAAGGTTTGTGGGTGGCTGAGCTGAAATTTCCCCTTGCCGAACCAGAACAGGATGAGAACTCTGCAGGAAGCCCAGGGAAAGGAACGCTGGCTTTGGAGTCCGCCAGAGGTGGGTCGGAATCCCCACTTCATAAGCCACTTAACTTCTCTAAGTTTTACTTCCTCATTTATAAGATAATAAAAGCAATACTTTCTCACAGCATTGTTATAAATTTTAAATATCCCTAGCACTTATGAGGCACCCAATAAATTTTAGCCATTATAATAAAGTTAATTGAGAATGCTACAGATTGACTGCAATTGACATCTTTGCACAGAAAAGACTTCCTCAGCATTTTCTAGCTGTCTCTTGGTTTAACTTCAGATGCTCAAACCAATCACAGGGGAAACCATCCACAATCCACAGAGAGAAGATCCCCAGAAATGACATAGGAAGGTGCACACCCTTCTCATGTATTCTAAAATGTCCAATGGGCCAGCATAGCCCAGAGGAGAGGGATGATTAAAACAAATAAACAAACTTCTACTCTGCCAAAAACACTGTCAAGAGAATGAGAAGACAAGGTTTCTTGTCTGAGGTTTGAGGTTTTCACAGTAATCTTTCTGCAAAATCCTGCTGACCAACAAGAACCCCAAAACACTTAAAAGCCTTGTCAAGATCTAGCCAGAGCATTCAGCCAGCAGTCTAATTTTTCCAGCAGCATCACCAAAAGATGGAAAATGCTGGCTGCCCTTTCAGGCTTCATCCGTGTGTGCTCCCATCTGAAGTAATTAGTCAAGAAGTTGGTCAGCTCCATGCAAAAACTATAGGTACACAGCTACACATGATTAAAAATGATATTCTCCAGTAATCTTGAGATCTCAATCTTGAGATGTAATATTGTTCAAAGTCCTGTGTATTTTTTTAAATTCATAAGCTTTATTTTTTAGAGCAGTTTTAGAATTACAGCAAAATTGTTTATAAAGTACACAGAGTTCTGGTATAGCCCCTGGGCCGGGACACACACAGGTTTTTACATCATCAAAAGTCCCACTAGAGCTTACTACAATTTGTTACAACTGACGACCCTACCTTGACACATTAGTACCACCCCGAGTCCACGGTTTACATTAGGATTCACTCTGTTGGCTTGAAGAAATGGTCAATGACACTCATCCACCATTATGATGTCATACAGAGTAATTTCACTGCCCTAAAAATCCCCTATGCTCCACTACCCTCACCCCACTACCTGGCAACCACTGACCTTTTTACTGTCTTCGTAGTTTTGCTGTTCCCAGAATGTCATACAGTAGGAATTGTACAGTAGGCAGCCTCTTCGGACTGACTTCTCTCACTCAGCAATATGCATTTCAGGTTCACCCATGTCTTTTCATGGTTTGATGACTCATTTATTTTTAGCATGGAATAATATTATATTGTCTGGATATACCACAGTTTATTTATCCATTACCTTCTGAAGACATCTTGATTGCTTCCAGTTTTGATATACCAATAAAGCCACTATAAGCATCTATATGTCTGGGTCCATGTGAACAAAAGTTTTCAACCCTTTTGCGTAAATAGCAAGAGAGCACAATGGCTGGATCCTTTGGTTTAGTTTTGTAAGAAACCACCACACTGACTAAGTGGCTGTAGCATTTTGCATTCCCGTCAGCACCAAATGGGGGTTCCTATGGCTTCACATTCTCGCCAGCATGTGGTGGTGTCAGTGTTCTGAAATCTGGCCATTCTAATGGGTGTGTAGCGGGATCTTATTTTTGTTTTAATCTGCAGCTCCCTAATGCCATATGATGTCAAGCATCGTTTCATATAAATATTTGCTGTTTGTTTGTTTGTTTTGAGACAGAGTCTCACTCTGTCACCAGGCTGGAGGGCAGTGGTGGTATCTCAGCTCACTGCAACCTCCACCTCCCAGGTTCAAGCAATTCTCCTGCCTCAGCCTCCCAAGTAGCTGGGATTACAGGCACACGCCACCATGCCCAGCTAATTTTTGTATTTTTAGTAGAGACAGGATTTTACCATGTTGCCCAGGTGAAACTCCTGGCCTCAGGTGATCCACCCACCTCGGCCTCCCAAGGTGCTGGGATTACAGGCATGAGCCACCATGCCCTGCCATTATTTGTCCTTTGTGTGTCTTCTTGGTGAGTTGTCTGTTGAGATCTTTTGCCCAATTTGAAACGAGATTGTTCACTTTCTTATTGTTGAGTTTTAAGAGTTCTTTGTATATTTTGTATAGCAGGATTTTTTTTTTTAAATCATATGTGTCTTTTGCAAATATTCTAGTCTGTGGCTTGTCTTCTCATTCTCTTGACAGTGTTTTTGGCAGAGTAGAAGTTTGTTTGTTTGTTCATTTGTTTTAATCACCCCTCTCCTCTGAGCAATGCTGGCCCACTGGAAATGTTTGAATACAATTTTGGTTTCCACCTCACAAACACCCCATTGACTCCTGGGGGATTCAGCTGTAGCATTCACTGTTGGAGACACTCCTGCCTTTTGTCCAGAGCCCCCAGTAGTGATGGCACAAGACTGGCAATGTCCTTGGTATCCTGAAATACAGCCCCACTGTGGATGCTCTGCCAATACCCAGCCCATGTTTGTCTGGATTTAGAGGATCCAGGGTGCTAACGGAAGGCGGCCTCCAACTGTCCGAACACATCCAAACGAGAGAAAGAGCAGTGGTGTGTCATTACTGGCACCGAAACTCCGTGATCGTGCCTATCCTCTAAACAACTGTGCTGATTCAATAGTAATTAATTCCTCAACAGCCTGAATTAAATAATCAAGTATGCTGCAGGTAATGCAATTACAGTAGTTATTTAGCACTTAACGAAACATTCTTATGAGTATGGACATGGAAAGTCTTCCCTCTGTCTTGAAGTAACCCCGTGTCCATGGAATGAGCCTCACTCCCCTGAGGACCTAAGGATTCAATGGGTAATTCATGGTCCCCTGTGGGACCACATCACTAGGTGAAATCTAGCCCAATTTCATCAACCTCTGGCCCAGGCTGCCCTGTATGCCAGCACCATGCCAGTACTGACCACCAGTAGTCAGCCCAACCAGCATCCCAGAGCCTAGCATACCAAAACAGGGATGGGGAGGCTCAGTATAGATGCCACACCAGCAGTGGACACAGGGCCCCTGATGAGGATGCACAGTGCAGGCTTGGTGGAGCTGATGAACAACAGACAGAAATGAAGATGAGAGCCAGAAAGAGGCCGTGTCCTTCACAACTGTCCCTCTGGCTCCAGTGTGCACCATCCCAGACTCGGGCCTCTAAGATCAGACTCCTAGGACAAGTGCTCAAGGCCATGTTTTAGGTTTTGCCAGAATTTGACTGTGGCCAGGCCTGTTTCTTTCCTTTCAGACAGTCTGAAGGATCAATAGCAGGATTTCAACGGCACCTCCAAAGGGTAGGGCCTTTGGCAAAGATGCCGCTTCTGCCTTGGGATCATCTCATCCTGACACATCCTCATGGGGTAGAATAAACGTGGTTATATGACCAGAGATGTTGATATGACTTGGGAGACTGGATTATGTGTGGACTGGATCTCAGGGTTTTAATCGCCTTCCCCTGTGACTTGACATTACTAAACAAATGGATTGGGCTAGGCATATATTTCCTGTTAATAAAGATTTTCCTGTGTTCTTCCCATCTCCATGGGAATAGTTGATGTTAGGGAAGTCAAAATGCCATAGCTAAGGAGTGTTGGCCCTTCCTAGGTATTTTTCTTTAGAAAGTTTGGTATTTTTGTTTGTTTTAGCCTTGAAATGAGCAAACTTCCTGTGTCCAGCTTATTTCACTTAATATAATATCTTCCAGCTTCACCCATGTTGTGGATAATGACAGGACTTCCTTCCTTTTTAAGGCTGAATAGTATTCCACTGTGTAGATGTATCACATTGTCTTATCCACTCGTCTTTTGATGGACACCTAAGTTGATTCCATAACTTGGCTATGTGACTAATGCTGTAATAAACATGAAAGTCCAAGTATCTTTTTTACATACTGATTTTATTTCCTTTGGCTATATACCCAGTAAAAAGTTGACCTCATAGAAGTAGACAGTAGAACCACCCAGAGGCTGGGGTGGTTAGGACAGAGAAAGGGTTGGGGAGATGGTGGTCAAAGAACACATATTTACAATGAGATAGGAGGAATAAGCTCAACTGTTCTGCTGTACAGCGTAGTGACTACAGTGAATGACAATATATTGTATTCTCGAAAAATACTAGAGACTGACTGGTAAGTGTTCTCACCCCAAAGATGAAAACTATATAGGTAATGCAATTATGTATATATACTTCAAAACATCATGTTGCACATGATAAATACATAGTTTCATACTTCAAATTTTTAAATTAATTACTTCATTTTTTAAAAAGATAAGCAAACTTCCCTTCACCACTCCTGCCCCTCCAGGGTGCCGTGCTGACGGTGAATAGTGAAACTCACAGACAGCCCTGTCTGTAACCTTGAGGTCTGATCAGGCTATTGATGCTCTGGCTGGGAGCCGCGCAGGGCAGCCTCCTCTGTAAATTCTCGCCTCTGCCCCAAAAATCCATTGTTAGGAGAGCGCTGCCATAGCAACAGAGGGCCACAAAAGGCAAAGAAACTGACAGTTACCCACACAAAGCGGGCTGGATCTGCGAGCTAATTAAAAGGTTCTCTGCTCAGGGTCACCTTCTAAATGAGGAGTGTCAATCAGAAACCCTTGGGCATAAGCGGCTCCCCCCAGGGGCCCCCCGGACACCCAACCACCCAGGCAGGTACTAGCTCTTCCGAGAATCTGCTCTGCCATTCCCGGGGTGAGGGCCCCACAGGGCCCTGGTCACGCTTTGGCTGGGCCGTTTTATTAAATGGACTAAATCTACTTTTTGCCAGTAGGAGCATAACGCGGCAAACCCGAGTGATTGATTAAAAGCAGGCTGCTGTCCTCAGATCCTGATTTAGGTCTGATGTCATTTGAAATTGAAATTGCTTTCAGAAGCTTCTGCGGGTTCTTGAAGGCTAGCTCTTGGAGTCTTAGAAGATGGTAGGTTACTACCAGGTCTAAGCAAGACTGGAAGCCAGAGCTTTGGTGGTTGTCTTGCCTACTGTGGGTTCTTGGGACAGGTTGACTCCAAGCACCTCCAATCGGCCAAGTGGCCTCTAGAACATTGAGTCAGGACCTTGCTCAACAAAGCCCTGGCTGCCCACTGGCATTCCCACCCCCATCACCTCCAGCCTATCCCTGCAGGCATAGCTCACACTGTCGCCCATGCTATATCCTCACCTCCAAATAAATAGCTTCACTGAAAACACAGAAGGGCTTGAATTTCTATCGTCATGCTGAGGTCTGACCCTTTAGAAATCAGTGGAAGCAGTGCAGGAACAGAAAGTGAAGTCCTGGAGACATGAATGCAGCCTCAAGGAGAGGCCAGAACGTTATACAGGATACAACACTTACAAAAGAAATCTGACAGCCATGGGGAAGCAGCCAGACAGCTGAGACCAGAAACTTTGCAGCAACCTACGTGGGTTTCCCAACAGACTAAAGCAGGGAACTCCGTAGCAGCTCAGCTCTGCCACTGTCCTGGTGTTGTGTCTGCAGCAGCCTCCTGGGACAACGCAACCCCACATCTAAAGTCACCTGGGGAGTATTTGTTGAGACTCAAGATCTGGAAAGACAGCCTCATTCAGTCGTTCCTTTTCCCAGTGGCCAGAGGTCCTTGCTGAGGGATTCAAACTACTTAATGCTACAGGTTCTGGGGTCAGAACATTTACATCCCAGCTTCATCCCTTGTCTCTGTGTGAGACAAGTTACCCAATTTTCCTTTGCCTCTGTTTCATCAGCTTAAACTGATGACAATGGTTATCCTTCCTGAAGTCATGAAGGGAATTAAATAAGATAATCTGTATAATGCTTAGAAGGGTGGCTGGAGCATAGCAAGTCCTTAGTAAGCATTGGTGTGTACCTTTAGGTGCATGGTAACAAACTCTAACCGCAGACCCTTAAAAATGCAGTTGCTTAAAAAAGAAGTATCTCTCACTAACCAGTTGCATTGTGTGCTGGCCCTGGGCAGGTGGGACAGCGCTCCCCCAAGAGCCATTCAGGAGGCCCAGGTTCTTTCTATCTTGTTGCTTCACCACCTGCATTCTACCCCATGGGAAGGAAAGGGAAGGAACAGAGTCTGAGACTAGTGATATCGGGGCATCACAGCTCAGGACACAACCTGGGGGTGCAGAAATCACTTCCACCCATGTCCTGTCAGCCCAGACTTGGTCACATGACCACATCTGGTTCCACGGTGGTGGGAAACGTAGTCCCCAGCAGTCTCTGTCATGATATTTATCACCAATGCCACGTTTCATGAGAAAACAATGCAGAGATTAGTTCATATCAAAACCAAGAGCATAGACACGTACTGTGTGAAAGGCAAAGGTGTGATAGACGTCCATCCAGGCCCACTTGAGGATGGTCCCTGTGGTCCCCAGACACACTGAGGCTCACTGTTTTGGAGCTCTGTGGGTACTAAAGTACACAGGGGAGGTAGCTCCCCATGACCACAGCTGCACGTCCCCGGGGCAGGGTCTGGAAGTTGACAGTGTATGGAAGGGTCCTTCCCCATCCCTCCCTGGGGACCCTGAGCAGAGTTCCTGGGATCACTGTGCCTGGCAGGCGAGAAAGCTGTGAGCAGGGCGCATTCCAAGCTCCTACGCCCTGTCCCCACAGGACTGCATGAACTCACAGAAGCCAGGAGCGGAGGTGTGGATGAGAACTCCTGACCTTCACCTCCAAAGTAGCCTCCAGTCAGACTCCCAGTGCTAAGTGCTGCCGTTTTCTGTTACCTTGTGCACCTGCTGGTCCCTGGCCTTGACCTGCTCTGGCATTCATATCCTCTGGTCAGGCCCTGTTTGGGGACTTGTGCAGGCCTCTGACTGTACCCTGGCTTCCATGGAGCACATCACCTTCCACAGACCAGAGCCCTGTCTCATGTCCAGCTCCAGCCAGGCGATGCCTCAATCTCCTGTGAGCAGTTACACTTCGCCCTGATCCTCCTCCTCTCCAATTCCTCAAGGCACCTCTTGAGCAACCAGGAAGCAGCCTCTGTGAAATGCCCAGTGCAGCCTTCCACATGCAGCCAGGACTCATGGGCTGCCAGGGTCCTTGTCCTTTTACCCAGCAGCTAGGCGGAATCTCCCCAGAGGAACATGCCGACGATGCTCCCAGCTAAGCGGCCATAGCTGCTCTGGACTTCAGGCTTTCTGTTGGAGAATTAAGCCTCCAGCAACCGCTTTAATGCTCCCTATGGCCTCTGAGAGTCAAATTTCCACTTCTGT
Organism: Colobus angolensis palliatus; assembly: GCF_000951035.1. NCBI lineage: Eukaryota > Metazoa > Chordata > Mammalia > Primates > Cercopithecidae > Colobus > Colobus angolensis. The sequence goes on from NW_012115110.1 coordinate 3,648,957, forward strand.
AGCTGCTACAAGGTTTGGCTCATCCATCTGCCTGGCTGCTTTATTAGACTCTATTTTTACTTATCACTAAGAGTTAAACAGACAAAGACTTCAAGATGGGTGTAAACCTTTGTTAAACTTAGCCATTCTTTACTAACTGCCTTAGAAATGAAATCCAAACCGTGCACTTTCTGAAATAATTTGGAGCATAAAGATGAAACTATTTATCAATTAATTTAAACTTAAGTGAGGCTTTTGCATACAGAGGAGCTTTAGGATTTGGTCTAATGGATTAAATTTAGACTACCCCACAAATGAATTCCAAGATCCTGGTCATATCTATTCACAAAGCTGTAATTTTCTGAAGTTTTCTTGGCAGAGTGAAAGAATATATTAAAATCTGGACTCCTTGCGTGTTTCCCAGAAGAAATCAGCAGGCAGTTTCTTCTACCATAAAATTAATCCATAAAGTAAATGAGCATAATAATGTAGAAAATAATTCTGTTGGGGCATTCCGGTCCTTTAATGCCAACAATATCCAGTGGAGATTTTTCTTTGTCATTCTAAGGCCCTTTGAAAAATATGTCAAATCTTATCGAATCAAATTTGAAACAGACCACAAAAGATTTCCAGGAAACTCTTATGAGGATCAAAATGAAGATTTATAGCAATGGAAATAAATTTGATTTCTAAAAACGATTTTTGATAACGTTGCATTAATGACCTAGGGAAATTCTTCTCAGGAGAAGTATTACGACACAGGTATTCAATCAGCAAAGCAACGTTGAAGTTGGGAACTTGCAAAGTAAAGATAGCACCATTTGTCTTAAATCAATAAGTGGAAAGATTAAAGCAACAAAGTTCCCAAGATATAAAGTGGGAAATCAAGCCTGATTTGATTTGATTTATGTCATCCAGCTCTCAGAGACATAAGTACCACAAGTTCTGATTCCAAAGATTCTATAGAAGAATCAGCAGCCAGAGAAAAGGAGCAAATGATTCCACAGAAGGTGGAGGAAAATGAGGAAGAGAGAAGGATGAAGAGGAGGAGGATGAGAATGAGGGGGATTAGAAGAAGGAGGAGGAGGTTTTTAGATACAAACAGAGTGAAATGCCTGAATTTATTCCCCCCAAAATAGTTTGAAAAAATAGTACCAGTAAGTTGGAAATTGGATTTACATCAGAACTGGAAAGACCCTATCTCATGCCGATTTGTACATCACAAACCTCAGCCTAGAAGCCAGTAGAGCCCTGGCCACCTGGTTCCAGGAGGGAAGCCAGTGGCCCAGTCTCCCCACTCACAGAAGCCCTGGGCTACCATATGTCCACACAGCAGACCCAGAGATCGGGAGAGGGGGCTCCACAGAAAGGCAATGGCAGACCATCAGCCCAGAGCCTCACAGCTATAGGTTCCTCAGACCATGGACTCCCAGGCTCCAAGGCCACCCAAAAGCCCTGTACCTACTCGCTCCTGAGATGTTGAGGCCTCCTCCACAGGACCACACAAGGAAGATGCTCAAAGACTATAGGTTTTGGGTGCATGTCCTGCTGTTCCATCTTTTTAAAAGGAGACATTGATGCCAGAAAATGGTCGACAATGTCCAGTCAGAAACCTGGCCAGGTAGGATGCTCCCAGATGTTTGTATAACATAGAATAAACTCAGCTTGGCTCCCCTGCTGGAGGGGTCAGTGCAGGTGGCCCTCCAGGGATGATGCATCAGGACATCCAGGAACTCAACCTCTGATGGTGCAGCTCACAGGCCGTGCTGGCTGTTGCTCACATCTCTGCATTGCAATTGTGTTAAGACCCAAGAGACATTTCAGAGTAAGTATGGATCACAGTTTAACAAGTACATGTAATTGTACCCAGCGCAGAAAACTAGTTAATCCAGAAAGGAGCAGAACACGTGTATTAAGGTGTGAAGATAGAAGAGGAATCAACTTAAGATGCACACTTGCTGTCCCTGCATTTCCCCAATAGCTTCCCTCCTTCTCATGGGTCCTGGGGTAAAATCCAGGCGTCTCTGGAAGAATCAGACAGGTTATTTTGAGAACAGCATGAGCAGGTGAGTTTGAGGGCCTATGAGAGGATGGAATATTCATTGAGATAATGGCAAAGCAGGTGGCTGCGGCAGGTAACAGGCAGAATATTAAAGGTATGAGAAGAAGATAGTGTGGACTGAGCCTTAACCAGCTCCAGAATTTTCCAGAGATCAAACAGCCTCTTTAGTAGTCAAGTGTGGCCACTTAGGAGGCCAGGCCATGGCCCAGAGAGCTAGTAGGAAGTTTTCACTCTTCTTTCATGCTAAAGTTTATGACAAGGCCAGTTCTCTCCTCACCCTACGCACCCTTCCCTGTCAAATGCCTTAGAATTATGAAGAAGATGGAAAACTAAAAGAATTACAGAAATATTTGAGTCTCCTTTGGTGATCATTTCAACCTTAATTTATCTAGATAACCATGTGTATATGGAGCTAGGAAGGAGTGGAGAGAGGGAGCTATATCTTGAGACCCGTCTCTTCCTCCTGCCATCCTAAGGCAACATTTCAGAGTGCATGAAGGTGGCTTCAGCAACAGGGATCCCAATTCTTGGAATCTTCCCCTCCTTCCAGCGTCCCTCTGTGGTCCTGGGCTGCTCACAAACTCTACCCCAATCGCTATCCCTCTCCCTGATGCCTCCACTTGGGTGTTGAAAGGTGATATGGTTTGGCTTTGTCCCCACCCAAATCTCATCAGGAATGGTAGCTCCCATAATCCCCACATGTTGTGGGAGGGACCCAGTGAAAGGTAACTGAATCATGGGGGCGGGGCTTTCCCCTACTGTTCTCATGATAGAGAATAAGTCTCAGGAGACTTGATGGTTTTATAAAGGGCAGTTCCCCTGCACATGCTCTCTTGCCTGCTGCCAAGTAAGACCTGCCTTTGCTCTTCCTCTACCTTCCACCATGATTGTGAGGCCTCGCCGGCCATGTGGAACTGTGAGTTCATTAAACCTCTTTATCTTTATAAATTTCCCAGTCTCGGGTATTTCTTCATAGCAGTATGAAAATGGATGGTTACAAACGGGCATCTCAAACAGCACAACCCTCCTCAAGAATTCTGACCCCCTCCGGCCTCCCAGCTCTGAGTACTGGCACACCATGATCCTAGTTGCTCAGATAAAACATCTAATAATTATTCTTGATTTCTAAGTTTCTCTCACATCCTACATACAACACTTCAGCAAATTCTATTAATTCCACTTGCAAAATAGCCCAATGCCAAGTCTGGAGCAACAGCATCTCTTACCTGGATGATCAAAATAGACATACTCAGTCTCCCTGCTCCCACTGGCACCCCCTCCAGCTCCTGTCCATTAGCCACATAGCAGTCAGAGGGATCTTGAAGATGCACACATGAGATTGTATCACTCTCCACCTCAGACCCTCGTCCACAGAAACTCTGAGTCCAGTGGAGCTAGTAGCTAAAAAAATTAATATGGTAATGATACAGCAATGCAGACTGTAGGCAGCTCTTGAATGCCACATGCCTCCCCAAAGCCCCCAGGTGCATTTCTCAGGTGCAGACTTTGCTCCTGAGCTCTGGGTGCTCACTTCTAAGTGCATACTCATTACCTTTACTTCAGTGTCTCAACACAACCTAGCTCAGCATGCCAGTGGCTGAAATCACCCTCACGCACACCCCTTCCACCACAAACACAATCCCCAATGTTCCCTCCTTAGTGAATGGCACTCCCACAACCCAGCTGCACAAGTCACAGCTAGGCATGGTCCTTCCTTCTCCTTCTCCTCTCCCAGTACCTACTCAGTAACAATGCTGGCCACTCTCCCTTCCTAAATATCTCTTGAATGAGCCTATGCCTCACCATCACCACATCAGCTGCTGGAGCACACAAGCATCCTCTCACCTGGTTAGTTTCCCTGAGTCCACTGCAGCTTCCCAGGCCCACCTACTTCCAAAGGGAGGACACCTCCACAAGAGGACCCTCCCCTCTCCCCAGGGAATCCCAGCTCTGGGACGCATGCTGTCAGTGCAGTGTCTTCTACTGCATGAAAGAATGTGTCTAATACATCCTTCAGTGCAATTATCTGTTCAATAACTGCCTTCTCGCCAAAGCGTGGGCTCCAAGTGGGCAGGGAAGGGGGCTGCCTCTGGTTCGCTTGTCTGCATCCCAAGGGCACAGTGCAGTATCTGCATCCATGTCCAAGTTTTGAACTACTGTCTCCTGGTTGGCAACATATTTTCATATAGAATCCAAAGTCTGAATACAAGAACTGCTGCTATACCTGGAGGACTAGAGTACCTTGGCAGAACAAGGATCTAGGTATGCTGGTGAAGGTAAGCCTTCTCTTTATGAGGAGGAGCTACTAACTTTGACACTTACAACATCTGACAAAATGCTGCTGGGACAGAATCAATTAAAATAGTGGTAACAATAATTGGTACTAGTATTTGTCCAGAGTGTTAGAATTCCCGAAGTATTTCACGTGCATTACTGAATACTGCAATGATGTCTAAGGGAACTCAAAGACACCAGAGAGGAGGCAGCCCTGCTCCATAATCTATTGGCAACATTGATTGGACAAGTGGTGGAAATGGCCCAAAGAGTGCACTGCACTGATACAGGCTCAGAGAAGCACAGAGTGACATGGAAGAGTTTTATGGCTCAGTGAAAGATGACACTGCTTCAAAAGATGGATTAAAACTGTCCAGAGCACGGCAATACCTTCCTCACGTGTTTTCGCCTGCCTTTTGAGGCTCTTGCATCCTATGTCATCCCAGATGTCACCATCAGGACTTTCTTTCTAGTTGTTCAAGCCATGATCACTTCCCCCTTTGTAAACAACCTCTGGGGAGAACTCATCCTGGAGTGCATGTGCATCGCACATGTGGGAGGAAAAAGCACCAGTAAAGATCATTTATTGCCAAGCGATGCATATCGCGGACCATGAGCGACTCTCTCTGCATCCTAAACAGCCCTCACAAAACATCGTCAGCTGAAGAGAGTGGGGCTGACAGTGGACTATGTCCCAGCAGAGTCCGACGCAGTGTCACACTCCTCCTGCAAGTGGGCCCCTTCCCACCAGAGAGCTTCCTAGCTTGCTCTTTTAAAGAAAACAGAAAATAGAAAAGGAGTCCTGAAATGTATCTTGCATATTCGCCTGATTTCAACATAACGGCACTTCACATTGGCTTTGCAGGAAAGTCTTGTTGTTCTAAACTGCTTTTGCTGTTCTCATTGTTTTATCTGAGCTGTCTCCTTTTATTGCATTTTGCTCCCCCAGTGAGGAGGTGTTGGTTTCATGTAGCGCATGCTCAAGGATTCCATAGGAAATAATCATAATCTGAGATTGGCACGAGCACACATATATGCACACACAAGTACAAGTACACAGAGATGTGCACATAACACACACATACACCCTCACATAAAAGTAACATGGAGAGGTGCATGCTACACACACATACACATACAAATAACATAGAGATATACATTCAACACAACACACACATGCACACACATAAAATAACACAGAGACATGCACACAACACACATGTACACATACAACACACATATACAAACACAACACACACACACACATGCTTCCTATAGCTACTGGTGTAATAATCCAAATATAATCCTGCCTCGCAAAATAGCCAAGACATGTCCCACTTAGGAAAAGGTCAAAAGCAACCAACAAAGAGCAGAGGAGAGCCAGGGAGGGGGCAGCCTTTGCCTGCAGCTTCCAAGTGACTTCCCACAGATGCCAGATCCATGATTCTGAGTCTCCAATGTGCCTCTGGACTGCTTGGAGAGCTTGTTAAAAACTTAGATTCCTGGTTCTCACCCCAGAAAGTCTGATTTATTAGGTCTCGTATGTGGCTGTAAGTCTGTTTTTCTAACCAGCACCCTACTTGACTAGGAAGCTGTTGGCCCAAGGATGTGAGGCTGCACACGCTGCTCTCCTCCTCAGTGCCCTTCAAGCATCCTCTGAAGGCCAAGATGAAATGTCTAGGCCAGGCCCTGGGTTCTCTGGCCCTGCTCCAGCACAGGCCCCATCTCCTCAACAACATACCCTTAGCTCTCTCTGATCCTAAAGTTTAGCCCATAGCTGAGACACCTCCAACCCCAGGAAAGCAGTCCACATCTTATGGCACCAGGCCTTCATCTGTTCAGCAGCTCACCTTACTTCCTGGACCTTTTTCTGCCCAAGTGCCCAACCCAAACCATGCATGGTCAACCCAAGCATGGCCCTTTCTTATCACCCCCCACCCCTCTGTGGCATGTCTAGGGCAACTCTGACCCAAGCTGAGCCAACCCAAGTCCCACCTCAGGGAATGCTGAAACTTAAGCTGGGTAAAGGATATGAGTTCCTCTCTAGGTGGCGAAAGCTCTACAACACACACAAAACAACACAACACAATACACAGAACACAACACAACACACACCTTCCACCATGGGAATATCAAAGAGGGAGCAGGGGATGGGGAGAGAATTAAAGGAGGTGGGTGCAGTGGGCTCTTGTTCCTCCTTGGATCCCTATTCCTCCTCTCCCTGCAAGTCTTTCCTCCATGATGCTTCCTGTATGAGTCAGCTAGGGCTGCCATAACAAAATACAAAGATGCAGCAGCTTAAACAATGAAAACTGTCTTGCAACTCTGGGGGCTGGCAGTCCACAATCAAGGTGTTGGCAGGATTGGTTTCCCTCTCCTTGGCTTATAGATGGCATATTTTCCTCGTGTGCTCACATGGTCTTCCCTCTGGGTATGTCTGCGTCCTAGCATCCTCCTCTTAGAAGGGCACATGTCAAACTGGATTAGGGCCCACCCAGATGAGCTCATTGTACCTTAATGACCTCTTTCAGGACCCAACCTCCAAATACAGTCACAGTCTGGAGTACTGGAGTTTAGGATTTCAGCTTATGAATGTTGGAGGGACACAATTCACCCACAGCACACTCTAGCATTGTTGTAACAAATACCTCTTTTGGGTTGAAGCCCCTTTGAATTAGAAGGAATTTGTGCTGCAAAACATAGCTTCTCTACATTGCTGGGCAGGTCTGGGCAGGAGAGCTTGGGAGCTGCTGATTTGGACCGGCTGCTCCCACTGGACTGGGAGTGCCTTTATGTCACAGACTGTGTTGCACTGGACATGTCTCCGCAGAAGAGGCACAGCGCCAGCCCATGCCCCCACTCATCTGTGTAATACAAAAGTGGGCACCACGTGTCCATCCTCCTGTCTCAGGAAATTCAGAGAAGTCAGCCCCTGAAGAAAGCTTTGCAGAGATTTGCAAACCTTCTATGTTTGTGCCTGGCCTTGTTCCTAACATTCTTCAGCCAAAAAAAAAAAAAAGTATTGTTAAGAATTACTGCTTAGAAATTCAACGTTTTTATCGGAGTTCTAGGAAGCCAGGGATTTCTGAGTACTGTATGAATCACAGAAAAGAACCTTGGTTATTTTTTTTACCCAGAAATTGGCAGCATTTGATCATGGAAAAATGTAATAGCTTATGAAATGCAATTTCCTTTGATGCTATTTCAGTGTTGACTCAAGACCACCCTTACCAGAGAAGGAAACGGTTAGGAAGATGCAGCCCTGTCCTCTCTTCTCTGTCTGGCCTTGAGGTATGATTGGATTGTGTCCAGAAATTCCAAGTCCCTGCCTTATAAAATAGCTTCCATCCAGGTGAGTGTACACCTAAAGAACTATAAAATTAAAGAAGCCCTCTCCTTATTCTTCTCAAATCAGTAAAACTTAAACTCTGACAATGTCTTTGGTAATGAGGTAAAGAGGTGAGCATTCCCACTTCTGGTAAGACGATAAAGTTGGCACAATTTGGAAAGCATACTGGTCATGCTTAGCAGAGAGGAAGATGTGCACACACTATAGTTTGGAGAAACTTGTACACATGTCCAAGAAGATATCCAAGAATGGTTATTGCATTATTGTTTGCAATGGTGAAAAATGAGAAATAGCTTAAATGTTTATTGAAAGAGTAACATAAAAAGTTAAAATATCTAAATGTATCAAATACATGAATTTTCAAATCATAATCTTCATCAAAGAGGGTAAGTTGCCATATGGATTTCATACAGGAAAGAGTTAATATCACAGGCCTGTGGCCACTCTCCCTGGAAAGGCCTGTGTGTAAGGTGCACCCTTGGCTAGTGTCTGAGACCTTGGATGCTAAGAGGGTTCCCACTATTCCCAGGCTGATAAAAGTGCCTCACTGAGCCAAACTCTACCGACTACGTGGCTTTGCTGGACACCTGCTTTCTTTCTGAGAATCTGGAATGTGTGTCAGGCAAAGGGTGCTGATATGATCAACCCCAATAAAAACCTTGGGCACTGAGTCTCCAATGAGCTTCTTTGGTTGACAACCTTTGCACGTGTTGTCTTAACTCATTGCTAGAGCAATTGAATGCATCCTGTGTGACACCACTAGGAGAGACCCGCAGAAGCTCGCATCTGGTTTTCCCCCAGACATCTCCCCACGTGTCTTTTCCCTTTGCTGGTTTGGCTCTGGGTCCTCTCCCTGTAATCAATCATAGCATGAAGTCAGCGACTATGTGCCAAGTCCTGTGAGTCCTCCTGGACCAATCACTGAATCTAAGGGCAGTGTCCGGGACCCCACTCATAGATATAAAAAAAAATTATAATTTATTTTAAGTTTGAAAACATGCAAAACAAGGTGATTCATTATTTATGGAGACATGTATATGATGTGAAAATATAAAACATGCCCAGGAGTGATAAGCAAGTGAATGGGGTTAGGGAGGTGACATAGTTTGTAATCCCGATGGTAGAGGTGGGGCCAGGTGGGAGGTATTGGATCATGAGGCCAGATTTCTCATGAATAGTTTAGCACCATCCCCTTGGTGCTGTCCTAGCAATAGTGACTGAGTTCTTGCAAGATCTGATCATTTAGAAGTGTGTGGCATGGCCGGGCGCAGTGGCTCACACCTGTAATCCTAGCACTTTGGGAGACTGAGGCAGGTGGATTGCCTGAGCTCAGGAGTTCAAGACCAGCCTGGGCAACATGGTGAAACCCCATCTCTACTAAAATACAAAAGAAATTAGCCAGGCATGGCAGCATGCACCTGTAGTTCCAGCTACTCAGGAGACTGAGGCAGGAGAATTGCTTGAACCAAGGAGGCAGAGGTTGCAGTGAACCAAGATTGCACCATTGCACTCCAGCCTGGGTGACAGTCTTGACTCTTTCTCAAAAGAAGAAAAAAAAAGTAGCACCTCTCACACCCCTGCTCCTGCTCTCTCCATGTGATGCATCTGCTTCTCCTTCCCCTTCTGCCATGATTGGAAGCTTCCTAAGGCCTCTGCAGAGGCAGATGCCACTATGCTTCCCATACAGTTGTTATGGTTTGGCTGTGTTCCCACCCAAATCTCATCCTGAATTGTAGTTCCCATAATCCCTGCGCATCGTGGGAGACCAGGCGGAGATGACTGAAACATAGAGGAAGTTTCCCCCATCCTGTTCTCATGATGGTGAGTTAGTTCTCATGAGATCTGACGGTTTTATAACGGGCTTTTTCCACTTTGCCCCCAGCGCTTCTCCTTGCTGCCACCATGTGAAGAAGGACATGCTACTTCCCCTTCCACCATGATTGTAAGTTGCCTGAAGCCTCCCCAGCCATGCTGAACTGTCAGTCAATTAAACCTCTTTCCTTTATAAATTACCCAGTTTTAGGTATGTCTTTATTAACAGAGTGAGAATGGACTAATACAACAGCCTACAGAACCATGAACCAATTAAACTTCTTTTCTCATAAGTTACCCAGTCTTGGGTATTTCCTTATAGCAGTGCAAGAAGAACCTAACAAGGGAGGTTTGCGAGACTCATCTGAAATAGTTTATGCCTTTAAAGGAATAAAGCAGATATAGTAAATTACAAAAATTCGATAAAACTGAGTGATAGTTCCTGATGGCCTCATATTATTCTCTGTATTATTCTGTCTGTTTTAAGTATTTTCATAACGAAAATACTGAAAGTACAAAGAAGGCACCTCCACAGCAATTCGGATGAGTGCATTTCAACTGTAGTTCGCCTGTTCCTGACCTTGTTCATGGAGATTTCCTGCAGGACAGCAAACAGCCTGGAAGAGGAAGGCGTGAGACTGCAAATTCAGAAAGTAGCACAAATCTGACATTCAATGTTTCCCTAAGCACAGATTTGACTGTGGGAGAAAGGAGCAGGTGTCAGCACCCTTCCCACCTGAAGAAGGTTTGAGCCAGAGTGGCAGGAACAAAGGAAAAAGCTCATGTCTGCAAGGGAAGAAGTGCAGGGGAGGGAAAAAGATTAGTCTTTTATTTTATTACCTACTGTCTGCTGTCATCTTAAGAATTACCCTGGGCTGTGAGTGGCACTCACATATGAGAGATATACTAGAGGATGATTCGTTTTTCCTTTGAAAGAGTATGCAGGGAGAGATGGTATGGAATGAAAATTGAGTTTGCAATCAACTGTAATGGCAATGATAATACTGATGCATTATAATTTCTCAACACTCTGCTCATCTGCAACAATAACAGCACAAATCAACAAATATCTGTTCAGTATCTATGAGGTGCTACCCATGAGGAATGCAGAGAAACTGAATTATAGTTTTTATTTTCTAGGAGCTCACAGTCTAGTGAAGGAGGCAAAAGAGGACAGATTCAAAGGACCTGGAGCTGCACGTGGAAGGCATGGCAATCATGGCCCTGTGTCTGTCTTGCTCACAATTCACTCATCCCCTGTACTCCCTCAGGACTGGAACATCAGGTGTCTCAGCAAGCATACACTGAATTAAACAGAAGCACTTGATTCTGTCAGTAATAATTACACGCCGTTGTACAAGTCAGTCCCAGGATTGGTCCAGTATTAGTTCCAAAAGCTGTGCATGTGCATATTACTCATGCATCTACACAGGAGCCCTGGACATGTCCCCATGGAGGATCACCACACTCTGCATCCCAACCATGGTGTGTGTTTCTTGAAATCAGACACTGAGTCTTGTAGGTTGCCGTGGCTGCCATGAAGATGCACAATGTGCTTTCCTGCTGCAGGGGGCAATGCTGACTGGCAGGGTCAGTGCTGGCCCTCTGGACCCAGCACTGCATTCATGCCACAGCCATGCTTTCCCTGGGATGCTCCAGCCAATGCCTGAGCATGGCAGGTGCCGGTACCTGCCCATTCCTACTGGGCCAGGACTCCTCTAACAAGCAGGTTTGGCATAAGGAGACATCATCAGCCTGGCCAAATCCTTCTCAGATCTGCACTGTGACATGAGATGTTCTACTCAGCCCTTTCTTCCTTCTCTTTGTTCACAGATGTCAGACCCACATCTCAGTCTGGAGGCTCTCCCTGCCTCCTCCTGTGGCTGTTCCCTTACCCTTCACAGGTGTTTCCCTGACAGTCTCTTGCATGTCTAAACCTACGTTAGTGTCTGTATCTCAGAAGACCCAAGGCAGCACACTGTATTTTCAGCCCCAGCAAAGAACAAAAAGATCATAGAAGAAAAATGCTTACTTTTAAATGAATAAATGACTTCTTGAGTAATAATAATAATTTTCGATGAACATTAATCAGTTCTCTACAATGAAAATGTAAACTATTCTCTGATATCTATAACTAAAATATCTCTTTAGTCTAAAGTATTTTGTATGGTCAGTGTGTTGTTTGCAATTACTTTAATTCTCTGATCAACATTTCTTTATTCGTGAATGGTAAGCAATCAATACAAAAATCACTAGATGAAGCTACCAAATTAAAGAAATAGTTGATAACTTAATTCTTGCCTCATTGATTAAGCCATGCTGCAGGCACTGGGATCCATCAGGGCAACAGCAGCTTGAGGTATCAATACTGAGAAGGAGTAAGCCAAATCTCCATTGACTTGTGCTCTCAGTGGCATTATACAGGAGCTAAACTTTGTCATCTTTGCAATAGTTAGCATCTGTGGGTTCCTAGGATTTAGTGTTAACCCCTTCTATGTGGGCACTTTCTATGCTGCAAACAATTGAAAAGCCTAACAGCTGGATCCATCCAGAGTAGATGATGTCTCCCGAGAGCAGGAATTCCACCTCATTGCCTAGGAACTCTGCAGGAAAGAACCAACGGCTGCCGCAGCCCCTTGCAGTTCCAGCAATCCTATGGGTGTGGTTCTGACTTCATATTGGCCCAGTTCACCATTGTACACTGTGCAAAGAAAGGATAACTCTAAACAAGTTTGCTCTGTGAGCCTCCACACCATTGTCCTTTGTCAGTATTCTTTTTTGAATCTAAGATTGTTCTCTTTATCTACCTTACCTAAGAAATAACAATGACCATCAAAAACATTTATTGATCACTTGTTATGGGCTAACGTTATCTTGTTTAATTCTCACAACAACCCAATGCGGTGGGAGCTATTATCATTATCATTTGACTCAGAGATATTAAGTAACTTTTCCAAGGTTACACAGCAAAAAGAGCCAAGACAGGTGTGAAACTGAGCACACAAACCACAGGTACCTGCTCTTAACACCTCCTCTGCATTCCGACTCTATATTTAAAGGCCAACAGCTTAAAATAAAGATGTTTTAAAAATTTAATTTCATGACGGAAATAACAAGACTTTGTGTAAAATTCAAATCTAGATGATGTCATCATGGAAAAACAAGAGCTGCCAACACATGCCCTTTTGAGCAAGTCAGTGCCTTCATAACAATGTTCTCTTCCTCTGATAAAGAGAATTTTTTCTATAAGTAGACAGCCTGCTCATAGAAACATGTTTAGTATCTGTCCTGTTCAAATCCCTCTTCCATATCCAAATGGGAAAACGTCTTTATTGTCCTGAGTGATGGCAAAATCAATGCCAAACTTGGGGTCAGGGAGAAGTCAAGGTTAACTTTCTTAGCAGCAACAGGCGGCATTTGCAAAGTTTAACAAAGTGAACACTGTGTAATTCAAGGAAGGTCACGAAGCTGAAATAGACATGGTCATCAACAAACTCTCCCTATCACAAATTTTAATTAAAGAGTTCAAGTTGTTAAAGAGCTCAAATTTTAATTAAAGAGTTCAAGTTAAACATTTAACATGTTTTTAATTTAAATCAAATTATTTGAAAATCCAGCTATCAGCAGTGACCTGTAGTTCACCGTGCCCAGGGCTCCTGAGCCCTTCCACTGGCTCTTGCCTGCCCTGGCTAGAGCGCAGCTCACAGGCACGTGACCGTAGGAGAGACAGGGACGCCTCCCTCAGAAAGCCCCAGCTTTAATGCAGCTTGAATTTCGGTTTTATTCTTGACTTTAGCAATCAGACTTTTGAGGATGATGCAAAACAAGCATTACGTGGACAGAAACAACTCACACAACTGCTGCCCACGTCTTGCGGTTCTCAGCTCAGCATGATCTGCAGTCCTGTGTCTGTAAAACCCTCAGAAAGCCAGTTTCCTCTTCTATAAAATGGAACAACTGAGTGTGGGGGCTTAACATAAATAATGGCTTCGAAGTGCTTCACATAAAGCCTGGAAAGGGTTCATGTTAGAAGACATGGTTCCGCTCATTGGAAAGCTTATCGGAATGGTGATTTGCTAGGAGTGAGTGGCTCGGTTCATGGGGCTGTTTATGTTCATCTCTTATTTCTGAGCTAGTTGGCATTTCACATTTTGCTTAAATGAAAGAGCTAGTGTCCACTGATCATTGTTTTAGGTTCAGTATTTTCGAAGAAGAATATATTGATAAGTAAGTTTGCAGGTTTCTAAAAATTCTATCTAAAGGTGAAGGTGAGAATTTAATGAGAGAGAGAAATCTCCCGCAGAGCCATGGATGCAAATGGTCCCTGGACCAGGCCTGGGAGTCTTCTCTGATGGTCCTTGGGAGACAACACACAGCATTTGCTAAGGAACATGGTCAGAATTCAGAACCTACTGTAGAGATGTGAAAGACGATCACGGAATTTTGTGCTGAGAGAATCACGTGTTACTAAACACTCTGCTTTACAGATGAAGATGCCAAAATCCAGTGGGTGAGGGAAGGCGAATACTGTTCAAGGTCATGCAACCAGTCAGAAAGGAAATTCAAATCTCTGACCCTGACCCAAGGCTTCCCCACTAAACACTATTAATGACTTCATTGGGGTTTCCTGTGCAAGCTGGAGTAGAAAATCTTAAACTGGATCTTACAGCCTAGATGCATTTTTTATTAATTCTGGATACATCCAATAGATGAAGTAAAAATTATTATTTTAGCCAATAAAATTAATTTGTAAAACAGAATTATTCTGCTGCTAAGCTTACTTAACTACATGTGAATTTGATGTAGAAATATGTAAGCGTTTTAACTTTATTGGCAAACTTTATATGAAATATTAAAGCTGAGTCCAAGAGCAGCATTCAAAACATGGTGTCAGGAAAAGTACAGAAGACTTAGAAATGAGCAAAAATAATGACTAGGGCACCCTTCTAAGTGGTCTCTACCTTTGGTTGTCTTCGAGCAACTACACCAGTGTGTAAGTTGTAGAATACTAACTAATGCAGTGAAGCTTACACAAAAGAAAATTGTGTTTTTTGGAGATGTCTTTGATTACAGCCCTGTGGATAGTGACCAACTTTGCATCTATTTGTAAATAGGTTTCCATATCCCTGAGGATCTACACATGTGTGTATTTGTTTGTTTTCATTTCCCTTTGAACTAGTTATACCATCATCCTGGCTCAATCATTAATTAAAAAGTTAAATAAATCTTTGATGTACGTTCTGTATATTTATATGAGTCACTGTTTCACTATTTCTGAAAGTTATCCAGTAGCACATACAAAAGACAATGGACAATTTTCAAGGGAAAAAAAAAAAGACTAGAATCCAAGCCTTATCTCTGTTTAATGAATGAAATACCACCTCTCCACCTCTGCCTTCAGCCACTACAGCTTAAAGCTATTTCAGGTACAGGTGTGCTCACCACCCAAGCAAAAACCACAATGCGGGGCAAGGATGAGACGGTGTTTCTGCAGAGCCGTGGAGGGTTAGCACTGGTTTTCAACATTCTGACTGGGGGAATCTGGAAGTGAAAGGCACCACAATGCGAAGAAAACAAAACTTTGTATGCAATGGAGTAGCCAAGTATATCCTTAGGCCACATTAACTGATGCCAGAGAAGCCCAAGACCATAAACTGGTTCATTTCCTGTTCCCTGCACCATCATTTCCTTCATGCACAACACAAAATGGCACCTTCATCCCTGGGAAGGGATCGTCACTTGTGATTCCTTTATGAAACTGTTAGAATATAGCTGTAAGCATGCAGGCAATTGTTTAGCCTCTCAAGTCCCTAAAATAATCTCAAATGAAATAATCTCAAAGGTATTTTGCAATTCTAACTATTCACAATTAATTCTATGGTTATATATAAATGGTTGTGGTCATGCATGTTTCTTTTGTTTAAATCTGTCAAAAAATAACAAATATTTATTTGATTTGAACAAGGATTAATTCAATTTCATTGCAACGCATGGAAGAATTCTTTGTGATGAGCAGTTAAAAATTTACCTCGGCATAGAAGCTACCTAAAAGTTATCAATCTGATGCTAATCTTAGAGAATAGTTTTTAATGAAAACGGAAGGTTATGCTAGAGTAAGAAAATTCAGAGGATGGGAGCAATAATAATTCTGATTGGCAATTTCATGGTGCCTGGCGTCACCCTGGGAGGCACATACAGTTCCTCCTTCATCCCCATGTTTAAAGGTGATAAATGTCACTCATTCCGATGGAAGCAACAGGAACTTGACATCTGGCGAAGCTAATGATTGTCTCAAACTATGTTTATGTATAGCGTCAGCTCTGTGTTTCAACAATTTTGGAGTCACTTAAATTTGACCTCCCTTGGAATCTTACTGCTAAGTTTTACCTGGAATATGAAAAGACTTCCTGGTTTCACCTCAGTCTTTATCAATGTAACTTAATGCATTCAGCAGAAGAAAGGAGGTCTGACAGCCTTAGAGCCCCAGGGGCCGTCTGAAGAAGATCCAGGTGAGTTTCTTGCAGCCCCAACTTGTTTAACCCCAGCAGCAATCTCACAAATGTGGCCCGATGCAGCACTCTACCTAGCGCAAGCCCAGCAAACAAAGGCACTTGTTTAAGATGAAAATAACTTTGCACCACAGCCCAGTTGCTTCAAATAATGGTGCCAGATGGGAGAGATCGCTCTCATCACCCATAGCCTCGAATATTGGTATGTGCCATGGTGGCTGGAAATGGGCACTCCTCTTCTCCTGACACACTCCCCACAGATGTCCCAACATGACAAGTTAGGCAGGGGCTTCGGAAATTTGTTTCATTCTTTATTACACAAATGGAGACGTGTAGAAAAAAAATTAAATCTTTAATTCCCATATTAACCAGCCACGTAAGGGAAGAAACGCATGTGAAAGATTACAACGTCTGGCTGCCAGACTGTGCTATTCCTCAAGAATGACATCAGTAAACAGAAGCCAGCAGTTTCTTCCATCTCAGTTGCAAAGAGCTGAGATTAGACACACGTCCATTTTGGGAATATACAGTGAGTAAAAGTGATGTATCCTTATGTGACACATATTTGTATAGATTGTTATAGCTTCAGCCACACTTGGGAAGAAACACGTGATAAACACCATGATATTGAATTTTTTGTGTAATTAGTTTTCCATGATGAGAAAAGTATTGTATGCCAATCAGTGTTGAGTATGTAGGAAATACAGCACAATGGATACTATTCCTACATATCATTCATATTATACAACTCCCATAGAGTAGCTATAAAGAGCATGAAATAGACAGCATATGCTAAAGTGTCTTAGGAACTGAAAAACAGACAACAAATGTGAGTTCTGTCTGAGGGTGCTTAGGAGTGGGGAGAATCCCTATGCCTTGAAAGCACAGCACAGTCGTGATATGGCAAAGCTAGGGTAGCCCTGCCATTTGCGTATATCATTCTGTTGATGCCACATATGTCCCACATCCTATTTATTTTCAAAGTCCCCAGAGAAGGAAAGAACCTCCTATATACTTAGCAACACCCAACATTATGAGCCCTGTGGCAACCACACGAGAAATCCAATCCTGCAAATGCTGATTGAGAAACTGTGCAGAAAATGCCAGGTGTGCTGCCTAATGGAAGTGAGTACACAGGAAAACCCAAAGCAGGGAAGGGGGCACCTCCCCACCTCAACCGGGGACAAATGACATCTTTTCAGGAAAATCTTTATAGCTTAGTGAATAACAAAGTCTTTAGCAAGGTGCTTATAGAATAAGTTCCATTTCAATGAGCAGAGACAAGAGGCGACATTTTAAGGAAAACACCCAGATTAAGCACAGCAAAGGAGAAAGCAAGCCCAGGAAAGCCGGTCTGAATGGCAGGGTGACGGCCAGGTGTGGGGACAGAACTGAACAGCTGGTCTGGAATTACATGGGAGAGGCCTGGCTCTTGCCTGCTAAGGATTTTGAGGGCACAGGAGAGGTACTGAAGCATTGTGATCAATAATCTGACATGATGACCTGAACTGTCAGAATGGAGAATTAATTGGAGTGAGCCTAGCCTGGGACAGAGAAACAACATGAACCATAAGGACAAGTCATAAGCAGGTGTGATTAGGATAGTGCCTGATGTGTGGTGTGAGGTCACAAAGGAGTTGTGGGTCAAGTAGGTTGTGAAACAGCCATGGAAAGAGGGAGAAAGATTTGAGAGAGGCTGAGAAAGCAGAAGCTACAAGGTTCACCCATGCACTGGATCTGGGGGTCCCCCCAAAAACGAGGGAAGCTATTTTGAATGGGGAGAGGCCAGCCTATCCAAGCACCACATCTGCCTTCCAGGACTCAGCATTGAGAGCGGCAGGTCCAGCCTTCCCCCAGCAGCCATGCAAAGACTGTTGTAGCATCATTTTCTCCTTCACAGCCTGAGCCTCAGTTCTCTGTCACTGATGAAACTTAAGGGTTTTTTTTTAATCAAGGTTCCCAGAGCCCACTCATTATCTCAAAAATGTACCCATTGTACAAAGACAGACAAAAGTTTTGCTGAAAGCATGAGTTGGGGGTATTGTCCTGGAAGCAACTGGAATGGGATCATAATTCAGTAAGCAAAGCCCTAATTGACCATATAGTGTTCTCTCCTGCAAAACCACACAGGCAGAAGAAGTTGTGGTCAGGACTCTCCCGTGCATTGTGGGAGTGGTCTGCACCCTTGGCCCAAGCCACCAAATCCCAGAAGCTGCCTCAGTAGTGATGAAAACAAAAACCACCCTCCACCTTTCTGGATACCTCCTAGGAGAGCAATACATTTCCAGGGGAATCCTAGGCATATACAAAAGCGAGGGCGGTGATGCAGAAGGCAGCCAACTTTGTACATTGTTGTCCAAAAGAAAGGCCCAGAATGTAAAGGACACACTTTTTCTTGCCACTGTAGAAGAGAACAATTGATGGTCCATCAGGACTCTTTGGGATTGTGTGGGCAGAATTCTAACACGACCAGCAATGACCCAAACGCCTCCCTGTGGAACCCCCCCACCTCCTTAGTGTGGGCAGGACCTGCAAAGATGCCGGGACATCACTCAAGTGTTGAGGTCATGTTTTGTGCCACAGTTGGCTTCAAGTAAGGGGGATGGTCCTTACAGGTTTTACCTCATTAGGGAAGCCCCTAAAAGGGTGTGGCTCTTCCTGGAGAAAGATGTTCAGAGTTGAGGGGAATTTGGTGCAAGGGAAATTCCCCACTGCTGCCTTTGAAGACAGAGAGGTCATGGAGCAAGAAAAAGGGGTGACTTCTAGCCACTGAGAATAGCCCCCACATGACAGCCTGAGAAAGAAAGGAGACCGCCATCCTACAACCACAAAGAATTGAATTCTGCCATCAACTTCAATGAGCTGGGAAACAGACTGCTGCCCAGAACTTCCAGATAATAAAGCAGCCAAGCCAACAGCTTGATTTCACTCTCATGAGATCCCAAGGTGAAAGATCGATTAAGCCATGCTTGGACTTCTGACCTACAGAACTATATGATAATAGGTGGGTGCTGTTTCAAACTGCCAAGCCTTTGAGGATTTGCTGTGCCACAACAGAAAACTAAAATAAAGGTCTTGATGAATGTTCCTTAAGACAATTGAACTCCTTTTGCTGGAATTATTTTTATTACAATAACTTCTTATCAATCATTTTTATTATTATTTGGCTTCTCAAATATCCGAATCTGGATCCTCTTTGTTTAAGTATGAGCAACAAGTCAACTGAGGAAAGATAGTACTTACAGAGGTGTGGGCGGAGTTAAGAGAAACTGACAAAGGAGGATGCAGCTCCAAGGAGACCCTGACAATGCTAGACCCAAAAGAGAAGGGGAGATGTGCTTCCCAGGACCCAGAGAGAGCAGCTGCACAGAAAGAAGCTGCGGACTTCAGTGCAGAAATTCACCATGGCACTGGGACCTCATTTGTGGGAACTGACAGGCCATATTCCAGCGCCTCTGCTCAAACCCAATAGGAAGGCAGATGGTCAGAGAACCCAGGAGAACTGGGCCACGTGAGTCAGTCTTCTCCAGCACACAGCAGGTAGAGGAGGGTGGAGAGAGGAGATGGAAAGGCAATTAAAAATCTTCAGCACCAACGAGATGCTGATTCCAAAAATTGCCGTAAATTGGAGCAGTCAGAGCTCGTGAGACTTCTGGCCTCTAGAAGGAGAGATCGTCAATAAGGAAACTGATGGGGCCAGTCATATTTGCAATTCTTTTTGAGCTTGGACAACCTTGGGCAAGGGCAGGGAAGAGGCCTGAGCCCCAGCAACATAAGAATGCACAGCTGAAAGTCATGCCGCGGTCTCTGTGCAGCTGCTGTCAGTGAGTGAGTCACAGGAGAGAAGTGACACTTGAGGTGAGCTTGCAGACACAGCAGGGAGAAAGATATTCAACAGACAGGGGACAGTGTGCACAAAGGCATGAAGTAGGCATGTTCGCTCAAAGCCAGTGTGACAAGCAAGAAACCTGCACATGTTCATGTGTGGTCATGTGTGCACGTGTGTGCCTCAGTGGGAAGTGGACTAAATTTAGATTAGGATGAGGCCAGATGGTGCCGTGAGCTCACATTATAAAACAGGAGCAATGTAATAAATTGCTTGCAGTATAAAGATGCCACAAATTTAAACATAAACCCTCTCACTTTACAGGGCCTGGATCAGCAACAAGGCTGGTAGCTTTCTGTGGCTTTTTGGATCTTTGTACAGCTCTCTCATGAAGATCTTCTCTTGAATGTCCCTCTTTAATGGAATCTCCAGTGACTACTTAATCAAAATGAACCCTCTCCCATTCTCAGCCCCTTTTCATCACATGACCCCACGTTACCCCACTCTTTGGAATCAGCTGGATTGCTTATTCACTTGCTTATTTTCGTGTGCTAGAATCGTCAGCTTCCTGAGAGCAGTCACCTTTGCTGCGATATTCATCTCCCAGCTCCCATCACAGAGCTGGCGGGGCAAGAAGAAATGTCAGCCTCGCACCACTCAGACAACACAAGGCTGCCTAGCAAGAGGCCAGGCGTTCATTTACGCCCTGATAAGAAAGGAGAGGAGCCGGGAAGCAGAGAGACAATACAGAAAGAAGACCTGCTTTCTTCCTCTAAAGAGCCCCCCACCCCGCCCCCACAGAGAAGAAAGAGAGGAGAGCTGAGAATCTGAAGGGGAGAATGACTGCTGGAAACTGAAGCACTAACCCCAGTCCCACTGTGAAGGTGCAGGATCCATCCATCCTCAGGATTCCCACAGACAAAGCACCCTCCCCAGCTTTCTCCAGGAGGCAGGGAAGTGCTGAGTGCTCAGCTCTCACCACCTAGCCACACTTGCCTCTTCCTCCAGCCCGCCACCCAGCCTTGGCTCCAGCTTGAGCATGGCAACTCTTGCCTCCTCTATATTCCCATTCGTCCTCCACAAAGTGGCCTGAGTACATCTCTTACCACACCACCCTCTGTTTAAGAAAACAAAATTCTAGCTAGGGGCAGGGAAAAAATAAGACAAAAAGCCTGCAGTATTTTGTGGTTCTGTAAAGTAGGGAAGTGCTCAAACATAAGTAAGTAAATAGATGGATAGATGGACAGATAGGCAGATGGGCAGGGGCACATCAAAAACACATAGAAGCCAAACAGAAAGAGCAGCCAATGTCCAAAGCTGAAACCATTTGAGCCACCAAATCCATAATAATGAAGATATTGGATTATCACCCAAAGGCTCAAATAAATATCCATGAGTGAACACTGATATAGTGATTGATTATGTTGAATGATTAAGTAAATATTTGGCAAATCTTCCCTACAAAAATAATTCCAATTAATAAATGTAGAAGAGATGAAGGAACCAGAAAATCACCATAGGAACACCACAGTAAAGATCGTTGGGCCGGGCGCGGTGGCTCAAGCCTGTAATCCCAGCACTTTGGGAGGCCGAGACGGGCGGATCACGAGGTCAGGAAATCGAGACCATCCTGGCTAACACGGTGAAACCCCGTCTCTACTAAAAATACAAAAAAACTAGTAGCCGGGCGAGGTGGCGGGCGCCTGTAGTCCCAGCTACTCCGGAGGCTGAGGCAGGAGAATGGCGTAAACCCAGGAGGCGGAGCTTGCAGTGAGCTGAGATCTGGCCACTGCACTCCAGTCCGGGCGACAGAGCGAGACTCCGCCTCAAAAAAAAAAAAAAAAAAACTCCAGTCCGGGCGACAGAGCGAGACTCCGCCTCAAAAAAAAAAAAAAAAAAAGATCGTTGGCCGGGCTCAGTGTCTCACGCCTGTAATCCCAGCACTTTGGGAGGCCAAGGCAGGCAGATCACTTGAGGTCAGGAGTTCAACATGGTGAAATCATGTCTCTACTAAAAATACAAAAATTAGCTGCGTGTGGTGGTGTGTGCCTGTAATCCCAGCTACTTGAGAGGCTGAGCCAGGAGAACTGCTTGAACTCAGGAGGAGGAGGTTGTAGTGAGCCAAGACTGCACCACTACATTCCAGCCTGGGCGACAGAGTAAAACTCCGTCTCAAAAAAATAAAAATAAAAATAAAAAAATTTCACCATGACCGAGTGGGATTTATTTCTGAGATGTAAGCATGGTTCAACGTACAGAAACCAAAGTAATATATGACATTAATAGAATTCAAGGGGAAAACCCCCATGACATCTCAATTAAAGAGAAAAAGCATTCAGCAAAATGCACCCGTCTTTCGTGATAGAAACACTCTACAAACTAGGATTAGAAGATAAACCACATCAGCATAATAAAAAGCATACATGAAAACTCCACAGCAAATCACAAAAAATTAGACAAACCCAGACGATAACAACATCAGAATGATAAAAATCATACATGAAAACTCCACAGCAGATCATCACCCAGCCTGGATGACAAAGCAAGACTTCGTCTCAAAAACAAAAAAATATATATTATATATATATATATATAGTTGCAGGCTACAGCCACCAGTGAATGCTAAAAGCAGTGGGCAAAATTTTAAGGAGGAAAATGACTTTACATTACCTCAAAGTATCTCCTCCAAAATTAAGAAGGGAACTATAGTAACTTTACAGTCAAGAAATCACACACACACACACACACACACACACACACACACACAAAACCTTCAACAGTGATCCAGGCTAAAATCTCCAGTGGTGAGTCCTGTGGGCATCTGGACCCTTCCCCCACCCCCGACTGGATGCTGAGGAAGGCACCTCGCCTCCGTGGAACTCTTCCTGAAAGTGTCTAGCCTCTCTCTGCTCGTGAGAAAACAGCACACACATGCAGATTGGAGATGTTTCGCAAAGTGCCCGGCCAATAGTCTTCCAACATGTCAGGGTCATGAGAGATTGAGGAAATACTGAGGAACCGTCACAGGTTGCTGGAGACTAAGGAGGCATGAGGACTAAATGAACATGAGATCCTGGTTGGGTCCTGGCAAGGAAAAGGTCCTTAAAGGAAAGGTTGATGAAACCTTAATAAAGTCTATAGTTGAGTTGATGGTAATGCCAGCATTAATTTCTTAGCTTTGACAAATATACCAAAGTAAGATAAGATTTGGTAGTAGAGGAGTTGGATGAAAGATACATGGAAACTCTGCTAACTTTGAAACTCTGATGGTCAGTAGGACAAAATCTAAGTATTTCCAGTGTCATGAAAACCCCCACCACATAGCTCCTGTTGTTGCTGTCTGTCTGATTCCATCTGTCGTGATCCCAGATGAAAGGTCCTCCCCTTCAACATACGCTCCCCACACACAGTCACTCACACGTCATCTCTATTCAACCCCACCCTATCCACACAGGCTCCTAAAAGCGGGACACTGCTTCACGCCCAAGAGCCTAGCCTTTCATTGCCCCTTCATCTTGGATTCTGTTCCTCAGCCAATTCCTCTCTCAAAATTCAAACCTGACAAATTCACCTCTGCCTGATGCTCCTGAGCCCCCACTTCCACTGCAGCACAGCAAACTCCTCCCTCCCTGTGTCCCCCACTCCTGTGTGCCCTGTGCTCACATATACTGTGGTCCCCGTCACATGGTCTTGCTGATTTGTCTGCAGAAGCCACCCCCAACTAGACTCTAGGTGCCTTCGAGCAGGAACAGTGTCCATTTATCTTCACAGTTCTCAGTCAATGCTAACTGTGTGCAGGAGTCATTGGGAAGGAGGGTCCTCCTGGAGCCCAAGAGCCTGTCGGGTGAATCAACATCGGCAGACAGAGCCTGCAGGGGAGGCTGGCTGGGTGCATCCTCAAAAGCGGCCCTGTTCACCACTGTCCTCACAGCCGCCCAGAGCATGGGGCCTGCCAGCAGCCATCCCAAAGGACCCATTCGAAAGTCACTTCCCTGGGCTTCTCGAAACACCCATGTCTAGCCTAAAATGTGTAACGATAACAAAGACAAGTTTACTCCTCAAGAAACTGAATTGCTTTCAGATATATCTGAAAAACGATGAATGTCAACAGGTTACTGAATATGAGCTAGAATAATCTCATGAAATCAAGACCCCTTCGTAGGTAGCACTCACCATGGCTAGCTTGAGTCAACTTGTGTATGTAAAAGTAATATGCCTGCATTTTTGTAAAAGTCTACACTCCGCATTTTTCAACATTTTGCTAGACCTGTTTTGCATGCTCCCATGAACCCAAATGCCTGCAGATGCTGGGTGCTGCTGCCCCTGCCATGCTGCACTCCGAGGCTCTGAAAGGAAAATGCTTTTCCTGTGATGTTGGTGAGTTCGTCACTCCTTTCATTTGATATCGGCAGTTCTCCCAGGCCACAAGCTAACTGATGCAAGCACTTTGGGTCTTGCTTCTAGGTCAGTGGAGACTTTTCTTTAAGTTGCTCCTGGTATATGCTTTTTCATATTGATTTCTCAAAATTCCAAAATAGAGTCCAAATAGCAGCACAACACTCAGTCCAGGATTTCAAAGCCTGCCCTATCTGGCATTTAATGTTTCATTCATGCAGCTCTTACGTAACTCTGCACCTTCACCCTGCCATTGATTTTCCTACATTCGCCTTCAATATTTGATCACAGGGAGAACAGCCAAAATGATAGCTGGAATTTTGGAGCTAGACTCAAATGCAATTCTTTTTCCTGTTAATGCAAAAAAAAAATGGCAGAAAAAGGAACAGCATTCATATCTCAGAAGAGAAGCTTTTTGAAAATGGTGGTTTTATTGAATTCCTTGTCACAACAAAGCAGTGAGCAGAGAGCTATGAGCAACCTTTGCTGTGTTTGCTTGCATCTCCTCCTCTGACTCAGGAACAGGCTGCAGTGTCAACAACACCCAAGCCATCCCCTCAGGTTCTCCATCAAGAAGCTGGGATGAGAAAAACCTGACATCTACCTGCCCCCAAAATATCTACAGTGACCTGCTATGACTGGTCCTTTTCCTACTCTCCTGAGCTCCCCACTGTCAAAGCACAGATGTGATCACAGCAATGCTTCTATTTTAGCTGCAGCTGTCCTCTCGACCTTCCCATCATCACTGAAGGATCTATCCATTTTTCAGATACATCTAGAGCATACTCCAATCCACCCAGTCGGGTGAACTAAAAATGTGAAATCCTTTCTCCTCCTATTAAACTCTCCCATTCTTCTCCCACCCAACAGGTCACCAAGTCCTGTGGCCCCCTCTGAAAGATCTCTGTAACAGAGCCCCTATTTTCATTTCCAATATACTTATGAAAGATCAGCTCTGATGTTTGCACCATGGAGCTACAGTTCAGAATTGCCTTTAGGTCCTTTTCCAGAAGGCTGCAAGGGAGAAAGAAGTAGGGAGAGGAAACAGATGGGCTCCAGCCCCAGAAGCAACAGCAAGCAAGTGTGAAACTCTTGAGAAATGGAAGCAGGAAGACACAGGATGATTTCATTTCCATTTCATCGAAGACCCAGAGCAAAGAGGACCCGAGTTTAGGTGAAAATGTGCAATGTTTCTATTACTGGCTATGGAATTATTCTTTCTCTTTGTACTGAAAAGTAGTTGGCCCTTAGAACATCTCCAAAGATTTTGTGCTGATGTGCTTGTGTTGGAACGGAGCCAGAGAGCACGGAGTAAAGGGAGAAGTGGGGGCGGGGGGTTGGGTGTTCAGAAGGAAACGTTACAACCAGACCTTTCCCAGCACTGTACTGGGGAGAAGAAAAACTTACAAATGGGAAGTGGCTTCAGAAGAAGTGAAGAGTATGAGAATAAAGGAGCATTTTGCAGACTCTGGCCTCTGCCATCAGATTTGCCAAATATTGTCACTACTGTAGCATTCCACGTCCCCAAAAATAAGCTCTCTGCTGCTTCCTCTCCAGTCAGGGGCCAAGGTCCCCAACAGGACACGACCAACTCCAGGGAGTTCTAAGAAGTGATTGATAGCCCTCCTCATCCCTGTCCCTCCCAAGTTCTACCCAACCAGCTTAAATGCGTAGTTGTGCTCCTTGTCCAACACCATGAATGAGACACAAGTACCCAGAATCTCCAAGCACTTAGTTCCCCCCATGACAATTGTAACCTGACTTTACTTAGGATTATGACTCAAATTCAACTATCAATTTCAGCTCCTTTGTTTCATTTGGTAGTTAGCTGAGATTTTTTGTTTGTTTTGTTTTGGTTTGATTTTGTTTGTTTGTTTGTTTGTTTGTTTGTTTTGTGCTATTTAACTCAGGTTGTCACAGAGGTAAAAAAAAAAAAAAAAACACAGCTCACAATTTAAAACATATGGCAGAAAACATTTTCAATTGTATGTTCCAAGGTTCTTATGTTATAGACAATTTATGAAAGCCTTTTAATATATATACTACTTTAAATTAAAGCATTTTATGGACTCCTAGTGTTAATATAATTTTTAGTATAATGATACTTGAAAATTTACAAACGTATTAATAAATCTAAGTAGGAAATCTTTATGCCTGTAGCTTTTATGCAACTATAAAACTAAAATAAGCTGACAAATTAAATTGTCATTTTAGCTTTAACTTATTAGTTATTTACTTTGATTGAATTTAATACTATGAATTGTGTCATTTTACTAAAACTGCATTGGTGTTTCCAACAGGAATATAGTAGAGACTATTATGGTGCAGGTTCTACTTGGCTTGGCAAGTCCCATAGTACAACCCACCCTGTGCCCTGTAAGAACCCCATTCTCCAGCCATTACACTGGATTCCCACAGCTATAAAACTTTCATTCCTTTAGCACTTTGTGTCACTTTTAACTTTCTCAATGAATTCAAATATATCATTTACAAATTAAGTCCTCCAATATGGATGTGGGTGAGCTGATTTGGATCCTTCTTCCACTACAAAGACAAATGGAAGCTAAATTAGATGCAACAAAATAAACAAATAATAACTAAGGTAGTCAAACTCACAATGAAAGAATGCCTTCAGGTACTAGACACATAAAGAGAACTCAAAGTCAGGTCAATAAAATGTGAGAGTTTGCTGTGCCCCAGGAAAACATGAAGATGTAGCAACTGGATATGAGACTAAATGGCTAGAAGCTGGATGAGAAATAGAAGAGGTAGCCATGTCCTCTTAACCGTGAAAGCTGGAATCTAGAATCCTGCAAAAATCCAGCACCATGAAGGGGTTCTTCCTCAGTAGCAGACGTAGAAGAATAATGTTCATAAGCCTGTGATAGCAATGAGGAAGTCTGTATGTCACTAGGACTATACAATGGAAAAGTATATCCACCATGAGAAATTAAGCAGCACCAGTACCAGGCACTGGTCAGGAGTTTAAATTTAATCTTTTCATTTGTAAAGGGAATGCTAAGTCAACATGGTGACTTTTAATTTCCAAATTGGCAAAAGTCCTGGACTTTCAAGCAAAGAAAATGTAAATATGCCATAGTAAAATTTTCAGGATCTGGAAAACGTTGACTTCCACGGGGAAAATCGGGAGAAAGGAAGACAATGAGCTCATAAGAAAACATTAAAACACACACAGACGAGAAAATGTTCTGTGAGTCAGCGGCAAACACGCTGAACAGGATCCATAATTTACATGATAAAACTATTTGTGAAAGACTATGGAAGAAGAATGTTTAAAATTATTAGTGTTAAAAGAAGGACTAAGACTATATTATAAGAGAAAAATTAGGAGATTTCTGCCTCCAATAACAGTGGGCTAGATAATTAAGTATACTCTCTAACTGAAAACCTGTGCAAAATACAAAAACAGAAGAAAGTCAACAAAATAGAAAGTAATGATCAGGCTCAGGTGTGGGTAATATGGCAGATGAACCAGACATTCTCAGCTACTTCTTTTCTTTAGGGGCATTTGCCAAATTCTGAAGGGAAGTTGAGAGACCAAGGGGCATGTTGGCACATTTAAAAGGTTCTTAAAGCTAAAGAGATGGAGATTAGCATCAGGACCTGCCAGGGTTTCTATAGGAAGTATCCTGGTGAAGTCTTTCTCTTAGATTTGAATCCCAAAGGCTGCACCCTAAGAATAAGGGTCAATATAACATAGAATCTCATAGTATTTCAGTTCCATTTAAAATGATGTGAAGCCCTGAAATTAGATAGAAGTAATCTAACATTGTTTGCATAGCCAGGCATCTTGCAAAATAAGTGTAAATCTACACTGGAGGAAAGCAACAATATTCTTTCATACAAATTGGCAATACCATATCCAGATACAATTTAAAACAGAAAAGCACTTAAAGAAATAAAAGCTCACAAAAGAAGACCAACAGAAACATACAATAGGAAGAAGCTCAAGGAGGCACAGTTGTTTGACACAGATTTTAAAAAACTATAACTTAATATTAAAACAGAAGACAAGGTTGGAATTTTGTATCAAAATGCTTTTAAGGAAACAAACAGAAAATCACTTAACCTTTCTGAATTTCGGTTGCTAGATTTCTTAAATGGGATTAAGAATAACTGACTAGCTCACATAATAAGTGTGTGAGAGTCAAATCAACTTACATGAATGAAAGGTATAAAAGTGTTATATAAGAATTTTTCAACCCCCACTTATGAGTGAGAACATGCAGTGTTTGGTTTTCTGTTATTGTGATAGTTTGCTAAGAATGGTGGTTTCCAGCTTCATCCATGTCCCTGCAAAGGACATGAATGCATCCTTTTTTATTGCTGCATAGTATTTCATGGTGTATATGTGCCACATTTTCTTTATCCAGTCTATTATTGATAGACATTTGGGTTGGTTCCAAGTCTTTGCTCATTCTGCATATGTACCCCTGAACTTAAAGTATAATTTAGAAAAAAGTGTTATATAAGAATTTTTTCATTACCATCGTAACCTTTTTCTAAACTTGTAAACATTTTATAGCAAAGATGCTGAATTTGAATTTTGCAAATATTTGGCCAAATATGTATGCTTTGCCCATGAAAGAACAATAATCTATCTGTTTGAATAGGTAGATACCTACACACGCAGAGACACAAACACACACATGCACATACACAACAGATACTTGTGTGTTTGTGTGCATATACACTGAAAAACTAAGTAAAAAAATTTTGATTAAAAACGTTTTAGAACTGACAAATAAAATAATATAATAACGGAGATAAGTTCAATGGATTATTTTACCAACACGTTAGACATTGCTGATGAGAAAATCAGTAAATTGGAAAATAAATTAGAAAGAAAATAAATACCTGCCAAAAAGATGGAGAGACAAAGGGGTAGAAAAAAAATAACAGGGGAGGATAAGAGACCCAGAGAACAGAGAGAATAAATTGGTCTAGCACAGATGGTTTTGGACTACCGGGAAAAGAGGAGGAAGAAGATAGAGAAAACAGCAACAATATTTGAAAAGATAATGGCTCAGAGCTTTATGATATTGACGAAGGACATTTTCTACAGAATCCAAAGCCTAGACCATCTGGTGTGTCTATTCTGTTAACTGCTTTATTTCTTTCCATTGCAGTTTCCCAGTTTTCCACTTCTTTCCCATTTTTCATTCCCTTGGGCTTTGGCATGAAAGTCGCACCAAGTTAGACATGCTGGCTGAATGCTTCAAACTTCCCACTGAAACCCGGAAATAGCCACACAGTGGGAATACACATCACATGCTAAGACTACTAGGTTCATCCTCAGGCTAAGAGCAAAAGCTAAATAATCTGTCCCTAGACAGGAATGAACTGAATGGAAGCATTTACCTAGTGATTACATTGCCTTCCAGAACAAATATGACATCCTATAGAGGAAGAAATCAAAATCCAGGATTTCTACAATGCAACATCCAACTAACTCACTATAAAGTTAGAAATTACTAGACATGAAGAGAAGCATAAAAAAGTTGGAACAATAATGAAGAGAAAAAGTGCAATTAATAGACACACACAGATGGTCCAGCCTTTGGAATAAGCAGAAAAGAATTTATAGGATAAACCAATTAAGTCCCTGAAACAAAAAAGAAGATATAATGGGACAGGAAAAGAAAAGTGAAGAAAGAATGGGTCATAATTTTCTAAATTGAGAAAATAAATAAAGTAAAGTAAATCAGTTCACAGTTACAAATTGCTCTCAGTTACCTGTGAGTAGGATGGAGAAGGAGGAGAAAGGGAGAGAGAGAGGGAGCGAAGGAAGCAAAGAAGTAAGGAAATAAGGAAGGAAGGAAGAAAGGAAATAAAGAAGAAAGGAAAGAAATAGGAAGGAAAGAAAGAAGAAAGGAAGAAAAGGCAAGCATGCCAGAAAATTTCAAAGTCAAACTGTTGAAAACCAAAGGCAAAAAGAAAATCTCAAACATAACCCATAAGACTTCCTGATTCAGCTCTGACAAATAAAGAACTTGGAAGTCAACACTCCCATCCATTCTGAGAAGGTCAACAAACTGAAAATAAATTTTTAAAAATTAGATTTATCAGAAAAATGAGACTGAAGGCAAATCACCACCCCAAAATCTAGATAAACAGGCATAACAAGAATGATGTACCCACCACGGTCTGTGTACCTAGAGCAGGAGCTGTTGGATTCACGGACTGGAGGAAGCACATACACGGTTGTTTGAGTTGCTGGAGGCTTAGTGTGGACCAGCAAGAGACTGAGAAATTTCTGGAAACCACAGCATGGCAGGAGGCGTGAGGGCGCCCACACGTTCATGGGTGTCGCTACCTGGACACACACCAGGTTTCCATGGTGAGGATCTAAGAAAGATCTCTTATGGCTATGGCATGGGGAAGGGAAGAAATATTATCAAAATCTTAAGTGAAATAACTCAGAAACAGAGAGTCAAATGTTGCATGTTCTCATGTATAAGTAGGAGCTGAATCATGTGTATAGGTGGATGTGGAATGTGGAATAATAGACATTGGAGATTCCAAAGGGTGGGAGGTGAGCAGGGAGTGAGAGATGAGAAATCACTTAGTGGCCACAAGGTACATTATCTGGGTGATGGTTACACCACACCACTACACAGTATATCCACATAACAAAACTGCACCTGTACCTATTACATTTGTACAAAGAAAAAGGCGAGGGGTGGGAGAAGTGCCCAGACCTTCTCTGTAGCAAAGGCTCACTCTCCAGGGAAAAATATGGGTTAAGGGCATTAATACATCTCCAGCCCTTGTTCACTTAAGGGAAAAACTAGTCACCAGGGGCCAGGCTTTAAGCAAATAAACTGGCAATGCTATAGCCAGGGAATCAAGGGGGAGCAGGGGAAACCTATCCCTTGAAGAAAGACTGGTGAAGGTCACAGCCCACAGACACAGGCCCACCAAGTCACCAACATTCAATCAGAACCTTACAGACATGCCTCCTCCCCTGCCCCTTACCTCCCACGCCCAGCAGGGCTCCCATATAGCAGGGGAGCACAGCTAAAATTGCTGCAAGTCACAGACTATCAAAGGAGAGTTCTAAAAGAAGCTCAAAGACAAGAAGGAAGATAAAAAACAAGGATACTAGGGGAATTTGAAGCCTCTAACACCTAGAGCCACAGCAAACATTAAAACAGCAGCCTGGCTCACAGCCAGATTCACATAAATCCTCACATAAAGGCCTATGAACCTTCGTTCTTATTATCCAACTTTCAAAAAAAAAAATTACAAGACATGCAAAGAGGCAAGAAAAAAATAGTCTGAAGAAGCAAAGTAAGCATCAGGATCAGACTCAGAGATAACACAGATGTTGGAATTAGCAGACACTGAATTTAAAGTAACCATGATTAGTATGTTAAGAACACTAGTGGAAAAAGTAGACAACATGCAAAAACAGATGGGTAAAGTATGCAGAGGGATGAAAATTCTAAGAAAGAATTAAAAGGAAATGCAAGAAATCAGGAGTGCTGTAGCCGAAATTTTAAAATGCTTTGGATGGGCTTGTAAGAGACTAGACACAGCTCAGGAAAGAATCAGTGTGCTTGAAGTTATGTCCATAGAAACTTCCAGAAAGAGAGGAGTAAAAAACAAAACAGAGACAAACAACAAAAATAACAACAACAAAAATGAACACCCCAAAATTTGGGGACAATTTCAAAAGTTGTAACGTAAGTGTAATTGGAATATCAGAAGGAAAAGAAAGAGAGAATTCATCAGAAGAAATATTTAAAGTAATAATGGCCCAGATCATTCCAAAATTAAGGATAATACTAAGCCCCGCATCTAGGAAGCTCAGAGAACACCAAGCAGGATCAACGCCGAAAGACCACACACTCATTCACAGGCATAGCACATTCGAAGTGTGAGAAATCAGGCAAGGAAAAAAACCTTGAAAGAAATCAGGGGTGGGGGAGAATCTTGTCGATAGAAAATCGCGGATAAACATTACAGTGTTTCTCCTCATAAACTATGCAAATACGAAGAGAATGCAGTGAAATATCTCAAGTGTTGGAAGGAAGTTAAACAACCAATCTAGAATTTTTATATCCCATGAAATTATCCTTCAGAAATGAAGGAAAAATAAAGACTTTCTCAGACAAGCAAAAAGTGAGATAATTCATTGCCAGCAAATCAGCTCTGCAAGAATATTCAGAGAAGTTCTGTGTCCAGAAAGAAGGAAAATGACAGAGCTCAGAAACCAGGATCTACATTTTTTAAAATTAAGAGTATCAGAGAAGAAATAAATGAAGGGAACATGTTTTTATTGATCTTATGCTTAATTTATCTGAAAGATAATTGACCTTTTAAAGTAATAACACTGACAATCCTTTGGGAGATTACAGCACACAGTGAAGCTGAATAAATGACAGCAGTGTCACAAGGGATAGGAGAGAGGCATTGGGATTGCTCCAGTAGGTTTCTGTACCACATGTGACAAGGTACAGTGGCATTAGGAGGTTGCTTTAGATTATGTAAAAATAAATATTGTAAATTATAAAGCAAACATGAAAAAAAAGCTAAAAGAAGTAAAATTGACATGCTCAGAGAAGAGATAAAATAGAATTATATTAAACGCTCAATAAAGCAAAAGATAGCAGAAAAAGAGGAAAATGTTTTAAAAAATAAGAATACATGGAGTAAAC
Source organism: Colobus angolensis palliatus (assembly GCF_000951035.1). NCBI lineage: Eukaryota > Metazoa > Chordata > Mammalia > Primates > Cercopithecidae > Colobus > Colobus angolensis. Next base: position 3,681,847 of record NW_012115110.1, read on the forward strand.
AGAGAACTGTTAAAACCAGTAGATATTCATCCAGTTTTATCTAATAAGCACTTTAAAGTGTATGGCCTAAGAAATTATTTTTCAAAAATTGTCAGATGAGTTTGTTTTTAAAATCCAACTACACGCTGTTTACAAAAAGCACATATTATATATAAAGACTCAGACAAATTAAAATTGAAGGGATGGAGAAAGTTGTAACATGCTGACACTCATGAATAAAAAAGCAGGAATAGCTATAATAAATTCAAACATAGCATTCTTCAGAACAAGGAAGATCACTGATGAAGAGGGACATTAACAATCAAAGAGTCAATTTTCCGGAAAGATATAATTATAAGCATGAATATATCACACAACAGAGCATCAAAATACATGAGGAAGCAACTGACTGAACCGAAAGGAGAAATAAACAGCTCCACTGTTACAGTTAGACTTCACCATGCCACTGCCAGAATTGACAGTTTAAAAAGGCAGAAAATCAGTAAAGATATGGATAACCTGAACAGCGCTATCAATCAACTTGATCCAATGGACATTTTTAAAAGTCTTTCAGCCAGCAGTAACAGAATACACATTCTTCTCAAGCTCACAGGGAGCATTTGCCAAGATAGGCTACATTCTGGGCCTTGAAAAACACCTGAAGTTTGAAAAAACAGAAACCCATTCAAAGCGTGTCCTCAGACTACAATGGAACTAAATTAGAAATTAATAACAGAAAGATAACTGGAAATTCCCAAATATTTGTAAATTAAATAACGTGCTCTTAAATACCCCATAGGTCAAATATAAATCTCAAGTAAATTAAAAAAGACTTTGAAAACTAAACGAAAAAGAAAATACAATGTAGTCAAATTTGTGGAAGTCAGCAAAAGTATCAAAGAACCAAAGAGTTTGTTATTTTAAAAGATCACAAAATTGATAAATCTACAGCCAGGATTACCAAAAATGTGACAGAGAATATAAATCATGGATATAAAAAAAAATGAAAGAATATTCATTCAATAATGAATCCCTTTGGCATAAGGATCATAAAGGTATACTATGAACAACTATGTTTCCAAATTTGGTAACTTAGATGAGATGAATGAATTTCTTGAGACGCAAACTACCAAAACTAACACAAGGAGAGAGAGGCAACTTGAATAGCCATCTATTTACTAAAGAAATTGAATAAATAACATAACCTTCCTAAAAAGAAAGTACTGTATACTGTACCAGATGGTTTCACCGGTAAATTCTAACAAACTTTTCAAGAAATAGTACTAATTCTCTACAATGTCTTCCAAAAATAAAAAATAAAAGCAGAGGGAACATTTCCTGACTCAGGTATGAGGCCATATTACCTTAATACCTAAACCAGATAAAGATGTGAAATGAAAGGGAAAACCTATAGACTGATGTATCTCATAAATATAGATGAAAAACTTCAACAAAATACAAGGAAATCAAATCCATCGAAGTAGAAAAAGAATTATACATCCCAACCAAGTGGGATTTATTTCAAACATTCAAGGCTGGTGCAAGACTCGAAAATAAAACAATAAATCAATGTAACTCTCCATATCAACAAGCTAAAGGAAAGAGATAATTTGATCAAATCAATCAACGCAGAGAAAGGCATTTAACAAAGTCCAACACCCTTTATCATAAAACTGTTAGCAAACTAGAAACAGAGAGGACAGCCTCAACTTGATAAAAAAATTATTCAAAGCTGAAAACTAACATCATATTTAAAGAAAACAGACTGGACTCTTCTCCCTCAAAATCAGGAACAAGGCAACAATGTCCTCTCTCACCATTCCTATTCAACATTGTGCTAGAAGTTTTACCTGATGAAAGAAAGAAAGAAAGAAACAAAGAAAGAAAGAAAGAAAGAAAGAAAGAGAGAGAAAGAAAGAAATGTATATGGATTAGAAAGAAAGAAGTAAAACTGTCTTTAGTCACAGATACAATCTTTTATTTAGAAAAGTCCAATGAAATACACTTCTGGAACTAACAAACGTGTAGAACAAGGTCTCAAAAGTCAATTGCTTTCTTTTATACCAGAAATTTAAAAATTAACATTTGAAATTAGAAAATACTGAGATGCTTAATTTTATATGTCAGCTTGACTGAGCCACAGTGCCCAGATGTCTGGTCAAGCATTCTAGATGTTCTTGTGAAAGTATTTTTTTGGATTAACATTTAAATGGATAGATTCAAGCAAAGACAATTACCCTCTATAATGTGGATTGGCTTCATCCAATCGGATGAAGCATTTCACAGAACAAAGACTGACCTTTCTTAAGCAAGAAAAAATTCTGCCAGCAGATGGCCTTTGGAGTCCAACTTCTACTCTTCCCTGGGTCTCCAGCCTGCTGCCTAACCTGCATATTTACAGTTGCCAAGGCTTCCCAATTATATGAGCCAATTCCTTTAGATCTTCCTCTCTCCCCACCCCAAACACACACACACACACACACACACTCGTTCTCTCTCACACACACTCACACACAGAGATGATGTTTCTGTTTTTCTGTTTCTCTGGAGAACCCTAATAGAAATACCATTTACAATAGCACAAAAAATGAAATGATTGGGTATAACTATAACAAAAATATGTATAGGATATGAATGCAGAAAACTGAAATGCTGATGAAATCAAAAACTAAATAAATGGACAGATATTCCATGTTCATGGATGGGAAGACAATATTGTCAAGATGTCAGTTCTTTCCAACTTGATCCACAGATTCAAGACAATCCAGACTTTACCAGACTATTTTGTAGGCATCAATAAACTAATTTTAAAGTGTGTATCAAATCGCAAAATACTTAGAACAGACAGCACAACACTAAAGAAGGAGTAGGAGAAGAAGGAGGAGGAAGAACAACAAAGCTGAAGGACTCACACTGCTCTATTTCAAGACTTACTATTAAGCTACAGTAATCAAGACAGCATAGTGTTGGCAAAAATAAATAATAAATAGGTCAACGTAAGTAAATAGACAGCCTATAAATAGAGCCACACAGATATAGTTAACCAATCTTTGATAAAGGAGCAAAGGCAATTCCATATAGAAAAGGCAGTTTTTTTTAACAATTGTGCTAGAAAACTTGGACGTCAATATGAAAATAAAACCCTAGCCCTTACATATGTCACAAAAATTAACTCAAAATTGACCATGTACCTAAATGTAAAACACAAAGCTATAAAACTTTTAGAAGAAATGATGAGAGAAAAAAACTATAACAGCTGGCTTTTTTGAGGAGGTTTTAGATACGACATGAAATAATAATCCATGAAAGTGAATTGAACTGATAACTTGGAACTTACTAAAATTTAAAACTGCTGTGTAAACGATACTTATGAAAATAAAATTACAAACCGCAGAATGGGAGAAACCATTTGCAAAATACATATCTGTTAAAAGACTTGTATTCAAAATATACAAAGAAACTTAAAACTCAACAATGAAAAGAGAAATAACCCAACTTTTCTTTTTTAGACTCATGGGGTACACATGCAGGTTTGTTACATAGGTATATTGTACGATGTTGAGGTTTGGGCTTCTCATGATCCCGTTGATCAAGTAGCAAACATAATACACAATAGGTAGTTTTCCAATCCTGTCCCCCCATTTCCCCTTTTTGGAATCCCCATTGTTTTTTGTTTTCATCTTTGTGTCTATGTGTGCCCAATGTTTAGCTCCTCTGTATTAGTGAAAACATGCAGAAACATTTTCTGTTTCTGCATTAATTTGCTTGTGATAATGGCCCAGCTGCATACATGTTGCTGCAAAAGATATGATTTTATTATTTTTATGGCTGTGTAGTATTCCATGGTGTATATGTACCACATTTTCTTTATCCAGTCCACCATTGTTTGGTATTTGTGTTGATTCCGTGTCTTTGCTATTTTGAATAGTACGGTGATAAACATACAACTACAGGTGTCTTTTTGATGGAACAATTTATTTTTCTTGGGGTATATACTCAGTAATGGAATGGCTGGGTTGAATGATAATTCTAGTTTTACTTCCTTGAGAAATCTCCAAACTGCTTTCCACAGAGGCCGAACTACTTCGTATTCCCGCCAACAGTGTGTAAGCGAGCTCAGAGGCGAACAACTACATTTTGATTCTCATAATGAAACATCACGTACAGTACTTCAGCTCAGAAAACTCCAAATAACTAGAAAACTTAATATAAACAAATTATACTGGAATCTTAGTAGACTGTGGTAATAGTGATTTTTATCTTGTAATTCTCAGTATCTTTCTTGATTTCTCTATATCTTTTTACTGCATTTGGAGAATGTTTTCAAAGTCCCCTTGTAGCTAATTTAATACCTATGAATTTCCCACGGGTATTGTAGAAAGATTCTGCAGCTTAGGAGATTAAGTACTTTACATTTTATTACAAAGGTATGGGCTCAAAATATATAAAGGCCTATTATCTGAAGAATACTTTCCCTGTCTAAAACCAGAACATATAATGGGTTATTTTAGAAGAGAAAATTATTATGTTAAAGCATGTCACCACCAATAAAATAATATGTTTAAATGTAATTCAAAGATTAAAAAGTCAAGAAAATTAAAAGAAAGTTCTAATTTCAATACAATATCACACAGTATTTATAGAAAACCCCTTTTAACTGAATGACTATTCACATAATCTTCGATTTATTTCATTACTGTTCACTAATATTATCCCAATTAGAAGTGCTGTTCTAGCTCTCTTGTGTTAGTTAAAACCACTTCTCAGAGGAACTCAAAAGTAAATAAGTTTAATCAAAACTAATCTTTGCAATTCCCACTGTGGTAAAAAGGAAGTAGGCATTATGTCTCATTGACACGCAGGAAGGTTCCTCCACGAAGGAGCCCCAGGTGAAGACTGTGGTGTTAGTAGGGTGCTAGCTCACAGCATATCAGAGTGTCAAGGTGCCCCCTGGGCTCCCAGTGCTTACCAGTCCTGGGTCAGGGTCCTTCAGTTACACATTTGCATTTCCTGTCAAACAAGCCTTAACCCCAGTAGTGACTTTCAGATCAACAGGCAGGTAAGGAGAGGCTGTTGGGCAGGGGTCTCTCAGAAGCTCACACATCCCTACCCAGAGCCCTGAGCAACTGATCCTACTCACTGATATTCAAGGCAAAGTCCAGAGGAGGGAAGAGAAGGGAAAAAGATGGAAGAAGGAGAGAGAGAGGAAGAGGAGGAGAAGGAGGAAAAGAAAAAGGAGAGGGGAAAGGAAGGGGACGTCTTAGTCCCTTTGGGCTGCTGTAGCAAAATATCATAGACTGTGGGGCCACAAGCTACAGAAATGTATTTCTCGCAGTTCTGGAGGATGCGAGTTCAAGATCCAGACGCTGAAAGATTCTATTTCTGGCAAGGGTCTATTCCCTAATAAACAGCCGTCTTCTCACTGATTTCTCACATGGTGGACAAAAGGGATGAGGAAGTTCTCTGGGGTGTCTATTATAAGAGCACTAATCCCATTCATGAGAGGCTCACCTTCATGACCTCATCGGCTCCCAAAGCCCCATCTCCCATCACCATCAACTTGGGGGTGAGGATTTCAACACATAAATTCTGGAAGGGAAGGAGGGGATGTAAACCGTCAGGAGGAGAGATGGTGAAGAGGGAGAGGAGGAGGGGAATAGAGGAGGAAGAGGACGGGGAGGGGAAAAGCCATCATTCCATTACCCCTATTTCCAGCACGGTTCCAAAAATCCAATCCTGGAAAACCTTTTGCTTAATGGGCAATGTGTCTTGTCTCAAAGGAAATAGACAAATTGTCAATATCTGAGCTTTTTGTTTCTTCAAATCGTCATTTACTTAGGTGACAAAATAAATTAATTTTTAAAAACCAAGAGTATTTAGGGCTTTCAAAGAGAAATGTGGCTACTCTTGGTATCATATATCAGCTCTTTTAAAAATTATTTTTATGATATACCATACCTAAAGAATGCATGAAACAAAAACCCACAGCTGTAACCAATGCAACCATCAAAACACCAATGCAACCGTCATCTGGACCAAGAAATTGCCAGCACCTCAAAAGGGCCCCCCATAGCTTATATAAGATTAAACATTCCAAAGGAAAAAACACTCACATCATCTTCCTCATTAGCATAGCATTTCCATATGGAATTTAGAATCAGTTTGTCAAGTCAAACACACCCTGTTGGATTTTGATAGGGATTTCAGTAACCCATAGATCAATTTTAAAGAGTTGACATCGTTACAGTATTGAATCTTTCCATCCATAAATATAATAGGCCCTTTCATTTGTTGAGCTTTCAAATTTTTCTCATTAATAGTATTCTTCATGAGGTATTACATATATTTTATGTTATTTGTCTTACAATTTTGATGTTTTTCATGTTGTTTTAAATAATTTTTGAATTTTATTTCTAAAATGTATGTTGCTTACATGTAGAATTTTTATTTTATGCATTAATTTAGCAGCAAAACTATACTCATTATTAATTCCCACAATTTATTTACTGGCATTTCTTATGCCTCCAGCTCCCCAGGGGTTGGCGTGCTCATGACTGGTGGAGGTTCCCGAGCGAGAAGGTGCAGAGGAGCAGAGTCTCCCGTCAACCTTCACCTGAGAGTGCCCGTGAGCCCCAGTGTCCAAGGCAGGTGTTCACGCTGTGCTTCTCACCCCAAGAAACTCTCATCTCCAGGCAGTCTTCTGACTCATGTGTGTGTGGGTGTGTCCCCGCTGTGGCTAGACATTACTTGCTCATAAGATTACAGGGATCTGGACTTAATTAGCAGATATTGCTGAGTGTTCAAGTATTTAATCAACCTCTAGATATTTTATCCACTGTAACGTGAATGAAGCAAGCAATTATACATGTTGCTTCACAAAGAATGCTTTGGGGAGAGGTGGGTGTGCACGCTCCATGCAGTTCTGGAGAGGAAGACCCTGGCCACTGAGTAGCAGCCAGTCACGAGCTGGTGCAGAACTCTGGAGAGAGAGATGAACCGTGAGGAGAGAGAGTCAGAGCCAGGAGCCAGAGGGGTTCCTGCACCAACCCCTGGCAGCCCCCTGCCCTCGGCCCACCCAGCACAGTCTACCAGGACCGTGTGCTAAATACATGCCTTCTCATGGGAGCCACCAGTCCTGTCCCCATAAAGGTACCCCTTATCTCAAAGATACAGGGTGAGGATCACACAGCTCCCCTCCACAAGAACTCATGGTTTATTAGGATATGGGGAGGCTAGGCAGGCAGTTTCTCACCCTGTAGAACCTCCTTCCCCCAAACTGTGTTGTGTCCCATCAGGGACCAGCCTCTCCCATACTGGACATTGCTGCCTGTGGTGCCTCCTTAACCACCCCACCTTGACTGCTCGCCTCTCTTGCCTGGCCTGGGTCATCTCATGTCACAGCTCCGGTGCAGCATGAAGCCACTAGCTCTGGCTGTAACCTCAGTTCCATCCTTCTTCTGGGTTTGGGGGTCCCAAGAACACCTTCCAACAATTTATTCTCTTTTTTCAACCTAGGCTTCTAGTACCCCCTTGCATACTGCTGCTGCAGAGGCAGGTTTCAGGCCCTAAATTTTCCCCAGACTCCATGAACTGGGACTGAGAGGAGGAGAGTTGAAGCCAGCAATTAAGAAGACAGAATAGAGAGGAAAAATCGCTGGCTTTAAGTGGAGACTCCTTGCTGCTCCTTCATCGCAACGTTGCGTTTCTGCAACATGGGCTGACTAGCTCTCACCTCGAGCTCGTGCCAGCTTGGATCTTCAAGCTGCACTTACTGTAAATGCACGGCCACGGTGGATTTCACGCAGAGTGCAATTTCACTATAACTCCATCTACTGTGTTGCAGAATTGGGAATTACTCAGCTTCCCTAATTAAAGAAATTCCCACTATAAAGCCCTTATTTTTATCTTTTCTAGAGTCCTTTGGCATTAACCCAGAAGACAGTGTTAGAATCCGATTTATCAATGTCAAAATATTAGAGTAATAATGAGGTTTGGAAACCTCTGTGGACCCAAAAGCAGACTCCTTCACAGTCAGAAGTGTAATGATTTTCCCGGGAAGCGCTTCTGCCAGTGGAGGCGATGGTTCCCATGTGTTAAGATGAAGTGGTTCTCGTGCTTGCACCTCAAGCGCATCCCTTGGCACACAGAGTTTGTGCTTAGGAAAGTTGAAATCATCCAAACAGATAAATGGGGCTCAGAGCCAACATCCTGAATTCTCTCTGCTCCCTCAGAAGCAAACCCAATCACCAAAAATAATGCTGACACGTGAGCCTCAGTATTAAATTGCAGGAACGCTTCCGGGCAGCCTTTCTAGCCATCGCTTCCATGCAGGGAAGTCCATCCTCTGAGGCTGGCTTTAGTCTGGCTTCTCAGCCAGCACACACATAAATCTTTCGATTTTCCCAACTGTATCTTGAGAAAGCTTTTAAAATGGGCTTCTTTTTTTACCATTACTTTTTACTCATTAAATGTGACCAAAACTGTATGACAATCATTAGAAATTAGTGATAATGTGGTATTGATAATCAAATAAGACATTTAAGGGAAAGGTGTCTCCAGAGTCTTCTTGAAAAGGCTGCTGCCTTTTTGAGATGAACGAGATTTGGTGCCACACATTGAAAGCAAAAGTTGAGTAGAATTATATCGCTAAAAGGGAAAGTGTGCTTTAAAAGAAGGCAGTCCAGTCTGTTCACTGCAGCTTTCAAACCAGTTGTAGTTCAGTAGAACTTTTAATATTTCAATAGCTTGTGCCAGGCTCAGTTTTAGAAAGGGAAGAATGTTTAGGGAAACACATTAATGAGCTACTTAGAAGAAAAGGAAGGCTTTGAGGACATAAATTATCAGCAGATGCAGCAGATATGAAAAGAAATTGGGGCTGGGTTGAGAGAATAAGAGGGAGAAAGAAGGAGATAACATGGCAGAAGTATGAGAAACAGATTGAAGAAATGGAGAGGGGCTGTTGTGAATAGAACTATCTAAAACTAAGTTTGCATAGCTACAGTACTAAGTCTACCATATTTCTGAAAGTTCTGTAAAGTCTTCTTACACGTTTGAACTCTTAGGTGAGTGATGAATTTCATGTCAGGATCAAAGCCCTGCAGACAGAGGATCACACTTGCTCATTGGAAAGATAATTGCTACAGCAGACTAAGTCAGTAGAAGCAGAATCCTGACACACAGTCATCTACTCAAACCCTAAAGGTGGAAAGAATAACGACTGCTGGGCACTATAAAGGGAGGTGTGCAGTGCTACAGGGTTCACATCAGAGGGTCTTTCCTGGTCAGGAGACTCAGAAACCTGCTCCTGAGGAAGTCACACTTGCATTGGGAGAGGAGCAAAGCCTGTGGGCAAATAGGCAGAGGAGCTGGGGAGTGGGAGGCCTGGGAACCTGAGGGGAGCAGGTGATCTGTCCCCATGCAGGCTATGGACACGGTTAGCAGCATGAAATCCAGGCCTTGACTCTAACGGTTAGATTTGCCCATCAGCAAAAATCTTCCCAGAGGCAGTCCTGTGAGGATAAGATCTGTAAATACAGGGCTGATGAGATTAAGGTAACTCCTCAAAATCTCATTAGGAAGCAAGTGATGCAGATGGAACTAATAAAAGATTAAATGCAATCTTGAAACCTGTAATGCATAATGCTGTAATTGCGGAGGCCTTTGGAGAATGATAGGAATATTTTAAACAAAGGAAGGAGAGGGAGGTGTTCATTCATGCCCTTCAGCACTGTCTGGGAGGATGGATGTCCCAATTTTAGAGGTCCCCTCCCAGGTCTTTTTCTGGAAATAGCCCCAGAGTTGAAAAGAACAATGTATCTTGCTACCACAGCACATCAGAAGCATCCCTTCAGAATATCCACTTCTCTTTGCTCCAATTTTATGCTCACTAAGCAACCTTCTGAGTTGTAATTTGGTGTTCTGACTAGGTGATTTTTTTTCCAGCCCTGAGCCAGGACTATTCTCGGGGTCTGCGTTCAGGCTGTGCAGGGACAAGGCGGATGTGAGAAGGCCAGGCTCTGAAATCAGGCAGGACCACATGAGCCAGAAAAAAAAAAAACGGGGGTTCAAGACTGGGTCAGCTCAGAAGAGCAGGGGAACGCAGTGTCCCCAGAAGACAGGTCTCACCAGCCTGTCAGGCAGCACTGGGAGGTTCGGCTGAGCGGCCGGCACATCTTGGGCACCTGCACATGTTCCGTGTGTCTTGAGAGAGCAGGCAGAGGAACCCCCAGGAGAAGGGAAACCTGATAGAAGTCAAGGCCAATGCCTTCAGTCAAGAAAGACGTGGCTGTTGCAGGGCCCATAGGAATGACGTCATACAGCATTTGTCCTTCTTGTCTCTTCTTGCACTTAGCATAACATCCTCCGGGGCCATCTACGTTGTTGGATAAAGGATCTTCTTCCTTTTTAAATCAAAGAGGTAGATCTAGAGTGTTCTCACCACCCCCCTGCCACACACACACACACACGAACACACAGACAGAGAGACACAAAAGTAATGTGATGTGATGGACATGTCAATTAGCTTAATTGTGGTGATGAATTTGCAATGTACACATATATCAAAACATCAAGTTGTACACCCTGAATATACACAATCCCTATTTGTTCATTATACTTCAGTAAAGATGAAAATAAAAAGATGTGGCCAGTGGGTAGCTGGCCCAGAAGGCAGCATTGGTCTCTGCCCAGCCCTGTGATACACCTTCAAGGCTGACCCTGCGGCACCCCATTCCCCACCGCCACCCCATTCCCCACCGCCAAAGGCTCTCCTCCTTTGATAACTGGAATATCTGGCCCTGTCACTTGGTATAGCCATGTTTCTTACTTAAAGTTCAGTTAGTGGTGGACACCCACTGAGGATTCAATGAAGAAAGGTGAAAAGCAATTTTGGATTATTTTTCTCTGCAGGTTTTCTCGTTTTCCCTTAAGCCAAGGCCCACTGATGTTCACAGTAAGTAGGCAGGTTGGAAAATAGATCATAAATCAGGACAAATTGAGAACTATCTTACAAGACCCAGTCGGAAGACTATCTGATTTACTGAACTTCTTGTCCAATGTTAGAGAAGGTAGTTGTGTCAATTAGTAATGTAGTAAATTTAAAATTTGTGCTCACAAACTTGGAAACTCAAAAATGGATGGTTCCAACTCTATAATGGAATTCAGTGGAATTTACACTCTGTTCAGAGCTCTTCATTTATCTGATTCGTGCATCTCATTCAGCCCCATGTCCTTCCCTCCCATGTGAGTGACACATTTAGGGAAATTACAAAGTTACATCATGGTGTCATGGAAGAGGGATGCTTTAGTATGAGTATTTTGGGTCCTGGACAACATCCATGGAGGAGAAACTGATTCTACCTGTTCCCTCTTCACCAACGGCAGAAGCATCTACAAGTGCTCCCTGGACCTCTGATGCTCTTGCCTAAGGGCACCAAAATCCTCTGATGTTCCCTCCTGGGGGCTCCCACATCATTTGTCCTCCCTCCTGGGGGTTCCACATCCTCTGATACTCCCTCCCATATTCTTTGTTCCTCCCCTGTGGCTGCTCTCACATCCTCTAGTGCTCTTTTGTGGATGCTTCCGGACCTCTGGTGCTCCCTCATGGGTGTTCCCACATCCTCGGTTGCTCCCACATCTTCTAATGCTCCTTTGTGGGTGCTCTCAGTAGCCATTCTCCATCAGCCCTTGTGTCTCTCATGGGGCTGATGTTGTTCGAGAACTTTCAGGAGCTCCTCTGTGCTCAATTCTGAGATAATGAGAGCCAGGATGGGGGTGTGGGGAATGCTGTCCCACTCTCTGCTGAAACCCACCTTGTCCAATAGGGGTTGCCCTACATCGATGTGGGAACTGGGCAGTCCTTTCCCCCTGCTTTCTGAGGAACTCTCTCAGAGGTCCCACTCAGAAAGAGATGAAGCTACAAGCTGAGGGCCACCAGGGTTGCCAGGAGCCACCAGCAGCCGGAGGAGACAAGGAAGGATCCTCCTCTGGAACCTTTGGAGGGGTACAGCCCTACTGGCACCTTGACTTCAGACCTCTGGCTTCCAGAATTGTGAGTGAATAAATTGATGTTTACAGCATGCAGTTTGTCGTAATTCATTGTGACAGCCCAGGAAACTAACATAATTATGCGGTGGTCACCTTTCCCATACTCCCCAGCAGACCTCTGATGTTCAGACATCTCACCCCTCCTCTTCTCTCTGAAGGTAGCAAAAGATAAAATGAATAAGAATGGAAATGGAACCTCTGTGTAGAATGACCCCAGTTTCGTGAAGAGGAGCAGCCCAGGCTGAGTAAGTGCACCTGCAGGAGGGGGCACCAGCCTTTGCAGACCTACGATGTGGTCAGCAAAGCCAAGCATGTCAGGAAGGACCACTCCTGGAGGAAGGGGTGATCAGGAGCGTGGATGGGTTGCAGAGCTCCCAGAGTCCCCAGACCTTCATGCTGGCCTAAAGTGCAAAAGGGAAGTCAGCTGAACCAGGAGACAGGCAGGGACACCCCTTTGGTTCTGGTTCTCCTGCCTTCTGGTTTCTTCTCACAGAGATTATTTCCTGTTTGTATCTGGGTCCACAGACCCTGGAATACAGCCTCATGCAGAGTAGGTGCTCAGTAAAAGCCATGAAATGAAGAGATGGCCAGAAAATTCCTCAGGAACAAAGGGGCTTAATGAAAATGTCCTCTATGGAGCAAATATTTAAAATTAAGATAAAAGAAGAGCTCAAGATAAATATCATAAAACAACAGAGGGAGTTGGAAAAAATGATGAAGAAAAGCCAGATAGTAGCAGAAAAGCTGCCCCAGCTGTGGAAAAGGAGGTACTCACAAACAGATAGATGGGTGCTGCTGGAAATACACTCAGGGTCTGGGAGAATTTTAAAAGAAAGAAAAGTGAGGTGGAAAGGACCAAGTGTTAAAAGATGGCAAGAGCATACCAAAGATTGAACACAAAGAAAATTAATTCCTCTTAATCGCCAAACTCAAAACTACACCTCTCTCCTTATGTGCTCAGTCCATCTTAATTGCTTCCTCTCCTGGGGAAACAAATGTAACCATGGGTGGATGCCCTAAGTTCCCAGGCCCTGCCCATCGCGTGTTCTCCTCCTGTTGGGAGTGGACACCCCTCCTTGCCTCCCATCCCCACCTTCCTCCCGCTCCTGCTGAGCTGGACCTCAGCCTCTCCCACCATCGACCACTCCTGGGGGTGGCCAGTGCTGGCCAGCTATGGTGCACTTTGATTTCCCACAAATGTCCTGCCCCTCATGTGGCCGTGGACTGTGCCAGAGTATGAGGTCGGGGAGCAAAGGCCAGGGCTCAGGATGGGGGAGTCAAAGCCCAGGATGGAAACAGGTGGGCAAGCAGGAGTTTTTTTTTTCACAACCAGGACAATCCCAGGGAAGGGAGTCAGGGCCAGCAGCAAGGCTGCTGTGATGTGGCCTCTGGAGATTAGGAGAGGGCGTCCCCTTATCTCCCCTGTGTAGGGGGCCATATTGGCCTCAGTGCCTGGACAAGCTCGAACCTACAGGTCAGGATTAATGGGGTTCTTGTCAGTGTATTCTATGACATTCCGGTTTGTAACTCAGTACCCCTGCATAGGACATGTTTAATTGGTGCGCCAAAACTTGGGTGATGGGCTAGGGAGCAGGAGGGGACGTCTTCGGTGGTGACTTTCCTCCACTGTGCATTGGGAGTGGCTGCCACCTCCTCAGTGGCCTGGAGTCCCTGTCCCCAAGGGCATGGGTCCTGTACCTTGCCTGGAGCCTCCTGAGAAATAAAGGCCAAATGGAAGCCTCACCTTTTCTTCCATTCTGGGGAAGCTTTTGAGACCCCCAGGAGGGCCTTGGGTTCCAGTTTCATTAACTCTGTAAAGGGCCCCAGGTCCTAACCCTAATTCCTGCCTCCTGGGCCAAAGGGCCCTTCTGATGCCTTTAAGTATATGGGATCCTGACCTCAAGTACAGTATCTCCCTAAATAAAAGAGAGCTAATCTACCTTAAAAAGGTTGGCGACTCAGCCGTGCAAGCCTTGGAATAGAGATATGCCTCTCCTCATTCTTACGCATGTTTGCCCATCTCCTTGGAGAGGCATTTTGGTTTTGAAAATGTTTGCACTGAGGTCTGTGGGCTGCAGTAAGGCACAATGCAAGGTGCACACCACTCTCCTCTCGGAGCTCAAAATAGTCAGATACAAGTCTCTCCGTCAGGAAGACTGGCTGCCCTGCCTTCTTCAACCCAGAAAGGGACCGTGACCCAGTAGGCACCTTGGCACCACCCCTGGGACTGCACTTTTCTCTAATTGCCTCTTCTGGGAAAATCTGCCACCCGCTACAGCAGCGGAGAGAGGAGATTGGTAAACCAAACCCTGGCATCCCATGCTTTCAACCCAGATCCCCAGGACATGTGTCCTCTGATAGACAGCTCATTAGTGTCCTCTCCACTCCCACTCCCCAATCCCCTGGCCCCTCCCACTGCCCAATGCCCTGGCACGTGAAGTCCAAACACTGACCTGCTATGTAGCTAGAAGAAGGAGGAGGAGGAGGAACAGGATGAGGTAGAGGAAGAGGAGGAGGAAGAGACAAGGGTGAGCACACCGCTCTCAGTTTAAAATAATGAAACCACCTAGAGCTCTTTGACTGGTCAGGACTAAGCTATCTCAACATGCAGTAGGAGATTATGCTTGAAAATGGTATGAAAAATGGCTCAGCAGCATCTGCATGGCAGAGCCCTCAGCAATCATACTAACCTTGCCCAGCCCTCTGCTGACCTGGGCAGCCACTTTCTTAGATTAAAAGGTGCTGGTCTGTGGAGAGCAACTGTGGAGAGTAACATTGAAGCCTGGCTCTTTTGAATTCTCTGTCCATCCTCCCCTTCTTATTGTGACTTACATACAGAAGTGCGTGCTGAAACTGGGGAGATGCAAGGCTGGCACTTTCATGTGTATCTAGAGGCTTTGCATTGGGGGCTTGGTGAATTCATCCTGTGACCCAAGCCAGAGAGCTGTCTAGCCCTGGGAAAGCTGCTGAAGGCTGCATTCTTCTCATCTACCCCAGGATCCTGTGGCATGCCTCTATAAGCCCAAGGAGAAACAGCGTGTGCAGTGGTGAAGTCATCACTATACTATTATTGTCCTAAACTTACAACCTCTTGATTTATTCCTCCCGCATTCATAGAAAGAATAGAGCAGTTTCAATATTGCTATAAATTCTTCTGCTCTCATGGAAGGGTTTAATCCAGCCACTTCCATCTGTTCTTTCTCCCAAGATGGCAACAAAATCATTTTCTGCCTATAAGAAATAACTTTGGAGGAAAGTCCTGGATACATCCAAAATCCATTTTAATTATTTGGTATTTTACCAGAAAGTTCTCAAAGTTGGATTTGTTAGTTTCTGCGATTGCGAGCAGTTCTGAATCCTGCGGTCCTGGCAGAGGGGACCAAATGCTCACCAAGAACCTGAGACTCTCCACCCTTCGCCAAGCCCGGGAGTGCACTGAGCACCAGATTTGATAACTGGCCTCTGCAGCGGGGAGGGTGGGAATGAATGAGCCCAGGCACTGTAGGCATGCTGGGGGAACGTCGTTCCATCAAAGAACTGTGGGTGCGTGGGGAAAAGTGCTTCTCCTAGAGCTCTCCATCACAGCCCAGGGAGATGCTCTGAGCAAGGGGTCTGCCTGTGGAGCCCCTCACACCACACCTCCTCTCTCACCCTTGACACCCCCAGCACAGTCAGCACACAATGGCTCTGACATAGGGATAGGGAGGCAGACCTCGGTAAACATGCTTCCTTTGGAATTGCATGGCTGTTCTAAACTCAAGGGAGGCCCTGTGTTTGTCTAGATCAAAGCTGCTCCATTTCTTGTCTTCCTCTAAGACTCCTGTATTTCCTTTTCTATTTAACAAACAACTGGCTGGACACAGTGGCTCATGCCTATAATCCCAACACTTCGGGAGGCCAAGGCTGGTGGATCGTTTGAGGTCAGAAGTTTGAGACCAGTCTGGCCAACACGGTGAAACCCCGTCTCTACCAAAAATATAAAAAATTAGCCAGGTGTGGTGTTGCGTGCCTGTAATGCCAGCTACTCGGGAGGCTGAGGCAGGAAAATCGCTGGAACCCGGGAGGCGAAAGTTGCAGTGAGCCGAGATGGTGCCACTGCACTCCAGCCTGGGTGAGAGAGTGAGACTCCGTCTCAAAAAAAAAAACCTGCATTCCCTTTTTCCAAGAATATTTCAGCTCGGCCTTATCCCTTGCTATGATCTGAATGTTTGTGTGCCTATGTTGGAATTCTAAGCTGCAAGGTGATGGTATTAAAACATGTGGACTTTGGAAGATGGTTAGGTCATGAGGGTGGAACTCTTATAAATGGGATTAATGTCCGTAAAAGAAGCCCTTGGGAGACCTTCGCTGCTTCTGCCCTTGAGAAGACAACCATCTATGAGGAAGTGGGTCCTCACCAGACACCAAGTCTGCCAGCGCATTAATCTTGGACTTTCCAGCCTGCAGAACTGTGAGAAAGAAATTTCTGTTGTGTATATGCCACCCAGTCTATGGTATATCATTATAGCAGCCAAGAGTAAGACACATATAAATGTTACTTATCTAAACAACAATATTTTTCTGGCCAGTTGATGTCAGACAGGAGATGGAACCCGAGCGATTACCTTAATGCTGAAATGCCTGCTCCACCCTCAACACTCAATGCACACTGGCAGAGAACTGCAAGATGCTGGACACACGCAAAGCAAACACCTCTCGGTCTAAAGCGAAGGTTCCGGGAATGAGCTGTCTTCCCGTCTCTCCCTGTGTTTCCTGCAGGCCACATCACCAGATGTCGGAGGGTATGCAATTGGGAAGGAATGAAAGCAGGAAGGGGATCAGGGCATTGGTAGCACAGGGAAGCGGTGTTCTTTCTTTACTTAGAATGTTCTTTTTTGAGCCAAACCAATGATGAAAACTTTCTCAGCTCCTGGAATCCCAAGAGACAAAAATAAAATATTCTAAAGCTGGTCTGTGTCTCCCTTTAGCTACCCAGAACCGACGGGGCCACCTGTGACAGATGGTGACGTTGATCCAGGGTGTAATTGATCAGGGTTGGCAAGAGCAGTAGAAGGAGCTGGGATGCTGATAGAAGAGATGCTTAGATGATTTGCATACACTGCTCCTCCATCACATAGAAGACAAAAGTGAGCCCCCAGTCATGGGGCTCCAGGTGACTCTTGGTGGGACCCCACGTGGTCTGCTCCTTGCTGGATAACTGCAGTTGCATGGCAGCTCTGCTTCACAAAAATCCAGTGTAAACTGCATTCCTCCTACATGTCATCACACAGAAATACAACCTAAGTAAGCACGCATTTTCTAAAACCCTAAAGAGGGCCCATACCTTCTGGATAAACAACTAATCCTGAGACTGTCACTCACCCTGCTTATAGATAGCCAGTGATTGCCAAGTTTTCTGCCTCCAGAATGGATCGATTTCAGCTGTCTCACGTGTGAGTGCTTTTGCTGACAGTGCTTTTTGTATTAACTAATACACCCTTGAAAAGGGTCCCAAGTGGGAGAAAGAGCATCACACTGACGTGTGACCCTCTTAAAATAAATAACCATCAGGAGAGGATTTCATATTAACAATCTGAAAACTCACAGTTTTCAATAGTGTTTCTTCAGTATCCAGGGTCCCTCCTTTTTTGCTTCTTTTTCTTCTTTTTTTTTTTTTTAACTACAAAGTGTCTTATAAGTTCTCTGTTGCTTAGAGGGGAAAACATGACCCATTTAACAGTGATTTCTTTCATGGCTGGGCAATTTCTTTGCAGTTTATGAATAATTTTTGTCCACAGGGTTTGCCGCAAATATTGGTTACAATGTAATCAGATGGATAGAGCCAGGGTTAGAAAAACAAATCCTTTCAATTATTTTTACGGCTTCATCACAGACCTTGTGATTTTTCAGCAATCTGTGAGCCTATGAGTCTAAAGGTCAAACTATTCTGAAGCAAAGAAATAGGAAATTCAGAAATTCAGAAACTGTTTCTGCATTAGAGTTGCCTCCAAAATCTAATTGTGGGACTAGTGGACTTCTTCCCAAATGCACATAGTCCTTACTTTTTGAATGTGTGGTGTATTCCTCAGCTCAGGCTGCCATAACGAATACCGTAGACTGGACAGCTTCAACAACAGAAATGTATTTCCTCCGAGTTCTGGGGGCTGGAAGTCTGAGGTCAGGGTGCCAGCGTGGTCAGGTTCTGGGGAGGGCCCTCTTACTGGCTTGCAGAGAACCACCTTCTCTCTACACCCCTGCATGACTTTCCTCCAAGTCTGTGCAGGGAGAGTGCAAAAGATCTCTCTCTCTTCCTCTGCTTATAAGGCCACTAATCCCTGTGGCTTGGGACCCCACCCTTATGACCTCATTTAACTTTAATTACCCTGAAAAATATATATCCAAATATAGTCAATTTGGAGTTTAAGCCTTCAAAATATGAATTTGGGAGGACACAAGTCAGTACATAGCAAATGGCCACTTTATGTAATGTCTAGTGTTTTGAGCTGAGTAACTTAAAGCACTGGGCATTATATAACATATAAGCATGTATGTATCTGGAAGGGGTGAGAACATAACAAAATAGTCATTTGATGGGAATTCCATGGAGAAGGAGTTGGCGTATCATGTGGCATCGTGGAGGCACGTAGCAGAAGGCACTGAGCAGACCTTCAGGAATCAATAAGATTGCAGCAGGCAGGATGGGGTGAGGTGGGTACCCAGGGCTGTGAGGAAGTGCAGCATTACCGTGAGTGAGAGAAGTTCCCAGGGAGCACGGGTGCCCTTGAGTGCTGAGCTAAGGACCTGGAAAAGAACCATTGTGAATTCTGCAGCTGTGGAAACCCTGGGGCTGCCTGTGGTCAGAGGGGCTTCAAGATCAGTGGACTGGAACAGAGTCCCCCTGAATCACCCCAACAGCCTGGATTAGAAGTGGGAAGGTGGAGGAAAGACAGAGAGGTAGGGTGAGCATTTTATTTCTTATATTTTTTGTATTTGCATTCATAGTCTTTATATTTCATTCCAGGGCATCTGAGTCAGGGGAAAAAAAGAAAACAACATGTTGTTCATGTATTAACATTGCTGACACTCTCCAAAATCCTCCTGGAACCATCAGTGTAAGATAGAATAACAAACAGAAAAATAACTTAGGTATCTCAACTTGTCCCTTGCAGTAAACATCAGAGGTGATGAAATATTTAGGTATGACCAATCCATGATATGAATTCTTGGGCCAAATAAGTTAATTGCTGTGATTCTACACAAATTAAGTATCATTTGCTGAAGTAATGAAAATGGTTGGATGCACTGGAAGCTTTCAAGACTAAGTGTAGCTAGTATGATATACTGATGTTTCTACACCAAAAACAGAAGAGTAAAACAAGTTTATCCTTGTGATTACAATGCTGAAAAAAAAAGCCATCTTATAGCTCTTCTTAAATAATTCATGATTTACCACTACAGATATGAAAATAAAAATGGATGAGTTTTCTCAGAACTTTCGGTATACATCAAAAGCTATTATTGTTATGATACGATTTCTACTGAAATTTCAGAAGCAAAAAGACTGGCTAAGAACTAGCGCCCCTTGAAGACTGGCAGCTCCATCACTCATCCTGCTGTAGGTGGAGTAAATGAAGCAGGGCGTGGTCACTGGGTTTAATTTTATAAGGGGGTGGGAGAGAGGATGGATGGAGAGGAAATTGATTTTTGCTAAGTTAGGAAAAAAACTATTTTATAAGAAAAGGCATGTGCTCATTAAATTATTTACAGGGCCAGTGCAAATGATTTAAAGACAGAAACACTGAACTCTTAAAAATAAATAACAAAAGCATCAAGGCACCTGGCCTTGCTAACAAGCTCCTGGGGAACTGAAGTGCGACTTCGTTTCTGTTATGAATGGCAAACGCTGCGGATGTGAAGTCACCTGTCAGATCACTGTAAGTAACAGTAATGGCGAGCAGTGATGTCAGTGGAAGGCACTGTCTAAACATATCCTAGATGATACTGAATAGAGTCACCTACTTATGGCACAGACAATTCAGAAGAAGAAGAAGAAAATGGTATGTGTGAATCACTTCTTTTTTAAATTGAAAATGAAAACAGCTTTATGGAGGCGTCCAATGGGGATAGAAATGTATCCCCTTAAAATCAGGTTACCTAATCCATGGAAGGGCAGAATATCACAGAGAAAATTAAAATGGGTTTTAATCATGGAAAGTAAACATCTGAGCATATTTGACAAGTCTCAGCACAGAGCCAGCTTTCTCCAGGCTAAGCCTGATAGAGGATCTGGTGTCTTCCCCGGTCCCTCCTCCATCTGACCCATCCCAGACTGAGAGAAGCACCTGGAGCTGCCCCTGCCAGGGCCTCCCTGCTTCATGTGAAACCACCTGGCTCTCAGCACTGCAGGGCCTGGGTGCGCTAGCTTTCTGACACAAAGGGAGTCGGCAAATGTACTACCAATGCTCACAGTGATTTCCAAACAGGCCTGCAGGCAAGGACTCTCAATGACTACAGGCCATCATAGGAAAGGAAATCTGCCCATGCAAAACCAACACAGGTGCACCAATTTCACAGTGGAAGCACAGTATCCAGTGGGAGCACAGTCTTACAGTGGGAGCACTATTTCACAGTGGGAGCACAGTCTCACAGTGGGAGCACAGTCTCACAGTAGGAACATAGTCTTGCAGTGGGAGCACTGTCACGCAGTGGGAGCACAGTCTC
>NW_012115110.1:3702985-3708225 GCF_000951035.1 Colobus angolensis palliatus
CAGTGGGAGCACATTCTCACAGTGGGAGCAGTCTCACAGTAGGAACACAGTCTCACAGTGGGAGCACAGTCTCACAGTACGAACAAATCTCTCAGTGGGAGCACAGTCTCACAGTGGGAGCACAGTCTCACAGTACGAACAAATCTCTCAGTGGGAGCACAGTCTCACAGTGGGAGCACAGTCTCACAGTAGGAACATAGTCTCGCAGTGGGAGCACAGTCTCGCAGTGGGAGCACAGTCTCACTATAGGAACACAGTCTCACAGTGGGAACACAATCTCGCAGTGGGAGCACAGTCTCCCAATAGGAACATAGTCTCACAGTGGGAGCACCGTCTCGCAGTGGGAGCACAGTCTCACAGTGGGAGCACAGTCTCGCAGTGGCAGTATTATCTTGCAGTGGAAGTACACTGAGCACACTGTGTAGCTGTTCACACTTGTTTCCTCACCCTGACTCCCCATGCCAAACCCCCAGAACCGGTTCACACTCACCAGGAGATCTTTATTTTAACTTGAAGAATCTTCCATTTACTTCGAAATAGAAAGGCCCCTTCGGGGCAACACCGTGAGGTCTATCATATCTGTAATGGGTGGAGCAGAGAGATTGGAATGGCCCTGAAGAGCAGAAACTCCCAGGCTGGGTCCTGCTGGAAACTGCTCAGCGTGTCTCCAGGAGCAGCACACACAGCATGCCAGTCAGAAGGGTTGTGGGAAAGATGGCAGAAAAGAGGCAGCCAGAGAGAAGCCAGCCACGTCAATGAAAGTCCTAACTGGTGGTTTGGCCCTCCATTCCCAGTGGCAAGAGGATCCCTGTTGTAAAATGGATGTAAAGCCTGGCACCATTCACCATCCAGCTCAACCAGCTTTAAATCCTAGGCCCTACAAATGAACACCAAATTTTCAGCTTCCCGCAGAGGAGCTTACCACCTTCAAACCACCCAGGCTCTGTGCCAGCCGTACCGGAGTTTTCACTGTAAATTAAGCAGATTGACCTTCTGGTATTATACATCAGTCTTTCTAGTTTAGCTAATGTGAATCTATCTCTAAAATATGGAGCACTCTCAGAGTGCTAACCAAGCCAGTTGTCTGATCCTGGCATCTTGGCAAACCGAATACCTGGCCAGGAGAAAGGCCAGGTGACTGTGTCCCCACTTGGCTGCAAGGATAAGAGCAATGCGATTTCTCCTTGAGATGCCTCACATAGTTCTGCTCCTGGACTTCAAAAAAGAAGATGATATCTAGTGAATGATTCCTCCAGCCTTTGGATGGGAAATGGGCCGAGGGCTCTCCTCCCTACTGAGCTCCTTCCTACCCACTGAAACATCCCCCAGCCAAAACTGCACCAGAAAGCCCAAGATTCTGGAGATGCCATCCTGGAGAAGGTATTCAAAGGAGTAGGAGACTTCTCAAAGGCTAAACAAAACTCCCAACTTATCTCTGCCAGAGTGGGGTACATCAAATGGCCAAATCCACAGCTTCGCAGTCTCCCAGTGAGAGGCAGATCCTCTGAAACAATCACAGGCACAGATCCTTGCATTTTTCAGAAGTCACAGAATGGAGATTTTTCTGCATCTCGATGATGCAGACACTTTAGAATTTGATATTGGCATAGAAACTAAGAATCATAAAATAAATTTTTTAAAAACTGTAATTTAATAAACACATTCTGTGTCACCCAGAGTATAAAGAAACAGGCAAACAAAGAGGAGTGTAAATGTTTGCATGATACATAGGGAACAATTTAGCAATAGCTACTAACTACTGAAAACATTTGCTTTTGGGCCTAACCATCCTACTTCTAGGAATTTTTCGAGTTATTTTCAAGGTTCATGAAGAAAAATAGACCATTTTAGCATTGTTTATAATGATAAAAATCACAAATGTGCAATAATAAAATAAGTTTGGTGCATCCATGCAATGGAACATTATTAAGAAATGTCCTGTGTACTGACATGAAAACCTATCCAAGGGGAATTAAGTGAACAAATGCAAGTTGAGCAAAAATGTGCATCATTCGCATATGTTGGAAGAAGCATGAAATGTTCTGGTTTGATTCACTATTCAAAGAGGTTGTCTGTGAGGACTGGCACTACAGGCCATTTCCTTCTGGAGGTTATGAGAACCTATTGGTATGCATGGAGGTTAGGAAAACAGACTCAGCCCCAGCAACACCACATTCTGACCTTGGGCAATGCCAGGTTCTGGGTCTACCTGAGCACAGCCCTACTTCACAGAGTGCAGCAGGGCTCACATGAACTCACATACATGAGGCACATAAAACAATGCCTGGTACATAGTAAGCATTGTATGAGTGCTCTTATCTTGACCACTGCTATTGAGTCCCCACATGAAGGTTTTTGCAATCATAACCACCTTGGTGTTCTTATGCCATTTAAAATAAAATAAGACTTCAGGGCCGGAGGTGGTGGCTCACGCCTGTCATCCCAACACTTTGGGAGGCCGAGGAGGGCAAATCACTTGAGGTCAGGAGTTTGAGATGAGCCTAACCAGCATAGTGAAACCCTGACTCTACTAAAAATACAAAAGTTAGCTGGGTGGTAGTGGTGTAAGCCTGTATTCCCAGCTATTCTGGAGGCTGAGACAGGAGAATCTCTTGAACCCAGGAGGCAGAGGTTGGTTGCAGTGGGCCGAGATTGTGCCACCGCACTCCAGCCTGGGTGACAGAGCAAGACTGTGTCTCAAAAAAAAAAAGAATTCAGTTAGTAATAGAATGTTTTTTAAATTAGCAAAATGATGACGTAAGTAATGGTTGTTTAAATCAAATCTCAAAAAATTGGAATTATGTCATCCTTGAAGAAGATAAAAGGAGATCTGGGGGTTCCAAGAGGAAGTGCCCCTTTACCTGCAAGGTGGTCATCTTAGAGAAATCTCAATGCCTGGGTTGGATATGAACTGAAAACTCCCAGCCAAGAAGGATGGAAGACTTGGGTATTAGAAAGGTTTAGAGGTAATTTCCCACTTTTGAGATGACATCCAAGCATGCAAGTAAAAAAAGTCCCTTTTGCTTTTATCTAAGTCATACCATGAAGCTGACCAGGGTAATTCTCCGACTCCTGGAATGGCGGACCTGATAAGCAACTCTATATCCCCTTTCACACCCACCACTACAATGTTTAAGCCCAGTTCTCTGTTCAACTGCAGCAAGTGTGGGGGGCACTGTATCCTGTGCGTCTTTTAGTTTATCCACCAACCTTGTCTGCAGGGTCTGATTTGCATCTTGTTTGGCTATTGTATATTTTCGTTTTTATTTTATATTTCTAAATCAGCTGTTCTTCCTGCAAACTGTCTCAAATCTTTAGCATGCATTTCCTGCTCACCCCGTAAAGATCGTCTTCCCTACCCATATCTTCGCAGATCTGTCCACACTTTCCAGCCTGCACAAGTGCCTGGGGTCCCTGCCCTTTGGATGCAGCCAAAGCCGATCCTACCAGCCCTTAAGGGTTCTAATAACACTACTGTGCAGCCAGAGGTGGGTGCATCCTCTTGAAAGATGGAGAGGGCAGCATCAGGAAAAAGACATAGTAGGCACTATGGAAGGCATGTGGAAGGAGGGTGTGAGGAATGAACTCTGAATGAATGGAGGCTACTAAGCTGCTCTAAGGCGTAAGTGTCTTCCTCCTCTCCACTTGGACACTTCAATGACCAGATTTTCTTCTCTGTCCTTGGAGGAAGGCCTGTCTCCTGGGATCATAAGGCTTCACCTAGGGACAGCTACATATAAATCAGGAAGAGAAATCTGCCACGGAAAAGGTCTCCATTGACCAACTGCTCCCCTGGTCTCTGCCTGCCCAGCACACAAGGCATGTGAAAAAGTGTGTGCAGCCTGAAACCTCACACTAGCAATAGCAGTGATCAGAGTAATGACAGGGATGGGAAAAGTAATAATAACAATAACAGGCACTCTAAATTTGAGTAGCATTTTGTAGCTTTCAGAGTGCTTTCAAATGCATTTGCTGTTTTCTCCTACGCCACCAGTGACCCTTTACATACTCAGATAATTACTACTGTGGCCACATCTTTAAGTTTCTGTGATTTTATATCAAGATTCAATTGTGGAGGGAAAAGGAACTTTTTCATCATAGAAGGAGACATATAATTCACTTGATGACCATTCCAGGAAGGGCAGGCACCTGACTTTGTGGCAAGGATGTGGATTGATGGCGATGTCTGGATGGTGATCAGGCCACACACTCCTTATTGTCCACAACTGCAGGGGCCTTCACAGCCCACATTCCTGGTGAAAATCAACATCGTGTGACTTTAAAGATTCATGAGTGCCAGGGAATGAGCGACCCTCTGTTGCTGTCACAATCTCATTTATTTTCCTTCTCGCTGGAATTTTAATCAGTCTGAGCATCAGTTAATGATTCTTTCTTATCCATTTGATTAAAACACAGAGTAACTGAGGCAGTAGCAAATTGGATTTTTTTTTTCCTTTGGACCTTAATGCACTGCAGTAATGAAATCCATGACTTCCCACCTCTGCTAGCGAAGAGTCACCATGTGAAAGTCAGGAAGGCTCATTTGTCTCGTGAGTGATTTCCTTTCCTGAGGAGGGCCCTCCAGGAGCCGTGCATCTCTGGAACGGAGCACCCATGCTGGCAGAACTGAAGACTGAACCTCTAACTCACATGACTTGTGCAGGTGACAGCGAAATTGTTTATAATACAACCTCATTTCTTTAAAAGCAGCTGCAGATTTTATTACTTGGATGAAATCATATCCCACATACTAATTTAATAAACTCCTCTAAGCTTATACAGTCTCTTCTTGGAAAAGGATATGTTTGTGATGCACTGACCAGTGCACTGAATGATTTTCTTCTACACCCCAAGGGAGAAAGAGTAGTGAAGACTGAAAACTAGGGAAAGCCATGCCAATTCATATTCTGATTAAACTTTACAGATGCTGTTTATGACAAAACCCAGTCGTAAAAACTAAAGGGTAAGGTGAACACCCAAACCCTGCCATTCAAATATACAAAGAAAGGGGCTCCCTGCTATCTTTGGTTAATCTTTTCCAGTGGAACCTTCTTGTTCTGTGTCTCATTACCTCAAGTCCTAAGATTTACCCTGGGTAAAGACTGTTTCTAATACCAGCAATTTGGGAGGCCGAGGCGGGCAGATCACTTGAGGTCAGGAGTTCGAGACCAGCCTGGCCAACATGGTGAAACCCCATCTCTACTAAAAGCAATTTGGGAGGCCGAGGCGGGCAGATCACT
>NW_012115110.1:3708275-3740692 GCF_000951035.1 Colobus angolensis palliatus
TAAACCCCATCTCTACTAAAAATACAAAAATTAGCTGGGCATGGTGGTGCATGCCTGTAGTACCAGATACTCAGGAGGCTGAGGCACGAGAATTGCTTGAACCTGGGAGGTGGAGGTTGCAGAGAACAGAGATCGTGCCACTGCACTCCAGTCTGGGCAGCAGAGCAAGACTCTGTCTTGGAAAAAAAAAATGACTGTCTCCTTAGAGCTTGGCACTAGTTCTGCTAGTGAAAGTGATTTAGGGCAGCTGCTCTCAAATGGGCAGAAGAGCCTGTGGCACACCTTTTTGACCCTTTCTCTTTTTCCAAGAGAAAAGAAGAGAGGTGACCAAGAATTGGAGAGGAACAAACTATCAGAGTAGACTTATTTTTAGCAACATATTTTTTAAACCATTGTTATTTACTTTATAAAAGAATAATATGTGCTCACACACCTGATTTTATATTGATTCATTCAACAAAAGTTTGTTCTACTTTGTATTAGGCACTGGAGATATATCAATAAGAGAAATGACAAAAAGTTACATCTGCACAAGACTTTTCATTGTACTCTAAAACTGCCCTATTACCTTAAAAATAACCCAGTAGTTGTATTACACTTGTGTACTAGGTCCTTAGGATGGATAACACGCCACATCCTCCTAGCTCAACCAACTTCAGCACTGCAGTGTTGGACAGCTCCATGCACCTCGGCAAGGCGTTCCAAGTCAGGCAGGAGCCCCTCGTCTCTCTGCATCCCAAAGCAGCAGAAGAAGGCTGCTGCGCTACACACAGACACAACCCGAAAAATCAACACCCTCCAGGGCAACCCACCACGTGTGGGAGATGAGCACCCATGGATAAATACCCCAGCATCCCACTCTCTTTCACTAGGATCACCTCCCACATAAACTATTTGTACCTTGTCCCAAAGTTTGCTCTGGGGAACCCAGAACAAGGTACAAATAATTCATGTGGGCTTGTTAGAACCCCAGATAGGCCAAGACAATTTGTAATAGCACAAGGATGCAGTAGTATGACACAAGTGAATTGTCACTGTAAAAGCAAATTTGGGGAGGTGGAACAGTATATAAACAAATTTCAGTGGTGTATTTGTGTGGTAAGGGTGTAAGTGAATCATATTTAAATCATAGTTCATGTGGCAACACCCACTGAAGGATTAACAATAATTGTTAGAGAAACTATATTAGTAACTATGAAGCTGAATCAATAGCAGTTTATCATTAAATTTGAGAAGAACAGCCAATAAAAATATAGAACAGCCTGAGAAATATGAAAGAATGCAGTAATATGGTTTGGCTTTGTGCCTCCACCCAAATCTCAGGTCTAATTGTAATGCCTAATGTTGGAGGAGGGGCCTAGTGGGAAGTGATTGGATCATGGAAGCAGATCTCCCCCTTGCTGTTCTCGTGATAGTGAGTTCTCACAAGATCCGGTTGCTTAAAAGAGTGTAGCACCTCCTTCTTCATTCTCTTCCTCCTGTCCAGTCATGTAAGATGTAAATCCTTCCTCTTCAACTTCCACCATGATTGAAAGGTGGCAGGCAAAGAGGAAGGAGTTACATCCTGAGGCCTCCCCAGCCATGCTACCTGTACAACCTGTGGAACTGAGTCAACTAAAACTATTTTCTTTATAAATTACCCAGTCTCAGGTAGTTCTTTATAGAAATGCAAGAACAGACTAATACCAAAAATTGGTGCCAAGAAGTGGGACATTGCTATAAAGTTACCTGAAAATGTGAACGCAGCTTTGGAACTGGGTAATGCGCGGACGTTAGAACAGCCTGTAGGGCTTATAAGAAGACAAGAAGATGAGGGAATATTTGGAACTTCCTACAGATTTGCTGAATGGTTGTGACCAAAATGCTGATAGTGATATGGATAATAAAGTCCAGGCTGAGGTGGTCTCAGATGGAGATGAGGAACTTATTGGGAATTGGAATATAGGTCACTTTTGGTATGCTTTAACAAAGAGAATGGCAACATTGTGTCCCTACTCTAGGGATCTGTGGAACTTTGAACTTGACAGAGATGATTTAGTGTAACTGGCATAAGAAATTTCTAAGCAGCAAAGAACTCAAGATGTGGCCTGGCTGCTTCTAACAGCATAAGCTTGTATGCATGAGCAAAGAAATAATCTGAAACTGAAACTTAAATGTAAAAGGGAAGCAGAGCATAAAACTTTCCAATAATGTGGGTAAACCATGTCACTTGAATTTATTGCCAATATCTGAATATTGATTTTCAAAATCATGTAGTGTTACAGATTTGCAGCCTGACAACATGGTAGAAAAGAAAAACCCATTTCAGGGAAGGAATTCAAGTCATCTGCAGAAATTTGCATAAGTAAAGAGGAGCCTAATGTTAACAGACAAGACAATAGAGAAAATACCTGGAAGGTGCTTCAGAGACCTTCACAGCAGCCCCTCCCATCGCAGGCCTGGAGGCCTAGGAAGGAAGAATGGTTTCATGGGCCAGACCCAGAGCCCTGCTGCCCTGCACAACCTCAGGACACTGCTCCTTGCATCCCAGCTGCTCCAGCTCCAGCTGTGGCTAAAAGGGCCTCAGATATGTTTCAGAGGTGCTGCTCTGCTCCAGAAGGTGCAATCAAGAAGCCACAAAGGTTTCCACATGGCATTAAGCCTCCAGGTGTGCAAAAGGCAAGAATTGAGGTTTGGGAACCTCCACCTAGATTTCAGAGGATGTATGGAAATATGTGGATGTCCAGGCAGAAGTCTGCTGCAGGGGCAAAGCCCTCATGGAGAACCCCTACTAGGGCAGTGTGAAGGGGAATTGTGGGGTTGAAGACCCCACACAGAGTCCCCACTGGGGCACTGCCTAGTGGAGCTGTGAAAAGAGGGCCAATGTCCTCTAGACCCCAGAATGGTAGAGCAACAACTTGCTTGTGCCCTTGGAATAGCTGCAGGTACTCAACACCAACCCATGAAAGCAGGCTTGGGGGCTATACCCTGCAGGGCCACAGAAGCAGAGCTTCCCAAGGCCTTGAGAGCCCACCCCTTGTATCTGTGCGGCCTGCGTATAAGACATGGAGTCAAAGGAAATTGTTTTGGAGCTTTGAGGTTTAATGACTGCCCTACTGGGTTTCAGACTTGCATGGGGCCTGTAACCTCTTTGTTTTGGCCAATTTCTCACATTTGAAATGTGAGCACTTATCCAATGCCTGTAACCCCATTTCCCATTGTATATTGGAAATAACTAACTTGTTTTTTACTTAATAGGCTCACAGGCAGAAGGGGATTGCTTGTCTCAAATGAGACTTTGGACTTGGATTTCTGAGTTAATGCTGGAATGAGTTAAGACTTTGAGGGACTGTTGGGAAGGCATGATTGTATTTTGAAATGTAAGAAGGACATGATATTTGGGAGGGGCCAGGGACAGAATAATGGGATTCAGTTCTGTGAACTCATCCAAATCTCATCTTGAATTGTAATCCCCAGTGTTGGAGGAGGGGACTGGTGGGAGGTGATTGGATCACGGGGGCAGATCTCTCTCTTGTTGTTCTCATGATAGTAGGTTCTCATGAGAGTTGTTTGTTTAAAAGTATGTAGCACCTCCTGCTTTGCTCTTTTCCTTCCATTCCAGCTATTAAGATGTGACTCCTTTCTTTTCACCTTCCACCATGATTGTAAGTTTCCTGAGGCCTCCCCAGCCATGCTTTCTGTACAGCCTGCAAAGCTATGTGCCAATTAAACCTCTTTTCTTCATAACTTACTGTCTCAGGTAGTTCTTTATGGCAATGGGAGAACAAATGAATACAAGCAGCATCCACCTTGATTATTTCTTCTACAGTAGGATCCTGACCATGGTGCCCAGGGGGATGTCAGACTTCTCAGGAGAATAAATTTATTTATTTATTTATTTATTTATTTACTTACTTACTTACTTATTTATTTAATTTATTTTTGAGATGGGGTCTCACTCTGTTGCCCAGGCTGGAGTGCAGTGGCACAATCATAGCTCACTGCAGCTGCCAACTTCTGGGCTCAATGGATCCCTCTGCCTCAGCCTCCTGAGTAGCTGGAACTATAGGAGGCATCACCCATACACCACCACACAGGCACCACCACACCTGGCTAATTTATTTTTATTTTTTTAGAGACAGAATCTCACTATGTTGCCCAGGCTGGTCTCAAACCCTGGCCTCAAGTGGTTCTTCTATCTTGGCCTCCCAGGTCATTGGGATTGCAGGTGTGAACCACCATGCTGAGCAGACATTTTAGAGAAGCTTTAATTAGTCCTGAATGAACTAGGCAGAAGCCTCAGTATTTGGGTAAAGTCTGACATTTGATTCATGTTTGGCCTTCAGAAGGAAACTAGACACATACCTGTATCAGTGTCACGGCTGGATCACTAAACTTGTGAGTGTTGAGCATTCACATGCTTCAGAAACTGCCATCATATCCAATCAGCATAAAAATTCCAATAATGTGGACAAAACACGTTACTTGGATTTATTGTCAATATCTAAATGTTGATTTTCAAAATCATGTAAGTATTACAGATATGGCTTGGAGTGAAAGTCTCCTAATATGTTTTATATATTAAAATTATTTTAACCCATTGAGGTCTAAATTTGCATTTATTATCACAAAATATAATGCTGGCAGCATTACCTTCAGTAGTAGGGCCACCCAACCACCTTCACCATGAGAACTGCATTAACACCGCCCCACACTGGCCATGCTCAAGCCCTACCAGTGGAAAGGGGGCAAGCATTTTGCATTACTAGCATATACACTAGGATGATCACAGAAGCAATCAATCAGACTTACACTCCACCACCAGAAAATGCAATGATCACATTTTTTAACAAAATTCATATTTATTCTTTTATTCTAAAAATTTATCCTATGAAGGTAACATGCAGTTGATGGTTGATTTTCAGCATTTGGTATGTTGTCATTGAGTGCATCTCTGATTTAAATGACAAATTTTATTGGTCCCTAATAACCTAGTAGCGTGCTAGTAAGGAGGCCTTAATCACATGAAACAATGAGTCTACCAAGTGGCCTTCCTGTCACTGATAATGGCAAAGAAATGTCCCATGTTTGGGGATGGGCATCCAGCTCATGTGGCTGCCTACTGTCCACCTCTGGGCCACAGACCAGAGGTCAAGCATTGTTGTGTCCAGTGCCACCCAGGGAACAGGGCACTCATCTACCTTTGTTCCAAGGAGGCCCTTTTCCCCAAGAACGTTTAAATAGTGTGCACGCTTATACATACAATAGAGCAGCAGTTCATATTGGATGTAGATGTTGTGAAAACAGTAACCATTGAGTAGAGGCCAGGGATGTTGCCAAACATCCTACAATGCACAGAAGAGCACCCCTCACACACACACTGCTGCAACAGAGAATTCTGACCCAAAATGTACATGGTGCCTAGACTGAGAAACCTTCACACAAAAATAGTGTCTTGGCCTGTCTGCCTCATGCTCCTGGGACTTAGTACAAAGACAACTGAAATGCAGCCTTTAATAAAAGCCTTCGTCTCTGAGCCATGAGTGTTGTGGAAACTGGGGCCAGCTGAGGCGGGCACTTGCAAGTAGGATAAAAACTCAGACCCGCACAGTTCCCAGCATCCCTCTACAGACAGCTGCTGCCTACTGGATCTGATCTGTTGATGTCCACAACCTGGGACACCTAGATGTGTTAAAAGAGCAACTACAGCACGACAAGGCTGCCAGCTGGGTGCGCAGGAGAAAAACAAGAAAAGAGCTTTGTGTCCAGGGTACATCCACCCACCCAGCCTCACATATCACATCTGCTGGGGATCTGGATGGTGGCAGGGCTCTCACAGCCGAGGAGCAGTCCACAGTGCAGGAAGGAATTCTGTTACAGCTCACTCCAAAGCTAATAAACAGCCAGACAAAACTGAAGCTGTAGCTGCCCTGTGTGACTGTATCAGCCTGTGGAAGCCATCCAAACAATTCAACAACTCAATGGCATACTCCTAGTTCCAATTCATCTTTCTAGCAGGCATCTGTTTCTATTATATTTGAACTGTGCAGAGGAAATTGGATAAGGCATGCGAGCATGGGACACTGCAAGCTGCAGCAACCACATGCCTAGCAGCGGGAGCGGGAGGATGGCAGACAGGGGGAGAGAAGCCAGGCACTGAATCTCAGTCAGAAGCGGCTTAAAGGTCAGATTCTGAAACTTCCTTCAGAGCCCATCAAAGCCTATCTGTAAATTCCACAACAAAGTAACCCAAAGCCATATCTTGGTGACCCCCAGTGTCAGGGTACTCACCCCTCATTCACAGACAGACAGCCCTAAATGGTAGAGTAATAGCATCAATTCTTCTCCCCATCACTGGCTTTGCCCAGCCAGCCAAGCGTCAAAGCCTTAGGCACTGGAGTGAGGATTCATGGTCAGGTTCCACTCCTTGGTTGAAATTAAGGGTAAGTTCAGTTCTATGGGTGGAACTGGCTGGAGGGAAGACAATAATTTGGCAAGTGGCAAGTGCTCCAAGAGAACCCATCATACATTCTATCTAGGTCAGGGGTGGGCAAACCATCAGCCACGGGCCAAATGTGGCCACTCCCACTCACTGACCCATCTTCTGTGGCTGCTTTCACATTTCAATAGCAGAGCTGAGTAGCTGCAACAGGACCGCATGGCTGGCAAATATTTACTCCCTGGCCCCTTCCAGGAAAAGTGGCCAACTCCTACTCTAGAGACCAGACTTCTCAGAAAAAATGAGTCATCAGGATGCAGACCTTCAGTAGCATACCTGGGGGGACTTGAGAAAGACAGGAACAGGCATGGAGATACTGAAGCCCCCTCCTCACAATGGTGAGTGACAGCTCATAGTCTCAGGGAGTAATTGGTTGATACAGCCAGATGCTAAAGCAATGAGATAGAGGAAGAATAATTTTGATGAAGGGGCAGATGAAGGAACTTTTCCTAGTGTAAGAGAAGCCCTCAGCAGAGGAGAAGCAGCACCAATACCTGCATGGGGTGGAAAGAAAGGAGCAGGAGCCCCCAGCAACAACTAGGAGAACCACAGAGAAGCCAAAGAGAAGCTAAGAACTTGATTTTGTCTTGAATTTCCGTAACATCTGAGACACTAGAGTTCAGGGCTTCCCAACTGATACTCAGCAAGGTCTCAGACTTCCAAGATACTCCCAGAAATTGGTCATGGAAGTTTGGAACCATGTGAATGTGAGAAACCTTCTGGAGAGTCACATTGGATTTTAAAGGCTCTGAGAAGTCCTGCATTAAGCTCAGGGTTTCCCAAACCCATCGGTCCACAGGGTCTTTCCACCTAGTACCTGCCATTTCCATCCAGGCCCTGGTATTCATGAGGTTACCCTTTGGAGAATGCTGCATTCAACCTACACACTCCATTTATAGACTGGACAAACCCCCTTGACACTGTACCTCCGTGTGAACATCACACAGCAATTCACAGAAAGCGGGAGCCCATTGGCAGGATGGGAAAGGTTGGAATCCAGCCCCGGCACATTCAAGATGCCCTCCTATGGGAGGAAGAATTGCAACAGCATTTTGTGCTCTGAATGCCCAATCTATAGGAAGATGAACAGAATGTGCACTAAGTATTTAAGCATCTGAGCTGCGACAGTTCATGGCAGGAAGCCACACTCACCTCCCAGGACCTGATTCTGCCATAATACACTGTCCCAGAACCGCTATAGATCACCTCGCCACTGGCTGAGGAGGACAAAGACAGGAGCGGAGTGGAGATGGGCAGCAGGTTCATCCTTGTCTCCTTTCTGCTGGCCGATGCACACCTTGTCCAGCTTGCTAAAGGCACATGCTCCAAGACCTGTCATTATCAGGCATTAGATTCGTGGCCATGCCTGCTGTGCCCACCAAACTGCCAGCATCACATGGCTGCTGCTCATGGGCGTGAGGTGTGTGCCCAGCCTGAGGGCTGGGTGAGCTCAGGACACAAACCTCCCAGAGCCAGCACATAGGAAGGCCCTGGTAGCCGGCCAGGGAGGCCTCAGCTCACTTCAGTCATCAGATGTGAGGTTCCATTCTCTAAGGCCCCCTTTACAGAACACACATGGGAAAACAAGTGACTTCACACCTGTGCTTTCTCACGACACCTGCCCTTCTCAGGAACTCATTCAGTTTGGGGAAGTGCCTTTTCTCATTCTGCCTCTAAGCCACTTTTGGTAAAATATTTTTTATTTTTGTTCCCTTTTGTTGAAAGGTGGTACCTGGAAATTACTTTTGAAAAATGTTAAAACCTTATAAAAGAACCCCACTTTCCTCTCATGTGAAACCATGACTCTCCCCAAGTTCTTGTGTGTTTTAGGTCACTCTTGAAGACAAGAATAAATCAACTCATCTCCTGGAAGAGGGGTTAGGGAAGGAAAAAGGAACTGACTGTTGCTGAGGAGCCCCTATACCGGGTCTTTATTATCCACTTTACAGGTTTAATGCCTTTCTTACAACACAGGGAACATGAGGTTCTAGCTTTGAAGTGTCTCAACTGCTTAAGGCCACACAGCCTTCACTCCCATAACTAAACATCTGAAAATGGCAAGGGCTTACAGAGTTCTATATCATACTTATTCATGCATCAGATCCAGTTGTCTGTTGCTGCATGACAGGTGACCTCAAAGTATAGTGGCTTAAAACAATACTTTTTGGTTTACTATTCTGTAGTTTGAACTGCACTCAGCAGAGAAGCGGGGTTTAGCTCTGCATGGAAACACTGGGGCAGCTCAACGGTCCCACTTCCAAGACGGGGCCTGCACAGAGCTGGCGAGTGGCTGCTAGCCATTTGGTCCCCTCTGCATGGACCTTGCCACAAGGTGGTTTAAGTTTCCTCACAGAATGGTTGCTGGGCTCCCAGAATAACAGTTGTCCCAAGAGACAGGAAGTCAAAGCTACCAGTTTCTTAAAGCCTGGGCTGAGATATTAGTCTTTCCCATTGTGTTCCATTGGCCAAAAAATATGGAGCCCAGATTCAGAGGGGCATAGACTCCGTCTCTCGATGGAAGGAGGGTCAAGGAGTTTTAGAAACTTTTTTCCCCCAACCTTCTGGAGTTGTTAACACCAGTTATTTATCTGTCACATTGTTTATTTATTCACTTACTTATTCTTTAAAAGTTATTTTGAGCATAATTAAAAATCTCCTTCATCTCAGGCTATGACCACAAGCAATCCAGAGCTATGCATCAGAAGACAGATGGAAATTCTCTCAAAAGCCTGTTCCTGTAGCTTATGAGTGGTCATTGAGAGAAAATCAAATCTATAAAAACTAATTTCTTCTTTTGAAAAATAAGACAGAAAGAGAGTCCCGTTCAGTATCCCAGCGGGGGCAGAGCGCACAGCTGAGCCATGGTTCCCACTGTCCGCACTTCCCCACTTCCCACAGGGATGGATCCTTTGGGGCTGGAACTTTCATTTTCTCTTGTGACATGTGACCCTCCTTCCGTCTCCTCCTCAATCTCCATCCTCCTAGGGCACAGGGGAGTTTCCTTTCAGCCTACTGGCCTATCTGATCTCCCCTCCGCTATTTTACTAACAGTTCTTTCGCAGTTTCTCAGCACTTCAACACTCGTTAAACAGAGCTCAGCCTTTTTATCCTTCTTTTAAATAAGCTGGAATTAGGTAGGTTGTGACAGGCCTCGGGCACCCCATTACGGAGGAGCCTGAGAAGCTGCAGACCTTCCACACTCCAACGCTATGACCCTTGGATGACATAAATATTCAATGACCATTTATCAGAACCATAGGCATTTTTATCTACCTGTCACCCTGCAGGGTCAACATTTACAAACACGTGGTTATCACAGGACCACAGAATAATTATGCACATCTTGGCTAGAAAGAACTCACGGGAACTTCCTCCCGCTAAACCTTGGAGATACACACCCTGGAGACACACAGGAGCGTTTATACAGCGCTTCCCCTGGGAAAGGGATGTGTGCTCTTTCTCTCATTCAGAACTTCCTTACTTACTTTGGACGCAGCCGTTTTATTCACTCACTCAATCACTCAGTCAAAAATATGTCAGTGCTTCCCATGCATTGCTATGTTTGCATGCACACATGTGTTTCTGCATTTACACACAATCTTGGCTTGTTGAAGCCTTTGAACCCAACAGCTATGGGTCCATCTGGGGCTCGTGGCCTTGCTTCTCTAGGTCAGATTTGGACACTTTGAAAACTGCAGGAGTTAGGAAGCTGCAGCATCCCACAGGGAGAAAGAGCAACTCAACAGCCGGAGCTGGGCTGAGAAGCGGGTGTCTGGAAGCTTGCTGCTTAATGCCTCCTGAGGAAGTGCTGGGCACACACCTGGCACAGCCCAAATGCACGAGTTAGCACCACCCACACACACAGTGCCCAGCTGTTCCTTTGGCAGCACTGTTGTTAGTGATGTGTGACAGCATTGGGAGAGGGTCTGAGTACCATGGAGGTGACTGAGATGCTCTGTACCTCTGCTACTTAGTACGGTGCAGAGCAGGAAGCAGGAACCTCCACAGATGCCTACTCAGTGATTGATGGGCAGCTGCCAAGCAGCTTCCAGATAAGGGGTCCCATGATGCAGATTCCCCCTCCCCACCTACTCCATGTCAGCCTTATTTCAGGCCTCACAACATCCCACTTGAAATACTAACTGAGCTCTTAGCCTCAGTCATCGTGTTCTCCTGTCACCACTGCACCATCTCAAAGTGCCCCTTCCTACTCCACCAGGCCTCCCACGGCCCCGCACAGAGCCGAAGCCCTGCCCTCACAGCCTGGCCCTCCAGATGTCTGCTGCCTGGGCCCCATCTGTCTTCAGACTTTGCTTCCCATAGAGTTTCCTCACCTGGCTCTTGGTTTCGTTTCACAGATAGGCCACACACACATGCACACACAACGACGTACATGCACACATGTGCACACAAACATCTGTGCCCACAGACACACATGCACACACGCTCATGCTTCCACATGCAAATACACATACACACAAACACACACACACACACACACACACCCCAGCTCCGTACTTTAAACCTCTTTCCCCTGCATATGAAATGTCCTTCCCTCACACCTGGAGGTAGACCCAACCTTCAAGACAGAAAGGCTCCACCTCCTTCACGATGATATTCTTCCCAAGTTGGAATTGAGTTCTGCCCCCCCATTTCTCTATACAGCGGTAGCAGACTCTCCATCACAATACCATTGCCATCTTCTCTGAGAGCAGGCGCCGTCCATGCTGTGAGTCCCTGGAGAGAAGTGAGGGTACTTTTTACAGCTTTTTCAGTGCTCACTTGCGGTCCCCCAGCAAAGCACTTCAGCAGGTGCTCCAAGAAGGGTATTGCCTTGGAAAAGGTAGCAAGGCCTTGAAACACAGAGAATAAGGGCAAAGTCGGGGCTGCTCTCAGAGCCTCAGAGCCCTGCCACCCTGACGTCCTGGCACAGGGAGTGTGACCTCTAAGTCTTCTCTCTCCCTGCACTTTCTCTCCACCAGGAATTCTCAACCTCTTTAGTTCTAATAGAGCTCTCTTCAACCGCCTGGAAAAGTTCCTAATCCTTTTATAAAATATTGTCTTAAAATGCACAAAATAGGCCAGGCGTGGTGGCTCCTGCCTGTAATTCCAACATTTGGGAGGCCAAGGCGGGTGGATGACTTGAGGTCAGGAATTTGAGACCAGCCTGGCCAATATGGTGAAACCCCGTCTCTACTAAAAATACAAAAATAAGCCAGGCATGGTGGTGCACGCCTGTAATCCCAGCTACTCGGGAGGCTGAGGCAAGAAGAATCACTTGAACCAGGGAGGCGGAGGTTGCAGTGAGCAGAGATCACACCATTGAACTCCAGCCTGGGTGACAGAATGAGACTCCATCTCAAAAAAAAAAAAAAAGAACAAAATAAATATTACAAAGGACCTGAGTGATGCTGAAATTCAGATCTGCGTTCACATTTGAGTTGGGGGGTGGAAGGTACCCCAGCACCATGTACTCCCAGGTTCCCAGCAAATGTGAGCTCACTTTCCCTGGAGCCCCTGCCCTGCGTCCTGATCACCAGCCCCCTCCGGCTGATGGTCCCTCAGGTGGGAAGTAGCCCTGAGGAGGGGGAGAACAGAGGGGTTGCAGGTAGGGGTGCAGGAGGAGAAAATATGTTGAGGACAAGGGCATCAGAGGCAAAGGCAGACTGTGGCTGCTGGTCTGCACAGACCACCGTCTATGAGTTGCAGAACCTGGGTGGACATGGAAGGAGAGGAGGAGAAAGGGAGAAATAAAGGGAGAGCCAGAGAGAAAAAAATTTAAAAAAAAAACTGTCACAGACAAGCACAAGAAGTAGCTGCCCTCAATTAAGGCTGGTAAAGAATTGCTCCCATTGCACGGTGTTTTCCAACTGCAATCTTTGGGCTCGTGAAGCATTTTCTCTGCGTCTGTTGTTGATGCCATTAAGTAGAATGAGTCACTGTATATATTAAGCACGAAGACCAGCAGCTACGTAAGTCTATGAATGCAATGATCATGCCAGCTTGAAGTAGAAAAGGAGCTTTTCTTTTTTATTAAACCAGTGGCAAAGCAGAGCAAATCAAGTAATTTTTATATTATAAGATTTTTACTTTTTTTCATACTGTGTCTATTTCCTTTTAATGACAGTTCTCAAAAGTCACTTTAAGAAAAGGCTTTGAAATTGAATAGAAAAATCTCATGCATTTACTTTTCCTGTTTTTCTGAAATTCAAATAAGATGTGAGCGACAGGTACTGAGTGCTCCAGCCCCCATACTCAGCAATTGCAAGCTTTCTTCAGACCTCTCTTTGCAAGCTCGGGAGGAGACCAGAGGTTCTTTAGGCAGAGCCCTGGCTGGAATGTAGGCCAGGGAGCCAACGGCAAAATGCACCTAGTGAGCATCTGTGTTTGGGGCCTTCTGGCATCGTAACACTCTGACCTGGGGTGTTCAACATCACCTGTGCTCTCAGCGCAGCTTCCAGAACAAGCCAGTGGCCGCAGCAAAGGACGAAGGGTCCAGAACCATGTGACCAGAAAAGGAAGACAGCCAGATATATTTGACAGCTCCCAGAATGACTCGGCCAGGCACTCAGAAGGCCACGGAGGCCTGGCTCAGGCATGCTGCCAGTGTGCGTTTATGTTGCAAACCCTCACACAGCATTTGCTACCTGACCGGCCTTTGGCAAAGGGCTTTAGAGATGTTCCCCCAAGTCCCACATGGCACAGAGGGCAGGTGTGCATGCTGTGCCAATTTCACAGGTGAGGAACGGGAGGCCCAGGGAGGTTACAGAGCTCATGAGAGGTGCAGCCAGGATGTGAGCCCAGCCAGCTGGCCCCAGAGCCTGTGCCCACGCGTGACAGGTGCCCCCTTTGCTCCTTTCGTGGGGTCACATTGCCTAGTTGCATCAGAAACTTAACCTAACCTTACAGCCTGGTGTGTGGGCGGGCAGTGGTGGGTGGTGCGGGCAGCATCTCCTTACCTCAGATGCAGCATCCACCAGAAACACAACAGACAGTGCGGGAAGCAGAACACTGCTTCCAAAAAAACCAGAAACATCCAAGCCCTGATCCCCAGACCCGTGCCTATGTTAGGTGACACAGCAAGGTGGCACTGAGCTTGCAGATGGAATCAGCTGGCCTTGAAAGAGGGCACTTGTCCTGGATGGTCTTCATGCCCTCGATGTAATCAAAACTCCTCAAAAGTGAAAAGAGGGTCAAGGTCAGAGGAAGATATGACTACGGAGAAAGGCACAGAGAAACGCACACTGCTGGCTCTGAAGACAGAAGGATCCACAAGCCACTAGCCAAGGAATGCAGGAGCCTCTAGAAGCTGGGAAAGGCCAGGGCCAGATGTTCCCCTGGAGCTCCAGAAGGGACCCACCCTATTGACACCTCCACTTTAACCCAGGGGGACACTGCCGGCTTCTGACTTCAGGACCGTAAAACAATGAAATTGTGGGCCAGGGTGGTGGCTCATGCCTATAATCTCAGCACTTTGGGAGGCCAAGGCAGGCAGATCACTTGAGCTCAGGGGTCTGAAACCAGCCTGGGCAACAGAGTGAGACCCTTCTCTCTACAAAAAGGAAAAAAATTAGCCGTGTGTGGTGGCGCATGCCTGTGATCCTGGCTACTCAAGCGGCTAAGGTGGGAGGATTGCTTGAGCCCAGGAAGTAGAGGCTGTAATGAGCCAAGATATCACTACTGCACTCCAGCCTGGGCGACAGAGCAAGACCCTGTCTCACATAAATAAATACATAATAAATAATTTTTAAAAATAAAATTGTATTTTTAAGCTGCTAAAACAGAGGTGATTTGTTACAGCAAAATCACTACTGTGGCAAAGGAAGCACCGTGGTCTGAGCCCGAAGACCTGCAGGTATACAGCCACCTGAAAGCTGTGTGACCTGGGCAACTTTCTTGACCTCTCTGAGTCACCATATTTTCCATGTCTAAAATGTGTGCATTCATGCCTCCGGGACTATTGTTAGTGCTACAAGAAGTCAGGTTAATTAACTGCAAACACCAAGAAAGGCATGGAATATTTTATTGATTTACAAGGGGCCTGAAGGGAATCATTACCATTTTTTTGAATCTGAGACAGAAATTGCTAACTGTCAACAACCAGTTT
This sequence comes from Colobus angolensis palliatus, assembly GCF_000951035.1. Taxonomy (NCBI): domain Eukaryota; kingdom Metazoa; phylum Chordata; class Mammalia; order Primates; family Cercopithecidae; genus Colobus; species Colobus angolensis. The sequence continues at coordinate 3,722,861 of NW_012115110.1, forward strand.
CTCCCATTCCTAGTAAAAAACAAAACAAAACAAAACAAAACAAAAAACACTTCACTATCCGTAACCATTTACTTTTCTTTTCAATAAACCCACACAAGGCTTTCAATTTATATGAGGAACCCCCTTGGGAGGTGGTCAGGAAGCCAGTGAGGATTCTAGCATGGGGTAACTGGGCAATCCCGGGCAGAGCTGCCCAAGTCAAAACCCTCGATCCATCTGAGCTTTGGGTCAGGGAGACAATTGCCCCACTGGCCTCCCTCAGCCCAGGCACAGGCTGGGAATCGTGAGAAACGAGGCGTGAGAACCTGCTCCTCACGCTGGGGCTGTGGAACAGTGAGTGGAGGTGATGTTTGTCTGCCTTCTTGCAATTAAGGCCACATTAAAATGTAGTCGGTAGTGGCATAATTACAGATTCCCTCACGTGACTTCCTCCATGGAGAAGCATTTTTATAATTCCAGAAATTACGTTTTTTTTCTTTTTTTACATGGAGTCTCACTCTGTTGCCCAGACTGGAGTGCAGTGATGCAATCTCAGCTCACTCCAACCTCCACCTCCCAGATTCAAGCAATTCTCCTGCCTCAGCCTCCCAAGTAGCTGAGATTACAGGTACTCACCACCATGCCCGGCTAATTTTTGAATTTTATTAGACACAGTTTTCACCATGTTGGCCAGGCAGGTCTCGAACTCCTGACTTCAAGTGATCTGCCCGCCTCAGCCTCCCAAAGTGCTGGGATTACAGGCATGAGCCACTGCACCAGCCTAGAAATTACATTTTTATTTCTAGTTGTAGTGTTTTAGAATTTTAAAACAGTCCATTTTTACAAAGGCAAAACACAGCAGAACTTGGAATTGTTTACTGAATATCTATGCTGGGCCTGAAATGGATGATACACAATCTCTCACACTCAAGTCCTCCCTTCACGAAATAGTTATAAAACCTACTTCATGAGGCTGCAAGGGATTAAGTTAAATGAAACAAAATAATGTAACCAAGGATGCACAGGTAGGAAGAAACAGAACTGGAATCATCCCCCGCCACCTTCCCAGTTCCCATCCTCATGCACTTAATTCCCCCCCAGTTACTGCCCCTCCCTATGGTGGGCTAGATCTTCCCGTGCTCTGACTTTATTTCTCATTCCCTGCTGTGACCTGGCTTTTAATCCCATATCAAACACTAAACCAATACTCTACTCCCCACTTACACATTCACCCAAAAAGGTGCATTTTTAAAAAGTGCATTAATAGAAAAATAAATACTGCATCTTCTCACTCATATGTGAGAGCTAAAAAACAAATGAGCTCATGAAAGTAGAGTCGAATTACAGTCATTGGAGGCTGGGAAGAGTAGGAAGGAGGGGAGGCTAGGAAGAGGTTGGTGATATGGTCTGGCTGTGTCCCCACCCAAATCTCATCTTGAATTGTAGCTCCCATAATTCCCACGTGTCATATGGGAGGGACCCTGTGGGAGATAATTGAATCATAGGGGCGGTTTCCCCCATACTGTTCTTGTGGTAGTGAGTAAACCTCACGAGATCTGATGGTTTTATAAATGGGAGTTCCCCTGCATAAGCTCTCCTGCCTGCCGCCATGTAACACGTGACTTTGCTCCTCATTTGCCTTCTGCCATGATTGTGAGGCCTCCCCAGCCACGTGGAACTGTGAGTCCATTGAGCCTCTTTCCTTTATGAATTACCCAGGCTCGGGTATGTCTGTATTAGCACCATGAGAACAGACTAATGCATTGCTTAACGAATAGAAAGTTAGAGCTCGCTGGGAGGAATGCACGCTGTAGTACCATCTGTTATGAATATGGTGAATGATAATTTAGAGTGCATTTTCAGAAACCTAGAAGAGAGGATCCTGGATGTTCCCAACGCAAAGAAATAATAAATGTTTAAGTTTATGGATATGTTAATTACCCTGATTTGTATTTTACATACGTTTGCATTTGCAAAGATATATATTGTATACCGGTATCGAACTATTACACCGTATCCCACAAATATATACTATTATTATGTGTCAGCTAAAAATAAAAGGAAAAATATATACAAATGAAAAGCAACATGGAGAAATGCAAGTCAGTGTCCTGAAAAAAAAAAAAAGAACACTTTATGTTGCAATACTAACATTAATGCAGAAATGTTCCCTTAGGTCATGAAGTAACTTCAAGTAATTTGAAGCCAGTGGATAATGTGTTTACAGAGTGTCAGCATGGGATGTGGCCAAGTACCCCCTCCCTACCTCTAGGAATAAGATCTGCCTGAGCCCTACCACCAACCCATCCCAGTGCTAAGGGCTTTACATGTATCCATGCCTCTGATCCTCAAAGCCTTCCCATAAGATAAGTACTATTTATGCCCATTTTAAGCATGAGAAAACTGAGGCACAGGACATGAACTTGCTTGCTCAAGGTTACACTCCTAATAAGTGGATCAGTCACTATTTAAGCCAAGTGGTGTTAAACATTGTGTCCCTGGGATGTGTCATCGTTCATAATCATTGATGAAAGTTTTAAATGTTAAGTATAACTTGGAATAATTCTACTGCCTTGTTAATAACCTACAGTTATCATGAATCACTAGGCAAAAAGACGCTATTGTTAGGAGAAAAAAACTTCACCCCTACTGCTTGGGTGCCGTGCTCGGGGGCCTGCAAATTAACTGAAGATAGATTAACAGGAGAAAAGGCAAGGTTTATTTACATGTGCACGTGGGAGTTGCTCAGCCACAGGTAACTTGCAGAATAATGTGAAGTAAAAGTTTATATATATATCTACTTAACAAAAGGGTGGTTTTTAGGGCTCCCATGGGAGGGCATGGTTTTTTGTGCTTTTTGATGCTATTGGGAATAGGCAATCTACCTCCACGGCAGCTGAATTTGAAGGACTCTTGGAGAAGGGTTAACAGCGACTATATTTTTGAATGGTTCTGCTTGGTCAGATAAGGGAATGTTCAGATGAGATTTCTTTCTGCATCTTCTGTAGCTCAAATGTTTATACCAAGTGTGAGGGTCCAAGTAGATCCCCACACTAATGTGGTCATCTCTTAGGTGGGGAACAAGAAGAGCACAGATAAACTGCATTCAAACTATATTCAGATTAGCTTTAAATAATCTGCATCAGTAATTACTTCCTAGTTACTGTTTGGGAGATTATTTATTTATTTATTTATTTATTATTTTTGAGATGAAGTCTTGCTCTGTCGCCTAGGCTGGAGTGCAGTGGCAGGATCTCAGCTCACTGCAATCTCTGCCTCCCAGGTTCAAGCAATTCTCCTTCCTCGGCCTCTGGAGTAGCTAGGGTTACAGACATGCACCATCACACCCAGCTAATTTTTGTATTTTTAGTAGAAACAGGGTTTCACCATGTTGACCAGGCTGCTCTCAAAATCCTGGCCTCAGGCATTCCGCCTACCTCAGCCTCCCAAGGTGCTGGGATTACAGGCGTGAGCCACCGCACCCGGCCAGAGAGTTATTTTTAAATCAAATATTCCCAATACCTACAAGCAACATCTTAGTAATATAATGTTTATTACAGGTAGGACTTGGTCCATAGGAGGTCAAATGCGTACTTGTTGAATGAAAAAGCGGATTAATAATAGGAGAAAATACTGTGCATGGACTGTGCTGGGAAACACTGAAGTTGGTTCAGCAATACTCACCAAGCCCCTGCACTGCCTGGGAGCTCACCTGGGAACTGGGGATGCCAACAGTCCAACATGCTGAAGCTGACATTACGGGAGAAAAGAGGAAATAGACATTGAGCAATCAGGAAATGAAAAGAGAAAAGATCAAGCTGTACTAAGTGCAATGTGGAGAATCTTTTGAATGATGTCCAGTGAAAGCCTCTTTGTGGAAGGCATCTTTATTAAAAAGATCCAGCCCTGTGAAGACCTGGAGCAGAGGGAACAGGAGATGTAAAGACTGTAAGGCAAGAATGAGCTTACATACCAGGAAACTGCAAGAAGGCAGTGTGGCTGGAGAGTGTGGGAGAGGGGAGCTGCCAAGATGACATCAGAGACAGGCAGGGGGCTGCCCCAGGTGCCATCAGAAGGCTGGCAGAAGCCAGATCCCATCAGGCTTTATAGCCAAGGGCAGCGGAATGGATTTTATCCCAAGGGCAATGAGAATCCAGTGTTGGTATTAACTGTTCTGCACGTTGTTGTGTTCCTTGCAGGCCACCCTGGTCTGTGGTGGGAGCTCAGGGGAACAGTGGAAGTAGAGAGAATCGTCCCTCCCAGAGAGAAAGGATGGCGGCTTGTCCCAGGAGCACCATGGTGGAGGTGGAGAGAAGAGGGCAAGTGTGGGGTGTGTTTTGGAGACACAGATAACAGTACTTGATGAACTGGGCAAGGGCTGTGGTAAACTGAACCGCTTCTTCGCCGTGATGCCACCCCACCCCGACCATGGCTATCCTGAGGGGAGAATGCATGTCCTTCCACCTTCACTTTGGATTTGACCACATGATTTGTTCCAAGCAATGGGATGCACATAAAATGACAGTGTGCCAGATACAAGCAGAGGCTTTAAAAGGCATCATTTGCTTCTGCTGTCCTTCCTGACTTCTACCTTGCACCCTGAGGAAAGCATGCCCCAGGGTGTAACTTCTCTGCCAGCCTGGGTCCTGGGTGATAAGAAGGGTGACCCAAAGGAGTCCAGCCAAGAGGAACAGAGCTTAGAAGCTGCAGCCAGCCTCAGACCCCGGAGTGAGAAACACATTTGCAGTTGCAAGCTACAGAGATATCTGGACCACTTGCTACTGTGGCAGAAGCTAACTACTACAAGAACACGTCAATTTCTGGCCTAAGCAACAGTGAGGATGACGGTGCAACTTGCTACCCTTTTGGGTTGCAGCAAGTGGAGTGGGAAGGTGGAAATTAAGATTTCATTTTAGAATACACTTAGCAAATACCAACACCACCTATATTATGAAGGATAAGATATGAGACACAACTTTCATACTCCTTGCATTTGGAGAACAATACAATTATTCGTATTTGGAATTTAATATCCCAAATAAATGTTCATGTCCTTTACACTCAACCTGTTCATTGTCAAACATTTTGTTCCCTGAAATTGCCCAATTTACATTTATTCAAAAAGAAAGTGCATTTGGAGTTAAAACTAGTTTTACCGAAGAGGATCTAAACAGCTTTAAAATAGAAATGAGATTATGCCAGGATGAAACCCACTAATGACTCAGCTGAGTGAGGTCAGTGGGGGAGCGAGCCTAGGAGCTCTAAGTAGGGAAGAGAGTCCTCATCATCACACCTGGATCATCAGGAGAAATGAGATCCACATGGACGGCACACTCTATAGACAGCTAAGGGAAACTTTGCCAAAAAAGCAGAAGGGTTTTTTTCTTTCTCTCTTTTTCATCAAGATAAAGCCACTTCAACCGAATAGAAGAACAGGTTTTGTTTGAAAACCCTAACTGGATATTTGGTTATTAATAATAATATATCATATTAATATTTTAGATCATATTTCATTCACTGTCTACCATATTTCCCATGTAATGATATAATCTTCATAACTAGAATTTTAATGGCTGCCCAGTGAATAGCTATATCATAATGTTGGGGGTTTTTATTTGTTTGTTTGTTTTCTCAGACGGAGTCTCACTCTTTCGCCCAGGCTGGAGTACAGTGGCACGATCTTGGCTCACTGCAACCTCCACTCCCGAGGTTCAGGTGATTCCCCTGCCTCAGCCACTCAAGTAGCTGGGATTGCAGGCACCCGCCACCACGCCCGGCTAATTTTTGTATTTTTAGTAGAGACGGGGTTTCATCATGTTGTCTAGGCTGGTCTTGAGCTCCTAACATTGTGATCCACTTACTTCTGCCTCCCAAAGTGCTGAGATTACAGGCGTGAGCCACTGCACCTGGCTGTGTATTTTTAATTTATCTTTTTTGTAACTTAATTTTTTCTACCAAAAAATAGACATTCATGAAAAGTTGTTAAATATACATTATTAGGTGAGGAAAACAAGACATGCTGGATAATATCCTTTGCATTATGTCATTAATTCATTTATGCTGGAGGTTGCAAATATTTTTTGTGAAAAATCAGACCATGGCGATGACCTTGAGCAGTAGGATACAAATAACTCCCACAAGCTTCGAGCTCCAATAACGGACACTAGCCATAAATGGGATAAGATTACAGACAATAAATTTTGTGTATGAATATATTTATATTCATTCTGGACAGATTAATGTTAAATTATAAGTGAGGTGAGTCTATAGAAATTATTATTTTAGTTACGAATTTCTACATCATTTAAATTATTTATGATGAGCGTATAGTAATTCTGTAATTAAAAAGCAACAAACACAAGATATTTACCAATAAGTAATAGAAGAAATGATTCATTCCAGAAAGGCTTGAGGAAAAGATCTGACGCTCAAGTACTGTAGCTAAAACATATTGAAATAGGGCTGGAAGAGAGCGGCATCATTAGCGAGGCTTTTAGTCCACAGAACAATGAAGAACCCAGCCCCAGCTTACATCTTCCAGTCCGGCAGAGCTCCTGACAGCTTAACACACACTTCCTAATGCTTATTATACTTTAATATGGATACTGTATTCATATTTTATGTTCTTCTATTGTTCCTGTTTATAAGTATAGCCTGGAAAAACAAGTCACAGAGTAGACACATAAAAGCACACAGCTAAATTCACATTTTCTCTTAATGTGAGAAACCACAGATGCATTAAAAAGGATCATTGCGGACAGAGGTGCACTTTGACGTTTTGATCTAACCCATTTTCACATTCAAAGGATGCTTCGAGTGCTATTCAGAAATACATAATTGTGCTGAGAGCAAAAAGCACTTAGTGTCAACTGAACACTCGCTAAAAGGCTCAGTCGGCAATACACAAGGATGTGTTGGAGGACGCATGGACTTGGGCCCTTCTGAGCTCCGTGGAGAGCTGGTGGGAGACAGCTACTGGGCGCCGGCGCTGGTGAGGTCCAGATGGGTGCCTCCTGCATTCTGCACCAGGCATGGCGAGGGGCATCTCCTCGCCACCTCCTGTTTGTTTGCCTCCACCTCTTGTCCCTCCCCCTTCACAGGAAAGGAAAAGCTAGAGGCACAGAGATGTGTTTAGTTCTGTGGTGGATGAACTGATCTCAGAACGCCAGCTGCACAATCTTCACGCAAGGGTTTATAATTCCGTCCACTTTCACGGTGCCTTTGGTATTTGAGCTTGGATGAAACCAAAAGGTCACCAAAAGCTTCAGGAGGAACTGCTGAATTTCACTGATGGCTGAGTCAAAAATCTCCAAATTTAGCTTGGCTGATCTCCCTCTCCAAATGCTGACTCATGAGGCTTTGACGCTTGATGCTTCCAACATGGCTGGCTGGCAGGGGAAGTTTGAACACAGCCTGAAACCTTGCAAGCTTCTGCCTCATTTCAAGGCCTGAGTATATCCCGGAGTTTCCCCTGAATAACTAAGTGGAGTGCTCATTTTGGCATAGGGCCACCGCTCTATCTATGCTGATGGAATCTCCAAGCCAGGTCACATTCAGGATAGCGCACTGTCAGTGTGTGCCTGCCAGGCCGCCTAGCCCTGAGGCTCTGCGGTTTTCTTTTAGCTCGACAGTTTCTCACAGACTGAAGTAGTTTTGTGAATCACTGCTTAAAAAAGAAATCCCATGTAAGGTTGATTCAAAAAAATGGATCTTCTATTTGAGGCCTTAACACTTGAAGTCAATACAGGTTGAGCATCACTAATCCGACAATTTGAAATCCAAAATGTTCTCAAATCAGGACCTTTTTGAGTGGTGTCCAGAGCTCATGACAGAGGTGTCTTTGGAAGCCCTGCAGTGGCTCTCAGCCCTACCACAGTCATCAGGGGCTCTTTTAGTGAAATATGGATGCTGGAGCCACACCCAGGGCCGCCGCCTCAGGAGTCTGCAGGCAGCAGAAGCCAGCAGCCAGGGGAGAGTCACTGCATTGGGGCACGGGGTCTGAGGTGACGTCACCCCTCCCAGCCATCAGTACTTTGTGGATTCGGGCCCTGTAGGCTCCACTTCTGGGTTCCAGGAGTTGGGCAGGTCCACCAAGAAAGCCAGGGGATGGACGTCGGCATCACAGTTTGCAACCTCATCGGAAAGAAAAAACTCCAATGAAACAATTAGAGAAAAACTCAGCATAAAATGAATGCTAAAAGTTGGAATTAAGAGAATCAGCAAGTGAGACAAGACAAAAAACAGGAGGTTGATGATGCAACATGAACCATCTCTGCGAAGATCTTGGCCTCACTCAGTAACAGAAAGACAAACTAGAGCACGGGGAAGCCACTCAGTTTTCCCGGAATCCAACAATGACTGGGCTTCTGGGCCAAGCCCAGAACACAAAGCTCCTGACTCAGGCTCGCTGTGACCGACGCAAAGTGAAAGGGAACACTCAGGCTGTTGTCTGGGTAACTGCTCTTTCAAAAACACCCACTGGATAAATCCAGATAATTAAGCCCCCCAAAAGTGTTATTTTCTTTGTGAATTATTGACATAATTGCCTTAGTTTTCACTTGGTTTTGCACATGTACTATAGCCTCACCTCTCCTTTGCATGGTCAGCATGAAGCAAGTTGATAATCTGCATTCCACACATATTGAGCTATTATCATACGTACGAGGCAGCATGATTGGTGTGATGAAGAATTGTAAACAAAAGTCCTAAGTAAGCACATGCAAGTGGCCTGCCTTCAGAAGCTCACAGTCTGCTCCACACATATTCTTAGGAGAAGGAAACTCATAAGATAAAACAAGGGAGGATGACTAGGGAATGGCAGGGTGGATGAAGGAGGGAGACAGGAGGAGGGACAGATTGCAGAGACGGTCTTGTTGGGAGGGCCCTGGAGGGCTTCAACTGAAGGGAGAGGAGTAGAGCATGGGCAGCTACCCAAGAGTGACACGCTGCGCAGTTTCAAACCTGGGCTGCAGTACTTGTAAGCTGGGTGACTCAATCACTTCAGCTCTGTGGGCCTCAGTTTGCCTCTGTAAAATGGGGATGATTTTCTTTGTTAAGTTATTTTGAGGACTCATGAGCTGCTATCTGCAAATCATTTCCAAGGTGCCAGCAGCGTGGAAAGTGCCCAGGTGATTATGAGTGACCAACCTCAGGTCTTGGAGGGCTGGAAACAGCAGTCATTCTGAGCTTTCAGCAGTGCCCTTCACTCCACCCACTCCATGTTCAGTAGTGATGGAGTGGGCTTGGGCTCGTGCATCTCTGAAATGACCTAAACGATGTCAAAGAGCTTTTTGAAAAAGCAGTTGTAAGAACGAATGTCTCCTCTTCCCCTCCATTTCCACTGGATTTTATACAACTGCATGAGCTAAAGTTTTCTACAAAATCTTTCCTCTAGGTTCCCTCTCCTCATCCCTCAGGGCCCCCCAAGGGCAGGATAATTATTTCTTTAGTACCTATTTGCAAGATGATTTTCCAAGGATGGATTTCAAGTTCAACTTCTCAAGCCTGCAAATATGGCATCTCAAGGAGACCCACCGACCCGCCTGCCCCCATGTGCCCACCTGCCGTAGCTTGCTCGGTGCTAGCCCTCTCTGCTGCAGCAGCTCCAGCCTCTGCATCCTCCAGTGTCCAGCACAAGGCGCAGTCTCCCCACCCAGACTCCACTGCTGGCCTTTCCATGCTGATTTGGAGTGACATCAAGACACTCACACAGTGGCCAAGGAGAAGTTGGAGGGCAGTTTCTGAATGCATCTTCCTTCCCAAACATGCTGAGTAGTTCTGCGGGGCAGAACCAGGTCACTGCACATCCCCATGTGTCTTTATTATGATTGCTTATAAAATGAATAAATGGTCTCCCATCCGAGTACTAACCAGGCCCGACCTGTAGTCCCTGTTACTTGGGAGGCTGAGGCAGGGGAATTGCTGGAACCTGGGAGGCAGAGGTTGCAGTGAGCCAAGACTGCACCTCTGCACTCCAGCCTGGGCAACAGAGTGAGACTGTCTCAAAAAAAAAACAAAAACAAAAACAAAAAAACAAATGAATAAACGAACCAAATTATGAGCTTCTCCTAAACCATCAGAAGAAAGGTTCCCAGCTTTCAATGCTAACTTTGCTCCTACTGCAGAAAAGTAAGTCCCAGAAAATATGGAGATGAAACTGCAAATAACACCCTCTAATGTCTGGGAAAATACATTCTGCTCTCTTTGCTAAATCTACCGTGTATCACCTCACAAGCTAGATAAACCATCTCAAAATATGTGCTGGTTGATTTTTCTACCCAGAACATTAACTGCATCACTGGTAACAAAAGAATGTAGCATATATATTAATATGAAGGTATATTTTGATAGTATTCTCTGTAATTATTCTAATTCTAATAGAAATATTGCTACAATTAAGTTTAATATCATTTCGATGGGATTTCTAGCCGGGGGTAGGACAATTTGGCACCTTTATAATATTTTTTGGTAATGGTTTCTCATGTAAGCACAAGTATGCTGCAGCAATTTATTTCCCTCAAATGATAACCAGCAAGCCTTCGAAAAAAACAGCTTAGCATAAAGGTTGCTGATTTATGTTTATGAAATCCATTAACAACACAGCATTCTGATGCTCCTGCGGTCTGCGTCTTGTCGGCCCGCTCTCCTGGCAGGTGATTAAACAGCAAGACTGAGCAGACATTCAGACACAAACGTTCTCCGGGCAACCACAGGGCACGCGGCCCAGTGAGGGGCAGCGAGCCTGCACAGGGGCTCACACGTCTATGTCCAGGCCAGGAGGATGGAGACAAGGACTCTATCCCTCCAGGGTCAGAATGAGGGCAGACACACCTTCACAGAGCAGGAACGGGGCCGGCTCGAATGTGAAAACATGGGCAGATATTTGCTAGCAACACAGGAAATAAGTGACTTCCTGATAATAGAAACAGAGGCGGGGGGGATACGGAGACCTGACCCCACAGTGGCCCCTGCAGAACGAAGGGAGAGCATGGCGACGGGAGGGCCTGGGGAGGCCCAGGGAATGAGGCAGGCCCAGGGAGGGCACGTGGCCACGCTGTGCAATTGTAATTGGGCGGCCAAGTTGGCCTCCAAGCATCGTCGAGCACACAGGCCATGATCAGAGGTGTGTTTCCGCAAGGCCACAGTGGCAGCAGGGTAAGGAGGATAGATGTGGATGCGAGTGGGACTGAGATGAGGGAGGGATGAGGGTGGATCAGGCAGTTGCTGCGGTCGAGTCCTGGACAGCGGGAGCAATCGCCAGGGGCCTCTCAGAGCGGACTCTGAAGGCCATAGTGTTCATCTTCTCAGCTGCGGTACAAACTACCCCAAGCCAGGCAGCTTAAAACAACAGAAATGTATTCCCCCGCAATTCTGGAGGGCTCATGTCAAAAAGCCAGGTGTCGACAGGGCCGTGCTAGCGCTGGAGGCTCTGGGGGAGAATCCGGAATCCGCTCCCGGTCTCTCTGCCAGCTCCCGGGGGTGCTGGGAGCCCTGCAGCCCTTTGGCTGTGGACGCATCCAGTGGATCTCTGCCTCTGCCGTCCGTGGCTTTCTCGCTGTGTGTGTTCACATCGTCTCCCTCCGCCTGTGCTGTCTCTGGGTCTCTTCTCCTCTTGTAAGGGCAGCATTCATGGGCTTAGGGCCCACCTTAAACCAGTATAACCTCATCTTACCTTGATGACATCTGCAAACATCCCATTTCCAAATAAGGCCACATTCACAGGTACCACGGGTTAGGGCTTCGACATGTCTTTGTGGGGGACACAATACCACCCGTAGGAGGCCTGGCGCTTGGCGGGGGGAGGGGGGCTGCAGGAGGCAGGGCAGAGCAGGGCTCCAGCCAAGGGCCAGGTTGGCGGGGAAGCTGGTTCGATTCCCTGGAAGGGGCCGAGGGCAGGAGGTACTGTTCCGTGTGGCTTTGGGGCTTCCTGCTGCAGTGGGCTCCAGGCAGAGAGGCCTCCGCCGCCTGCCAAGGTTTTAGTTGCTGCCACTTCTTCCTTATGTTCCTCCAAATCTCCGACTGCTCCCATCTGAACCTCAAAAGCATGCTATGGGGGCAGGGGTTCCCCTCCTCAGCTTCAGGAGGCTGGATCCACTCCTAACTGGGGGAAATCGTTTGCTTCTTTCCCAGGGGACAGGTTGCCAAAAGGCGTACCCAGAACAGAAAGCTGAACATCTCACCAGTCTCTGCCTCCTGTCGCAGACCAATGTCGTGGGAAGACCCGAGAGTCAGGACCCAGGCGTGTGAGAGTCCACCCCAGCTCTGCCCTGCGGGGCCTGTTCCGTCTCACCGGGCTCCAGTCTTCTTAACTAGAAAATGAGGGCTTCTGGTGCAAAGTCTCTAAGGAGCTTTTCAGCTTTAAAGCATCCTGAATCCCATTTTCCCGCTGACATTCTAATTTCACAGCGGGCTTATCTCCCCCTCAGAAGGGTCTTCAGCTGCAGCAGGGCCTTCCGTTTTAGCTTAAATCGCTCTGACCTTTTTATCAAGCAGTTCATAAACGCTCTTGCACTAGGAGGGGCGGTCGCAGTGTGGTCCCCGGAGAGGGTCCTCTGAGGGCTCTGAAAGCCGCTTCCAAGGTTGGCGCCGAGCACAGGAGGCTCCCTCTGGCTTCCGCAGGCACTGAAGGGGTTTGCCCAGAGACACCTTCCTCAGCACTGCCGAGCTGGAAAACAGGTGGGTGGGCGCAGCCGCCAGGAGGGGCCAGCAAACCAGGCCCTAATGCATGAGCAAATTCCACGTTCACTGCCTCACTTTTATCTGCAGATGGGTGCGTCCTTGTGAGAAACCACAGTATTGTCCCGTACCCACGAAAGGAGGCGTGGACGTGATCCCAAGTCCCCTAAGTTAGACGGTCCAGCCTCACCTGAGCAGTCACATGGACCTGCCCGGTCCTTTGACCTCAACACCACACACTTCCCACACCTGCTGCAGGAAGGCGAGGCAGGAAGCATGCACACAAATCTGAGTATATCACAGTGGCGCTGCCATCTCACCCGCTGAAAAGTTGATTTTCTAAACCAGAGGCAGCAAAATGGACCCGCTGGGGAATTCTTGTATCTTGCCTAGCATTTATATTAATATTTGGGGGTATCATTTAATTGATTAGTCACTACTGCATACAAGGTATAAGAGTTGAGAAGTAGAAAATATGTATGTTAAAATTTTAAGAAAAAAAACGTCAAGTAGAACTAGCCAGTCTGATATCATTAATCTGGTTCCTGCACACACTTGTCTTATAAAGTGCTAGGAAAATAGATATTTTTCTTTCATATTATGCAATTATGTATGGCATAGTGCCTGTCTGTGTGGCTTGAAAATCATTATACTGGTCAAGCTGTCCCACTAGTAAAAGCAGACCACCACTTCATAGGTTAAAAAGACGTCTGCAAGCTATTTAATACTAAGCTGCATTCAATTAACCTTCATTTTTGTCTCAAAATAATCCCGACCATTTAATATATAACCCATCACTCCAAAAAGCAATGATTGTACTGTGAAAACATGATTCTTTAGGCATGGAATTTGGTTGTTCACAAATTATTTTCCTTTCATGGCTAGAACCCTAAAATAATATCAGCAACTGGTGGGAGGGAGGGCGGGAAGGGGAGGAGACAGACTCGGAGGACACGTCTGAGAAAGAAGCAAAGGAAGCTCCTTGCTGCTGCTGCTGTCCTTGCTGCTATTCTGCCTGGGCTTCGTTTTATAGGATCAATGTCAGGGTGTCACTGGGTCAATAGCAGGGAGGTCTCTCAGCAGGGACACCCAAGCCAGCAAACACACTGATGCACTGTGCTCCTCTACTGGCCGGTGATCACTTCAGCTCCTCTAGGGGAAGACTTTCCAGCCTGAGCTATCGCGTTCCAGGGAGTTCCTCAGGACAAAGACTATCATGGAGTCTCTAGGCACAGCCCCTCGCTCCTCTGCAGGACCTGAATTGTCACCCCACAGCAACCAAGCCGGCACACCCTCAGCACAGCTGCAGGACAGCTCTTCTCCACTCCTCCTATAGCAAGCAGGTTGGCATCACCCACGGGGCCTGCCGTACCCATGAGTGGCACCTGGAGAGGGACAAGAGGAGACAGGGCACTGCCTCCTCCAGGACAGGTGTCAAATGGAGTCAAGATCCCTCGATTGTCAGAGACCAAGGGGTCCAAAGGACCCATGCCCCCAGCACCTTCCCCAGCCTGTGAGCAAGCCGTGGTCCCGTGCTTTCCTCCACAGCCATGGAAATGGTACTGTGGGCAGGGAGGGGTCTCTTTAGCCACAGACACCTGGCTCCCCCTTCATCTTGAGGGCAGTATTTCTCTGGTGGGTTGGAAGCGCTCATTACTCACATTGGGAATGACACTTCTGGGCTGCCCAGCGTGGGGGACTTTGGGAGGGACTGCATTCCTCTCCGTAAAGCGGCAGGGAACAAACAAGCTTATGGCAAGTGTTGGACCAAATACCAATGAAAACACCAGACAGGGTAGCTTACAAACACATGTCCAAAGAGTTTCCCTTGTCCTCATGGATGGAATTCACCTACTTCCTCTCAACACTGGACTCAGACAATGCTGGAGAGTAATCCAATTTCATGCAATTCAATGAATACAGTGAGGCCAAGGGGAAAAAGCCCTCCCCTTCCCCTGAGAAGGCTCGCAGACCCCCAGGCAAGCGAAGTGCGACGATGGGCTGCACCGTGTGGCACAGTGGAGGGCAGAGGAAACTCACGGTGCTCCAGTGCTCCGGCATTAGCAGGGCTGGTAGGGCGGGCGCTCACAGTGAGTCAGGAAGGTGAGCTCGTCATCAGGCACAGCAGACACAGGCAGGAGGTGAAGGAGGATCGATGGGGAGACAAGCCATGAGCCGCACTCCCTGGAGAGCCAAGGGGCTGGCAGGCAGAGGAGGAGGGTGGTGGGAGGGTGTGGCTGAAGTGAAGCAGGAGAGCAGCTTTGCGGAATGCAGACCAGGATGGGCTACCTGGAAGAGAAGTAAGGGAAGTGAGGGAGCCAGTCTGCTGCCCACCAGACCAGAGTTCGCTGGGCCAGAGGGAGCTGGGAATAAAGACACAGGAGCCAGCAGTCCCTCTTCCTCCTCCTCCTGCCCTCCCACTGCCACCCACACAAAATCAGCCCTGGGACACTCAGGAAAAGGAGAGTCTTCAAAACAGAGAAAGAGATAGACAAAAGGCAGCAGGAGGTCCCACATGTGCATCTAAATATCAGGGGCAATCCACACGTATCCCCCATCCTGACCTCACATTTACAAATTTAATTCTGCATAGATTGTAAGTCTCACCGTGAAAGGTGAAATAATAAAACTTTAAGAAAATATGGGAGAAGAAATAAAAGCACTAAAATCACAAAACGAAAAAAAAAAGATACATTGAACCACATTAAAACAAGAACTAGGCCGGGCACGGTGGCTCAAGCCTGTAATCCCAGCACTTTGGGAGGCCGAGACGGGTGGATCACGAGGTCAGGAGATCGAGACCATCCTGGCTAACATGGTGAAACCCCGTCTCTACTAAAAATACAAAAAATTAGCCGGGCGAGGTGGCGGGTGCCTGTAGTCCCAGCTACTCGGGAGAATGGCAGGAACCCGGGAGGCGGAGCTTGTAGTGAGCCGAGATCGCGCCACTGAACTCCAGCCTGGGCGACAGAGCGAGACTCTGTCTCAAAAAAAACAAGAACTATTATTTACCAAAAGGCACCACTGAGAGGGAAAAGTTAGCCCACAGACAAGGCATTCACAGGACATGCATTTGGCAAAGGACTTGTGCAAATCAACAAGAAAAATCCAATACATCCAGACAACTCAAAGAAATGGGAAAATGACTCGGATAGGTACTACGCAGAAGAGGATAGCCATGTGGCCAGTAAACAGATGAAAACATGGTTGATATCTCCCACAGGGCAATGCAACACCCTGCACATGTGAGAACCACTGACATGACAAAGGCAGCACCCAGCGTGGAAGGGAGTGCAACACAAGCTCTCATCTCTATTGAGAAAGTGTTCACTCATCCATTCCAGAACAGGGTTTGCAGCATCTACTGACACTGAGAACGCATCTCCCTATGGCCCAGCAACCCTGCTCCTAGACATGCACACAATAGCAACGAGTATGTGTGTGCCCCCAAAGACAGAAATGCACACATCATCACCACAGCGAGATGCGTAGTTGCCAAAAACTAGAAACAACCCAGCACCTGCCTATAATAGAATGGATTCCTAATTGTGGTGTGTTCACACAGTCAAAGCTATACTGCAACAATGAAGATGAACAAGCTTCAACTAGACACAACAAAAGGGGTTCATCTCACATACAATGGTGAGCAAAAGAAAGCAGACACAAAAGCACACACAGTGTGGCTTGGTGTACGTACGTGTGGTTCAGAACCGTGCTGTTCAGAGGCGGGAGGTGGGTCCTGTCGGAATGGGGGTTAAGGACAAGTAGGAGGCACGAGGGGCTTGCGGGATGTGGGAGGGGTGCTGTTCCTTCCTCTATCCTGTTTGCCTGGATGTGTTTCATTTGTGACGATTCACTGAGCGACATATTTAGAATCTTCACTTCCCTTCTGTTTGCAGTGGGCTGAATGGGGGCCCCATAAAACATAGGTCTGCAACCTAGTTCCCAGAATCTCTTACAATGAGAGTCAGCCCTACCTGATATGCCAGAAGATGTGATTATGGTGAGGGTCTTGAAAGGAGGAACTTACCCCGGATTATCCACGTGGGCTGGAAACCTAAAATGAGGGCGTCCTTGTAAGACAGAGAAAAGGCTACACGGTGACACGGAGAAGACCGTGTGAAGATACAGGCAGAGCTTCAAGGGACGTGGCACAAGCCAAGGAGCCCCTGGAGCACCCAGAGCTGGAAGAGGCAGGAAAGATCCTTCCCTGGGGCCTTCAGAGTAAGCACAGCCCCACTGAATTCAGACTTCTGGTTTCCAGAACTATCAGGGTAAATTTTTAAGGCTGGGCCCAGGTGGCTCATGCCTGTAATCCCAGCACTCTGGGAGGCTAAGGCGGGCAGATCACTTGGCTCAGGAGTTTGAGAGAATAAATTTCTGTTGTTTTAAGCGACCATGTCTGTGTTCATTTGTAAAAGCAGCGGCAGGAAATAGATCCACTCTTCCACTTCAATGAAATGAGGAAATTAAACAGTAAAATCGAATTCTGCCTGGACCCCTGTCTTAGGCCAAGTAAGTCAGAGCAGGCTGGGGAGGGCCTGAGCGTCACACAGCTCCCATTCCCGAGTAGTGCCAAGGGTTCCCTGGGCTCAAGAGGCTTCACCAGGAAGGGAGACTCCCTGCCGCCTCAGGCCCCTCAAAAGGCCCTCAGAGATGTGGGGTCGGGGGCAGCAAAGCTTCCGGGACCACTCGGGCGGGTTTCCAGGCCTCACTGAGACCCTTCTGAGGTCTGCAGTCATGAATCGTAAGTGGGCCTCCGCCAGCTGTGTAACTATCTCCCGCAATGTTCACTCAGGGTAGATGAATGGGTGTAATCAGAGCTGGGACATTTCCAAGTGAATTCTAAAAGACAGGGAAGAGGGCAAGGGAACTGAGGATGCTCAAATGAAGGAATGACATGAAGAGCCACAGAATCTTACCTGGGTAAGAAAGGCAATAGGGAGCAAAAATGTAGTAAGAAGAATGAATGGGAAGCCTCCATGGGAGCCGGAAAGCACCGCAGTGGGGGCTCACCCAGGAGGCTGGGCAGGTGGAGGCAGTCAGAGAGGGAGGCAGAGGCTGGGGGAGACAGGCTGAGGTTTAGCCTCAGGAGAAGGAGGCAGAGGCTGGAGGGAGAGAGGCTGAGGTTCAGCCTCGGGAGAAGGAGGCAGAGGCTGGGGGAAGACAGGCTGAGGT
>NW_012115110.1:3741405-3747282 GCF_000951035.1 Colobus angolensis palliatus
TGAGGTTCAGCCTCGGGAGAAGGAGGCAGAGGCTGGGGGGAGACAGGCTGAGGTTCAGCCTCGGGAGAAGGAGGCAGAGGCTGGAGGGGGACAGGCAGAGGGTCTGGACATGGGAGAAGGAGGCACAGGCCAGAGGGAGACAGGCTGAGGTCCAGACATGGGAGAAGGAGGCAGAGGCTGGGCGGAGACAGGCTGAGGTTCAGTCTCGGGAGAAGGAGGCAGAGGCTGGGCGGAGACAGGCTGGGGGTCCAGCCACAGGAGAAGGAGGCCACAGCGTGGTTAGAGCTGTGGGAAAAGGTGGTTAGGGCTGTGAGGAAAAGGTGGTTAGAGCTGTGGGAAAAGGTGGTTAGGGCTGTGAGGAGGTCCCACAACAGAGACCAGGCATTTGGCAGATTATCCTCTAGGAGACCAACGACTTAAAAACGGTGCCAGGTTGGAACATGAAAGGAACACCATGACCAGGGCCCAGAACCTCAGGGAATGAGGGAATGGTCCTGTAGGTCAGGGATAAGAGTGATGGGACATGGGCTCAGACGGGCTGTGTGTCTGGCAGAGGGTGAAGGACAGCGCGTGGACAAGGCTGCAGGGAGCGGAGCAGGGAGGGCCATGCCTCAGTGGTGAGAGAGGGGACAGCCTCCCTGTGAGAACTCAGAGGATGGCCGACTTGTGTGAAGGGGACACTCAGAGAAGAGGTGAGGATGCGGTAGTGCTTTCTGCACCCAGGTCTGCAGAGCTCACTGAGAAGTAATACATCACCACTCTAGAGCCATGGGAATTCGACTATCTGGGTGTATTTGTGAAACAGCCAAAGAAAGGCAGCTTTCCAATCCTTCACCCCTGAAAGTTCACAAACTCGGTCTATGTGACATCACTGCATCCTTCAGAGCAGGTCCTCCCAGAGTTCACCCTTCTAAATGCAGCAACTGGCCAAGTGGAGCTAGGAGTCTGTGTCGTTCCCTGGGACATTCCCAGGGTCCCTATTGGGTGACACCTACTAGGGAGGCACAAGAGGCACCAAGTTCCTCCACGGGGGACCCCTCTCCCCTGGTGGTTCTCTGCTGGTGCTGAGCCACTGTGTGCAGCCATGACCCCCTCACCCCAGGTGCCTCTGGGGTCTCCTGGATGCTGCTGCTGCTGGCTGGGCTACTCATTGAACAGGTTGCCCTTGGTGCCTACATGCCCCACCCTCAGCACCAACCCCTGTGACAGCAGGGACCCCGCTGCCCTGGACCGAAAGCTCTCCCTTCTTTCCTATCTGCCCCATGGCCATCCTGGAAGGCATCACCAACAGAAAGCCATTCCAGAAAGGGTTCTCTCTGCCCAAATGGATGTGGCTGCCCTGTGTGAGCTCCAGGCTACCATCTGATGACATCTCATCTTCTTCCTGAAACCAAGATACCCCTGGCTGGTGGAAAGTGAATGGCCTTGGAGTCGAAAGAGACTATTTCAGGCAGACCTGTTGTGGTCCTTTCCTGTTGCTGCTGGAACAAGTCATCACAATCTTAGCAGCTTAGAACAACACTAGTTGTTTATCACCTTGGGATTCTGTAGGTTAGGAGTTCCAAAGCAGGTCTCCCTGGGCTACACTCAAGGTGTCGGCAGGGCTGGTTCCTTCTGGAGGCACGGGGTTGGCGGGGGTGGGGGGACTTCTGCTCCCTGGCCTTTCCAGCTTCTAGAGCCCACCCACATTCTTTGGTCCTCTTAAGCCAACAGCCTTGTGTCTCTCTGACCATGCCTCTGTGCCCAGGCTCCCCGTGACTCTCCTCTTCCACCTTCCTCTCCCACTTCTAAGGACCCCTGTGATTACATGGGAGTACCCAAATAATCCAGGGGAATCTCCCTATTTTAAAGCCATTTGGCATTTGTTTTCCTCTGCTAATGGCTGCACAAAGGAAAAGTCTTTTCTTTTCAATTTGTTCACGGACGCTGCTGCTGTGTCCCCATAGGAAAGCAAGGGTCCCAAAAGGCGGGTTGGAGGGGACCGGTCTCTGGTTTCCTGAGCTCCCTGCAGCTATGGCTCCAAGCTCCGCACCGCACAGGTGATCCCACCCCTCCTGGGCCCCAGTTTGCAGAAGCTGTCACAACCATTGAGAAGAATTAGGAGAGACACAGCAAGCATGCCTATGTATGTGGCATACATAAAAAGGTCTAGAAGGACACTCAACAAACAGCCTTAGTGGTCGATCTCTGCAGAGGGGGCCACAGAACTGAGAGCTCAGCAACATGACGTTGAACCAAAGCAGACACTTCCCCGTGCCATTTCTGGGAGGGCTGACTGGTGCCACTTTTTAGGGTGGCAGTTTGGTAATAATTAGCAACATTTAAGTACACATAATTCCATCTTAAGAAATTAATCCCAAGGGACTCCGCAGATGACAGTCGAGGACCATGAACAATGGCGTACCCCACGGCACTGCTGGCATCATGGAGTCTAGGCACATGCGACTCCTCCATGCCATGGGCGCCGCTGATGGACCTGCCAGCCCTGCCCCTGCTGACAAAGATTTGCAAAGGTATTTTAAGCGAGAAAAAGGAAAACCCTGAAGGGTGTGTATAATGCGATCCTCTATGTATTTTTCTGAGCACCTGAATATATGCGTAGAGGGTATCTGGTTTGCCTGGGAAGATGTGCGTGGTTACAAACACTGAGGCTGGGTCTGGAATGCTCTGCACCATGCACATTTTTCACCAGGAAAAACAAGTGTGTGAAACAGCAGTGTTACATACACTATCTGCTTCTGCTTGCTGCACAAAAATAACATTTGTACAAACAAAAGACAATTTAAGCTTAACAAGAGCAGCAATAAAAAACCGGTCCAAATCGATCCTGTGTATGCCTGGTTTCTGTATGGGAGGGCTCTGTGCTGAGTAAGCTCTCTGGTTGCACACTGTGCACAGTTAATAAATGGTTATTAATAATAGCAATGATAATGGCCTCCACGTGCTACTGAAATGCAATTAGTTTCACAGTGGGGCATGATACACATCTGAGGACGAACATTCAATTTTCACTCACATCCCAAACTTTTAAGCGGTCAGACCAACAGTTTGCATAAAAGGCCCATCCTGTGTGTTGCACTGTGTCTTAATTTCATAACTCGACCACACCCCGGGCCCCAGCTGCTGCTTTTGATTAAATCAATGGACGACTGTGTTAACATCCCTTTGGGACTCTGACACTCTAGGCTGCATGTGGCTGCAAATTAATAAACGCTGGGGCAAAAAGAGATTGCCCAGAGGGCACCTTAAAATATGTGCCTCTTCCCCTAATGTATCTCGGGAGAAAAAGAAGGGTCTCTGGAGGGTTGATGAGGTGGACACGCAGAGTGAGCATGGGAGGGCAGGCAGGGAAGGGACCACCTCTTCCTCATCAGCAGCCCCTCCACAGGCAGGTGGCTGAGAAAGGCACAGGAAAAGGGCTCAGGGCATTTTCAAGAGGAAGTTGGGCAGGAAGGAGAGGGGAGAGAGCTGGAAGGAGGAGGCAGGATGCGGCAGGCCCTAGGGCCGACTTTGCATCCAGCCACCTCCCCCAGCCTTGAGAAAAGGAACACGAAGTTAGGAACAGATGATGGCCGATGAAAAGGTGAAAATAAACCAGGTGTGATGCATTAAAGAGGGTGACACCTGCGAGTCCTGCAGCCACAGCAGACAGAGGCAGCCCTGCCTCCCCCACCCATCCACCCGCGGCTGCAGGTGGCACCCGACAATGGCTGTGCCTCCCAGGACTCCAGTTGGAGACTCGGGAATCCTCCCACCTGGAGAATCGGGAAGACTCCTGCTTGCTTTTCCAGTTCCATTGTGTACCTTGGTCCTGCCAGCATCTATGCCCTGACTTAAGGCTACTCCAGGCAGGGGCAAAGGTGAGGCCAGCCAGGGAGGCAGCAGTCGTGGATGTGGGCAGGGCCATAGACAAAGCCGCTCATCTGCAGCTTCCAGACGAAACCTCTGGTGAGCACGGTCACCATCCATGCCGCTCCTCAGCACTCCCAGAGGGAGCCTGCAGATGGCCCTGCGTGAATGGCTGCTGTTTCTTATTCCAAACTGTCTAGACAGTGAGGTGCAATGCTGGGCCTTGCGCTCCTCAGATGAACTAAACTTGAAAACCCACAATGACGCATCTAGGGTTTAAATTTACTTACATGAAATTCAATTTTTAGCCTTAAGTCACTCCGACAAAGTAAGTTTCTACAGGAAAGGGCCAACATGAGCACCCAGTGAATGGAAATCCAGGTCGTCCTTCATCCCGAAGGTGCCAGAGCAGGCCCCACCGGCTGCCTGAGAGCTCCTGCTCCCTGTCCATGCCCTCTGCCCCTGCCTGCCTCTGTTCTCTGCCCTGCCTGCCACTGTTCTCTGCCCCTGCCTGCCTCTGTTCTAAGGACTGTAAGAGCGAAACCTAAGATCACTTGACTCCCTTGTAATCAAGGGGGCCATACGACAGTGTTCTTGCCCATGAGATGTGAGCAGAAGTCCCTGAGAAAGACAGCCCTTCCAGAATCAAATGGCAAAGCTTCCACAGGAGAAATCTTTTTGCCCATCAACCTTTGCCCTCCCTCTTCTATGTTATTCCTGCCTGGAATGCAAACATGATGCCTGGAGGTGCAGCAGCCATCTTGTAATGTCAGGACAGAGCCCATGCTGAGGATGGCAGAGCAGACTGGTGAGCTTAGGTCCCAGTTGATGTCTGTGAGGAGCTACTGCTGTCCGGGCAGACAGCTTCGCATTGTTGTTGCAGGAGAAAAATTAATTTCTGTCTTTGCATCTCACTCTCACCTGAACCTTTCCTAATTTGCAGCAAACCTACGTGAAACAGTAAAGGACAATCATAACTAAAATAAAATACAATACATATGTATACATATGTGTATAAATAAATGTATAAATGCACATTTATAATTATTTTCAGTGCATATTTAAATTGAGATAAGTTATGTAAAATTATTTTTTAAATTTTAAGGTATGATGGATGTTATTATCCCGCATAAGATTGCTCACTCCTAAAAAAAACCTGGAAAACTTCAACGATAGTGGAAAAACAGAGATGCTATTTAATCCATCATCAAAAATCCTAGCACAAGCCCAAGTGGAAACACGATTCCCCAACAGAAATGCAAAGGCAGAAAAATCCCCTGAAAGGATCCTAGCAGTCTGCCTTCCTCCTACATGACTGCCTGAATTGTTGGTAAGTAAATGGCTTTGTAGAATGTAACATGGTCACAAACCCCAAGAAGCCAACTGCACAAGGAGAGGCAAGCAGACCTAGTGCCAAGCAGAACAGGGCAGGGCCATGAAGGAAAACAAAGGGACATGTGACTGCCTGAGCACCAGAGGAGCCCCAGACACAACCGGTACTCAAGGGGCAGCCCCACCTCTCTGCTGCTTTGCTGATTTCTGATTCTGAGCAAAGGATGCTATAAATAAAGCTAGAAATAAATATTCCACTAGTGTCTCCCTTGTTTTCCCAGCCTCTGTTCCAAATTTCCTCTTCATGCTCAGCTGCAGGATGAAGCCAACCTCCTTCCTGCCCTCATGATCATAACGGCTGTGCTGTGAAGACCGCAGCTACGGGGATCTTGTGACCTCAACTGGTCCGTACCTACATCGAGGTATTGGCTAATCTGTCTCCTTTCTCTATATGTCTGAAAGAAAATAATAAACTGACCTGAGCATGAGCTCACCTAAGCATGCTGTTCTGTGCCCGGGAGACTTCTCAATGTCACCATCCTCATCCCCATCTTCATGAAACCAGGGCTAAAGGTCCGGCAGACATGTTAGAAGATGCAATGTGCAAAAAAAATTAAAAAAATAATAAAAAGAAAAGAAAAGAAAAGAAAAGAAGGAAGGAAAGGAAGGAAGGAAGGAAGGAAGGAAGGAAGGAAG
>NW_012115110.1:3747482-3806284 GCF_000951035.1 Colobus angolensis palliatus
AAAGAAAGAAAGAAAGAAAGAAAGAAAGAAAGAAAGAAAGAAAGAAAGAAAGAAAGAAAGAAAGAAAGAAAGAAAAAGAGAAAATGAGACAGTTGCTCTGGGAACCAAGACTAGCAATCAAACTCAGTAAAAGACAGGAATAACCAAAGTGACCCTTTATTGACTGATTGCTATTGATTGGCTGATTAATTATTACCATGTCCCCGGCACCACAGAGAGTAAACATGCAAGCACATGCCTTCCTTCTATCAACACTGGGAGGTTGTTCTCCCTACTCTAGAAGTGCCCCCTGCTGAGAGAAGCCACCAGGCCATACAGCAAGGAAGGGGCCAAACTGGGCCCTAAACAGATGCCTGCCAGTTCCCCCTGCCCGGCTGGGACCATGGGCTGTAGCACAGGGTCTCCATCATCAGGCATCGCTTTGAGCTGCAGACAGGTCAGGCCTCAGGAACCCAGCCAAACCAGGTAAGGCCTACGTCGGGAGCCCCCAAATCAGGGTGGGAAGTGAAAGAGGGACTGGTGATTCAGCATGCAGCGCAGCCCATCACTGAGAAGTCCACTATCTGGCCATGGGCTGAGCAAGGGAGTCCTGGGGCTGGAAGCTTGCTGGGAACCACCTCCCAGGTCATTCGCCTGGGCTGCCAGGGCCGGGCAGTGTCTGAGCTGAAGACTCGAGTAAGCACCTGCTTACCACAATGGTGCCCAAATTCCCCAAGGCTGCAGCTCTCTACAGCATGTGCCTTTTTACCATCCCCCGCCTCATCCATCCTTGGGCGCTTATATCATTTTCCTGGGGATGCTGTAACAAATCTTCACAAGCTGAGTGGTTAAAAAGAATAGAGATGTAGTCTCTCGTGGTTCTAGAGGGGAAAAGTCTGAAACTAAGGTGTCAGCAGAGCTGTGCTCTCTCGGAAGGCTCCAGGGCAGGGTCCTCCTGGATTCTTGCAGCTTCCGGTGACCCTGGAGCTCCTTGGGGTGCCCTGGCTTGCAGGTGCATCACTTTGATCGGCCACTGTCCTCACCTGGCATGCTCTCCTGTGTGTCTCTATTTTCTCTTATAAGAACACAAGTCATTAGACTTATGGTTGACCCTAATCCAGTATGACCTCGTTTTAACTTAACTGGCTACATCAGCAAAAACCTGAGTTCCAAATGAAGTCACATTCTGAGGTTTCCGGTGGACACGATTTTGGGGGAAGCACCATTCGACCCAGTCCAGGCTCCCATCTGCAAACTTTCCCAATTGCCCTGCCTTATCCCTAAGTCCCTAAAAGACTGGATGACTACACACACACACACACACACACACACACACACACACACACACACACACAGATGCTTGCACGCAGAGCTCATAAGTATGTACATATGGATACACACATACGTGTGTATATACATTGTTGTATTGAAATGAATTAGCTCTATAACTTAGAGGTTGCCTTCTAAACAAAACTGGGAATCTGGGACTGGAAGAGGAACCAAAACAGGGTTCCATGAGGTCCCTGCTCCTAATGCAGCTCCTTGGCAGCTGGGAGAAATGGCATCTTCCATGCAGGGGTTACTGGTCACCTTGGCACCCGCGTTCCCACTCACACTCTGCCTGAACGACCATCCCAATACATTCCACTGCTCACCCCAACCAGCAATGAGTACAGCCCCAGTGATTTCAGGGTGTGACGTGCTCAGAGCTCCTGCAAGCTGAAGGTGAGACCAGCACACACAGCACGGCCCACCTAGTATCACCCGGCACGAGGCGAGTCACCTTCCCCATCTCCCTCAGTCCCCGCTCCCCTCCACCTCTAGCACATTCTGTCTGATGGAATGACCAAAGGCAGTCTGAGCAGCAGAACTCCCTCCCCCACGCCCCAGCAAAATCCAGGCTGCAGTTGGCCGACCCTGGAGACGTCCCTTCCCAGTTCGGGACCCTGGCTCCCTCTGTGAGTGGGGTGGGTCTGGGGATAAACGAGGTACCATCCCTCAAACCTGTGCACAGTGCCCGATCCAGAGTCAGTGATCAACACCTCTTCCTGGAGAACAGCGCCAGGGTCTCTCCACAGAGTTGGAGATGCTGATCTTGGGCTCCCGAGGATAATGGCAGCTGGCACTGCCCTCTGCAGTGGCGCCATCGAAGCTGCTCCATCTGTCTCCAGAGCCAAGCCCAGTGATGAGGCCAAGCCTCAGACGGCAGGATTATCAGGGCAACCACAGGGACACTGCCTAGCAGGCCTGGGCTTTGACAGGGCTCCAGAGAGTGCTAGAGGAGCTGGGTCCCCAGCTGTGTCCACCCAGGTAAGAGAACACCCCCAGACAGGTCAGCTCGGGTACCTCAACCCACATAGACTTCATGACTATTTTGGAGGAATCTTTTTTTAAGTCTCAGCTTCAGCATTTGAGTATACATGGTGTGTGCAAGCCTTCCGGTATCAAAGTGGACGGAGCACAGGGCTGTAAGTCACAGGATCCTGCTGGTCACCCGGCCCCTCCCTGATCAGCCACACGCCCGTGGCCAGTCAGCCAGCCCCGAAAGGCTGGGTTTATGTTGATACTAAAAAGTTGCCATCGAGTTTATTCAAAATTATCATGTTCTGCCTGCAAAACACCTGGATTAGCAATCGGCTTGGTGACGGAACCGCTGTGCCATTCGGTCTGCTTGTAAGCAGGGTATTCATACTTCAGAGGGCTCCAGTCTCCAAAAAACCTGCGAGAATGATGCCACCTGCATCTGTGCCAACACGGCAGTGTGCTGACGCTTCAGGTCTGTGTACAATAAATCACTGCAGCCAGACAGTCCTCAAATTAGAACTGGCCTCCTCTATATTTCCAATGCGTTTAAAATGACATGGGCACATGCACCCCATCTCTGTGTTTGCCATGCACTTACCAAAAACAAACAGCCCAGTATGTGTGTGGTTTTGAAACTGCGTGTGTATAAATGACAAGCTGGAGCTTGTGTCTGTGTCTTCCGCAGAGAACCTGTACTTACCAGCTCAGGAAGGGGGCACTGACCTCCACCTGGGAAATGAGGAAATTCAAGTCTTCCTCTGGGAGAGCGTCCTCAGGGGCTTCCTGTGACACTGCTGGGGACACAGAAATCCCCCCATGCCTCCCGCCGGCAGCCACCTATGCACACACCACTCCTGCCCCATGGTCTGGTGGTCCTGCACACTGCAGCTTGTCCTACCCTCGGAGGATCTGCACTCCCGGGGTTCTGCTGAAGCGTGTGCATGCCAGGGCCATCTGTAAAAGTTCCGGCTTTCTCAGCTGGGTGACTCCCACTGCCACCCACAGTATTTCTTCCTTATCACCAAGTCATGCCATTTGTTTCCTTTTTGTGTCATGTAGTTATTTTTCTTCCAAGAAACAGAAGAGAATCTTTTGGTACAATGAAGAAGACACACACTGCTTCTGGTTCTTGAAACACCCAGACTTACTTGTGTTATAGAATTTGAGGAATTTGAGGCCAAATGCATCCGTCAGTTTGCTCATTCATTTGTTTAATAACTGATATGTACCCACGACGTCTCAGTCACTGTGAGAAGTCCAGGGTACAGTAGTGGACAAGGCTAGTGTGGTCCAGGCTCTTAAGGAGATTACAGTCTTGAAGGTCAGATACTTCCTCCATAACTCTGAGAGTTACCTTTGATACTTACTGGATGTCAAAGGAGAGTTTGACAAACTGACCAGCCCTGGTCTGAGGTGTCAGAGAAGGTGAGATAACAGAAATGACTTTTACACTGCAACCTGAAAGCTGGGCACAGGTGAGCCAGGTAAAGAGATGAGCTATGTGGAGGTGTGGTGGACCGGGAGGATGAAATACGAGTATGACTGGAGTGAAAATAAATAAATACATACATACCTACATACATACATACATACACACACACATACATACATAAAAACAAGGAAATAGGATACTTAGGAGACTTACCGATGGCAATGATACCAGGCCAGGGGAAGAGGGAGGGACAGAAAGGAGGCAAAGATGATATGACCAGATAAAAGTTCATGCCACTTTCTGAGGCAGACACTGAGAGAGACTTGGGTGGGAAAGGTATCTGTGTAATTTTAGAGACACTGAGTTTGAGGTTCCTGGGGAATAGCAGAGAGGGAAAAAAAAAAAAAATGGAAGCTGGGTTACAGAAGTGTAGGACTCCTGTAGGCGGGGCTATAAACCTGGAATCTCGGCACAGGATGGTAACTGGTGCCAGCGGATAGATGAGCTTGCCCAGGGAGAGGGTGGGTAAGGAAAGAGGCCTCGAGGAACCCAACCCTGAACCTCTGCTGGAACATGCTGTTTAGAAGGAAAGAGAGGGCTCTCTGGAAGCTGTGCTGGTTGGAATGGGGCCTAGATTCAACATTTTAATAAGCTCCATGCTGGTTCTGCCACGGGTAGGCAGAAGTCTGCCTTGGAGAAACCCATTCAGAGAGAGCTTGGACAAGGTCGACCCTCAGCTAATGTCGATTAACAAACGTGTTTTGTAATTACATATTCGTCCGTCTTTCTGTATCAAAGGATACAGATCTTCATTCATTCATTCATTGGTTCATGTTAGTCACAGAGTAGTTATCCAGCAAATGGATGAAGCATGATTTATCTAAGCCATTGTTCATGGACATTCAAGTTATTGCCTTTTTTCCTTTATAAAATTCCGATGCAAAAATTAACACCTGCCTATTCTTCTGCTGTGTTATTTTTCTTACTTGTGAAAGAGCTCTGCAGAGCAGTTATTAAGTTCCTTGTGATACGTAATAATAAGTATTACAACTGGGCTCAGTGGCTCACACTCAGCACTTTGGGAGGCCAAGGAGGGAGGATCACTTGAGGCCAGGAGATTCAGACTAGCCTAGGCAATACAGTGAGACCTCATCTTTACAAATGAAAATAACAAACATTAGCTGGACATGGTAGTGCACACCTACAGTCCCAGCTACTCAGGAGGCTGAGGTGGGAGGATCCCTTGAGCCCAGAAATTCAAGATTACAGTGAGCTATGATTGTACCACTGCACTCCAACCTGGGCCAGAGTGAGACCCTGTCTCTATTTTAAAAAATGTTTTAAAAAAGGATCTTTCTTAGCGTTTTTGCCTTTTGAGTTTATGGTGTTTTTAGCCTTATGTTATTTATTTTTTTCTAACAGCTATATAGCTAAATGTATCGATCTTTTCCTTTGTTTAAGTTCTTAGGTTTGTGGTACATTTTAAACGTTTCATAAGTGGTACATCTGCCACCTAACGTCACCTGAGTCTTAACAGGACCAAGGACTGTATATTCTGTCAAACCCCCCTAGGGCAACTCTGTTGCTTGCACAGGTGGGTTACTTCTGTGCCGGTGAGGGCAGGAAACAGAGCAGGCTCGCCTGGCTATACAGGGCAAGCATGTGACCTCGTTTGTAGCCAGCGCCTGTATTGTCACTGACTGTAGAAATATTTTAATAAGGCATTCATACATATTTGATAGGATTCAAAAAATGGAAATAAAAAAAGAACACAGAAAACTGACAAACTATTCAGTGACAATACTGATATTCCCCAAAGATGAGCACTTCCCCTTGTAACTAACTAACACCTGGTTATTTCAGGACTTGCGCGCAATAGAGACAGGAGGTATCACAATCCTAATCAAGTGTAACTCCAATAGCTCAACTTCCAGGAATTTACCCTAAATAATAATTAAACAAGTGGAAGATGTATGGTCAAATATATTAACTTCCTATTAGTGAAGAACTGTGAAGCACACAGGTACCCAACTGGAGCTGATGAACTAAGCCCAGGAGAGTCACATGGTCTTGTGATGTGGTAGGCACAGGCCCAGCTCTCCCACTCGTTAGCTGGGTGACCTGAGCAGGCGCCTCAGGTCCCTCATCTGTAAACCTCACTGGTTTACTGTGGGAATTGAGGCAATGCATAGAAAGTGCTTTAAGCTGTGTCCAGCATGTAAATAACCACACGTCTGCTGTTAACATATTAATGGAATGCTAAATATTAAAATTATGTGGGAGGAAGTTTGAGTTGCCCAGATTTCATGGCATCCTGTTAAAAGAATGAAGGTTACCAACTCATGTGCATAGTAATAACTCCACATCTAGCTGTTCAGTGTGTGTGCGCATCTGTGCAAGAGAAGGATATCTAGATGGATGAAAATCACAATAACAATTTGGGCAGAAATATGGAGATTTTCCTAGCTCTATTTTTCAGTTTTCTGTAATGAACACTTCTGACTGTACACCCAAAAAGGTAAAGAATGTTCTAGTTCTGTGTAAAGGTGGGGCTTAATGTTTGCTTTTTCATTCTGACCCACAGAGGCAGCACAGATTATCCAGAACAGTGATACAGGTGGATTATCCAGAACAGTGATACAGGTTCAGGCCCTGTTTGAATCCGTACCTGCCGCGTGGTGGTCAGTGGTGTCCTTGGGCATAATGAAAATCAGTGGGCCCCAGGGCTGTTCGCCTGATCTGTGTCTGGAGGAAAAGGGGTGGGGAAGAGATCAGAAGCAAAGCAGGGATTGGAACGAACTGGGGGGCAGGGGTGATGTGAAGAAGCCGATTCACATTGTTGATTCCGCCCCAGGATGGCTCTCGCAATCTTTCTTTTCGCCAAAACGAGGTCTCTGAGAGGAAGGGATGAAGGCCCAGCCAGGTGTGTGCACCTGAACCCAAACTCCTCCGGATGGACAGCCCTGTAAGGCAGTGCCGGAGACAGTCACAGCATGCCTCGCCAAGTATCAGATGTGGCCTGGAACCCTCCACTGTTCTCACACTGACATGAATTGCGAGTTAAGCAGATTCCTCAGCAATTCAGAGGATTTGAAAGTGATGGGCACTTGTGACTAACAGTAATGGTAGGTGGGGTGGAAAAAGGAGACCTTCCCGTGAACTTAGGGGGCATGTGGCCTGTCACAGCATCGAAAGGCTTCAGCACCTATTAATTCCCTGGCGACCCACTGTGGTGGTGTCATCAGACACGTTGATGAGAGTTAGGAGTTCCAAGGCAGTGCATCCATATACCCAAACTTTTACTCAAAAAGACTGGTGAATATTCCAGAATAATGTGTGACAGTTACACCCACCCCCACTGGGCCTAGGTCAGCAGACTCATCATGCTGTGCAGCTATCACTGGCTGCATCTCTAGCTGAGTCACCCCCTCTTCCCAAGGCTCAGACGTCAGGATTAAAACAGCCTGATGCCACCCGAATAACTCAGTCCCAGGATACGTAGAACAGCCCCCACTACTAGCTCATCCTCCATGTTTAGAGCCCAGGAAGAGGGAACTGTGGACACGCGGGATCCACCAGGAACCAGCATAGACGGAGATGAAGCTACAGGGCTTTGGACACATTATTTAAGCCCTGATGCTCAGCGTCGACATCGGTAATATAAAGTAAGCCAGACCGCACAGGTGAGGACCAGGTGAGTTGATGCAGATGAAGTGCGTAGGAAGAGCCCAGTGAGCCACGTGCCCATATGGCCCTCGTGCAGCAGCCAACAGTCAGCATCCTGATGCCGGAAAAACAAGGCGGAACAGGGACTGCAGGCACCTGAACCTGCCAGACAGGGGACTCCCCTACTCTAGCAGAAATTCCTCCCCTTGGTAGGGGTAGGAGTCCTTTTCTGGTGCTGTTTTGGAGAGAACAGAACTGCTAATGAGGGACCAACTTCCTAAGGGGCCTGGCCCCGACTCTTGGTAAATACAACCCTCCTGGGGAGAATTCTAGACTGAGGTGCATTCCCCCCGAAACTCCAGAGTCAAAGCCCTAACCTCAGGACCTGAGAAGGCAACTGTATTTGGAGACAGGGTCTTCAAAGAAGTTAAGTTAAAAATGGGTCCTTCGGGCGGTCCTAATACCATCTCACTGGTGTTCTTAGATTCTAAAGAGGTTAGGACACACAGAAGGGACACCAGGGCTGTGACGCACACAGAGGAATGACCACGTGAGGACAAAGCGAGCAGGTCTGCAAGCCAGGGAGGCCTCGGGGAAACCCACTCTGCAGGCACCGTGAGCTTGCACTTCCAGCCTCCAGAACTGTGGGAAAATATATGTTTGTTGTTAAAACCACCCAGAATGTGGTATTTTATTCTGGCAGCCCTGGCTAGGATCAAAGCTGGTTCAGGATCATTCATAGGAGGCAAATTAATGCAGATTCCTAGGGGCCATCCTAAAGCCTGCAGCTAAATAGGTCTGAACTGGGGCCCTACGTTACAAACAAGCCTGCCCAGACCATTCTGACACAGGCCTCACTAGGGCCTCAACTCCAAGGGTGGCCCACAGGTCACAGAAACAGCACCACCTGCAGTTCACGAGAAATGCAGTTTGCACGGCCCACCGGATCTGTGAATCCCAACCTGCAGGTTCACAGAATCCCCTTGGGATCTGTAAGCACACTTTGAAGCTGAAACACAGCACTGCAGGGCGCCTTTCGAGTGTCAATAAATTGGTGTTCTATGGCACCTAGGAAAGGGGTTGTAGAAAAAACTGGAATTCAGCATTTTGCTTTAGCTTTTCCTTCCTAAATGCCCGGAGAACAAATTTTCTTATGAATATTACCAACCCTCTGGGAAAGTAATAATTAACTGTTTACAAGACACATTGTACTATATTATAAAAATATTACAAAAATAATTACATGGAATAAGCCACATACTTAGTTTATTATACGCATGTCTAATTGAAATCCACGAAAACAGTTACATTCAAAACATTCTTTATGCACTAAACTTGAAAATGTAAAATATAATACCAATTTAAGTATTTTCCCACATTAAACCAATTTTTCTTTTTCTAAAAAAATTTCTCCTAGTCGTTTTAACTTTCTGACACCATAATAAAATAGAACAGAAAGAGTACATTAAAAGAAAAATTTTAGGTAGAATGTTGTAAAACTTTTAATTTGCCCATCATATTTAACATTTCCAAGCCTATTTTCCTGCGCCTCACCTGCCCGCAGAGAGAATGATCCCCACAGTCACGAGGGGTCAGCACTCTGAGAGCCAGTTGACACCAGACAAGCTGCTGGAACAGCTGGGGCACAGCTCCACCTCTCCTCCAGCCCCTCCGTCCCATGAGGCCAAACAATGAGGACAGAGGTGCTGAGGGGTGTGTCCAGGGCCCAGTCCCACATCAGCAGGAAGGTGGCGTCAGTGCTCGCAGTCCCAGCCTCACGCCGCATTGCAGTCATGGGGGATCTTCACACAGGGAGGGTGAGCTAGTTAAGAAGGCAGGTGATCCTCCCCCCGGATGCTTCGATACTTAGCCATGTCTTCCGGAAATACTTTAGAAAGTTCTTGAATCAACAGGCTTTTAAATTTCTACAAAGAAAATACATTATCAAAGGAGCTCTTCACATCAACACTCCAATAACTATTTAAAATATGCCTTCTGAAGTTTAAACACATGGCCCACTAAGCAATACAGGGCCACGGGACTGACCTGAGACTTCCACTGGTCTCAGAGAGGAAATGACACCAACGGCGACATAAGCAAAAGGAAGCGACACTGCACAGCCCCAGACATCACCACCAGCAGCATGATTCTGTACTGCCCAAAAGCACCAGTGTGACAGAGCCTGCTGGAACTGTAAGCTACGTCCCTTGTGGCCCAGTGGCTGTGTTCACATGGAGAGAGATGCTTCTGCTGGCAAATATAATTCTCACTCGGCTTTGCCAAGTGAAACAGAATAATCAAAACCATTGGCCCTTGCTACTGATAAGGAGTGCACTAGGCCCTGAAGGTGACACTGGACTCAACAACTCCTCAATCCCAAATGGACAAAACAGAGATGAGGCTGTGGGCACCGTAAGAACAACTATGACAAAACGCTACTTCTGATGTGTGCTGTTTACCACTAGGAGGGGATCACCTGGATGGGATTCTGGAAGGCCTGTGACCTGCCTGTGACTAGACAGATCTCCTTCTGACAGCTCCTCCCCTTGCTCCTCCACTCGGCCAGAGCGCCAAGAGGCCACTGTGTGACCATCCCTGCCTGCACACATTAGCCATGGCTGAGCACATGTGTCCTAGTCTGGCAACAGGCATCAGTGGGAACAGAACACTCACGTCCTCTGTGATCCTGGAGCTCAAGCAGCTGACAGAGAAGACAGAACAAACAGAAAAAGCAAAATTAAAAGGTAAATCTTGACCAGCATTCTCAAGGAAAGAAGCTTTAGAAAAGGCTGGTCCCAAAGGCCTCTTTGAGGAGCTGAAATCATCTGAGACTGGAAGAATAGAGTCGCCTGTGCAAAGAGAACATGGAAGAGCTCCAGGCGGAGAAAATGGCAGGAGAAAAGAACACAAATGAAAGAGTTGGATGTATTCCAGAATTGAAAACCAGGCCGGCGTGGATGGCCGGGAGGAGGAAGGGGCACGTGGTGTGAGCCGGGAGGAGAGGCAGGCAGGGGTCCCTGCCACACATGGCAATAGTCGCACGGCGCCAACAGAAATGAGTGGCTGCTAAGTCAAAATAAACAAAACACCAATTTGAATTACATTTGAGTCAATTTAAGAAAAAATTATACATTAATGTCCAAGTGCAGAGAGTTCTCTATATCTCATCAAGGCAAAGAAAAACTAAGTGATCTGGAGAATTTCATGACAGTGGATATGGTAAAAAGAAGTGTGGAGGTCAGAAGCTGGACAAAGAGAAAAATCAGTATTCAAGAATCCTCTAAACCAAAGAACAACGACTACAGAGAAAGCCTTCAACAGTTGGAATTACTACGAAAATAGGAAGTATCAATGCAATAAAAGTGCATCTTAAAAAAATGAAAATGATCACAGCCAGTGAGAACTAGCAATCACAAAAATTATCCTGGATTTTCTTAAGAGTAAGATTATGTATGCTTTTTATGCTATTACACAGCTGATATCTAATTTTACTTACTGCCTATTACACAATTCAGAAATCTCAATGTGTAAAGTTATGAAAGTCAATATTCTAGCAAGTATGGAAAAAAATGAGTCTCTTAACCACATTTCACTGAGAAGGCATCTCTTCCCAGTGTATTTCTGACACTCCTTAGAGTCTTACCTTCATGGTGTCGATCTTGCCTTTAACTTGCTCATTTTTAGCTAGAGCCCTCTCCAGGCACTCTTTGGTGTAGAGCTGGGGGTTTCGACCTTGATCTATATATCTGGAAACATGATACATTTCAGTTAGCATTCCCATGACTGACACCTATTCTCACAGCTTTCTGAAAGATATGGGGGAAAAAAGGTCAGGTATATATAACTGCACATGGCCTTGTTAAGTCAAAACTGAGTGTAGGAACCAGGGGAATTAAGATTCCCTCATTTACACAAGTACAGATAATCAGATTTCATTACTTCTGATAATATGAACAGCTCATAAAATCAAGTAATGATCACTTACAAACCCAAGCATGCTTCACAAGCCATACCACTTTACATATGTTTAGCATTTGCACTTTTCAAAATTCGTTCATGCAATGTATTACCTTTTTGATCCTTAGAGCAGCTTGTATGGTAAGGCAACTCTTGATAAAAGAAAAAACTAAATGAGATCCAGGGGTTTGGGCCTGGGTGACACAGGAGGACCCTGTTGCGATGCAGCCTCCACTCTAGGTC
Source organism: Colobus angolensis palliatus (assembly GCF_000951035.1). NCBI lineage: Eukaryota > Metazoa > Chordata > Mammalia > Primates > Cercopithecidae > Colobus > Colobus angolensis. The sequence goes on from NW_012115110.1 coordinate 3,759,064, forward strand.
AGCCCCGCTGCTTGGCAAAGCCCCTCCTCCTCTGTGGAGGAGCTTCAGGGGAAAGGAAAGGAGAACTACAAGCACAACAGCCCCAGCCCTGACGGCCCCAAGATCATTTTACAAACCGTTCCACTGCTTTCAAAAGAAGAGGAGGCTTGATATACCACTTTACTAAATACACCTAAGTAACTTAAATATAACAGAGACATTCTGGCCAATTATTTCTAAACAGTATAAAACTGTTACTTAGAATTTTTTGACATTTCCCCCAGACATTATCTTCAGTATCCTGAAGATTCAATTAAACATACTACCTAGATCAATATCTATATTTTACCAAGAGCAGGCCACCTGCCTATTTCTGTACCCTAAAGAAATCCTTATCATTCAACTAAATTGAATCATTCATTATTTAAAAAACAAAAAACAAAAACTGAAAACTAACTCTACTTTCGTTTTTTATAATTGAGGCCAAAAATACATAATCACTTCAGAACAAAGATATCATTAGGTTATTACTAATGGTATAAAACGTAGCCTTGATAGACAGCAAAAGATAAAAACATCACAAGTTCTAGAAATTCTATTTCATTTCAGTGTTTTTGAAATAATGTCATGTGGCAAAATTACAGTTAATTCTAAACAAAACCTATCCATTTCTCAAGAAAAACCTGACAGGCTCACAGAATAAGGTTAACCATGTCAGCTGACGATCATTTCTTCAACACCACGGACATCCTGCTCAGACTTGGTTCTTTGGAGACCCAAGGGTGAACCCACTCCTGCCCACACACATAGTCCTGGAGATAAGGGCCAAGCTCCTTTCATCTTAGCTAAAGACACAGTTGGTGTATATGAAAACGTACATGCTGCAAAGGCCACTGGGACCTGGGAATTCCTTCCACATTGGGTAGACATCGACCATCGATTTGCAGATTAAACTCCCAGCATCTGCTCTGTATTAGGGCTCACTGGCATACTCTTCCTGATACCCCAGGTCAATCTCATCCATACCTGTGCCTAGCACTTCCCTCTGCCCTTAAGCAATCTGTTCACATCAGTCTCCATTTGTTCTGCTTCAGAAGACACAGTAGTTACTTGCCACTTGTCACTATATGCATCCCCTGCACTCATAATCAGAAAAGCACAAAAGAGGACGCTCTGTATTCCTGGACTCAGAAAGCCAAAGCCAAGAGTCTGGAGCTGTCTCAGGTGCAAGACCTTCATCCCACCTGAAGTCAGAGACCTCAGTGGTGCCCACTGAGCACAGGTAAGGAACATGTGGCAAAGTCATCAGCAGGTGAGCAGAAGATCAGAGACCAAGAAAACTACCTCTGTGCCCTGTCTTTGTAGGCACTATAGCTAGAACTTGTACCTGACCTTTTGGGATGGAAAACAACCATAACTCTTTCCCTTTACGGCTCAAGGAAATCTAGTGATTTACATTTGCAGTTTTGCTGCAAGAAATACTAGAATGTTCTTGCTGTTCCAAGCCAGCACCACCAAGGAGAGGCTGCTCTGCACTGGTCAAGAAAGTATGAGTCCGGGGGTTTTGTCTGAACTCTGACACTTACTAGGTAAACAACCTATTGCAGTTACTTATCAGCTCCTTCACGTGTGAAATCAGAGATGTGACCAAATCAATGTGATAAAATCTGGATTTCAAAAACCTAAAAGCTTATTCCTGTATGTGTTCTCAGGACTATTACTAAGATAGGTGCACACAACTCTCCCACAGAAAACAGTGAGCAGCCTCCCCAAACACGCGTAGAATAAAAACCCTTTCTTTCCTCCTTCAACAGAACAGGTATTTTCATCTCTTAGAACTAGCACTCCACCGGCAGTTCGGGAACATCAGACCAGACTGCTTTTCAGGTTGCTTCTGGCTGCCATTTTTAAAAAACGTACAATATAGCTCTCATAAGAATTTTCACCTCTTAAGGACAAAAGGAAGTTCTGTGGCTGTTCTTCAGCCTAAGCAGGATTTTGAGAACCTATGATGTTTTCCACATATTTAATAAGCTTTTTGTACATGTAACTTTTTTTCAACAATACAATATTAAGGAGATACTTTTTTTAGTTTTGTAATCCCATTAGAACGTTTCCATGAGGGCAGGTATTTTTGTCGATTTTTTTTCCACTGGCACATCCCCAGCACCCAGACTGTGCCTACCACACGGCAGGCACTCAAATGTCAGTGATGAAGAAGTCACGATACCACACCACAACTGAACAAGATTTATACCCAAGACCAATACAAGAATGTTACTTACTCAAAAACTTCTAACGGTACAGTAATATCATGAAGCTGCTGTCTGCACTTATCAATATCCTGTAAGCCAGTAACGATAAAATTCCTGGGGGAAAGGCAGAAACACAGGCGTCTGGTTAATTTCACTTGGCAGCATAAGCACCACCCACAGAGCTACCCAGCCAACTGCGGCTCCACACAAGTTCTACTCACACCTGTGCGGGTTACACGCGGCTCTCACCTCTTTGGTTAGCTACAGGATTCCTAGGACACGGTTACAGTTACAGAATACCCTTACGTATTTGTTACTTTCCTTCTCAACTAGAAACTTCCAGTAAGGGGGATGGAGAAGGAACCTGGTGAAAAATATGAACCTTCTCTCCAAAACAACTACCTGACTGTGCATATGACTGTGTGTGCGGTTTCAGCGAACACATGGGGCAGCGGACTATACTCAAAGTCTGAGGGAAGCAAAGCCATCCTGTCTGGTTTAGCTTCCTCTCCTCTCTGGAGCCTTCCTACACAGGCAGACTGGCCTGGCTATTCCCAGCTGGGTATGGAACCTCGGCTGCAACATTTTCTATGTCCGCGTCCCACAGAAAGCCCTTCTCGAAAGTGCTGTACTTGCATTTGCCTGTTCTCCATCCCAGGGCCTAGCACCATGAGCAGCACAAGGCTGGTGCCAAGAAATAATAATAATAAATGTCTGCAACTTTTCTCAGCACCACCTCCCCCCCAGTTCCTCCACTATCAGGCCTATGCAGCAGGTGGCTTCGGAGCCTCACCTTCTGAGGCCTAGTTTAGGGCGCGCACTCACTGTGGAGCCTGCCTCCCTTCTAGGGACAGGGACTGAATTCCCAGAAGAGCTCCGGGAGGAAAAGGCTGGGAGGGGGTTACAAATGAGAGGGGAGACGCTAGAAAAGAAAGCATGATTCACTTGATAGGGAAACGCAAAATATATCATATGGCCATGATTACGTCTCCAAAGGGGCCTCAAAGAGGTTCCTCTAACGCAAACTGGGAAGGAGGCGGTTGGCAACAGGCGGCAGCGTGGGCCCCGCCCTCTGATCACAGCCAGGAAAGGCGCCCCGGGCTCCGAGACCAGACCAGAGGGCTGGCGGGGCAGGAGCAGCGGTCAGGCTCGGCTCTGGCTCCCTACATGTCCGCTCCCCCCAGCATACACTGCCGGGCCAAGGCCCTGGGGAGACGCCGGCAACCTCGGGCCGCCACTCACAGCTTCTGGTTGAGCCCGGCCTGGCTGCTAGGCTGGAAGTCACTGACGATGATGCCGAGCTGCCGAATGTTCTCCACGAACTTCTCCAGGTGCTCCTCTAGGTGGTCAAACTTCTCCGCCATCGTCTCGGCGCGACCCCCGCCCACAGAATCTCAACCAGCACCGCCGCAGGCGGGGCCCTTCGCTCCCACTTCCTGCTTCCGTCCGGACAGATACGACTTCCGTTTCCTCTGGGGGCGAGCGGGAGAGCTCTTGGGGGCGGAGCCTGGTTAGCGAGACGAGCGTGTTGGGGGCGGGGCCTAAGTGCGGGGCGGGGCGGGCTTTCCGGGATGCTGTATGGATACCGGAGGAGGTTTCGGCGCGCATCGGGGCGAGTACTAACTGCTTGCACTCACATCAGATCTGTCTCGGTCATGGGAGAAGTTGAAGACTTCGTGGAATGCAGCATCTTCAAGCAACACACACATGGATGAAAATCCTAAAGTTTGCATGAAGGACCAATAACGGTAGTCTCCCTGCCCCTCTACCAGAACTCTTGGAATCAGCGCCGGCGTGCCTCCTTTCCGCTATGTAATCGGCGGCCACTTCCCCTAGCTCTTGCTGCTAACCATGCTTCCCGGACACCTGCTGCCTTCCTAGGTCAGGGTCTCACCTCCTCGGGCCAATTCTGACCAAACAGCACCCTATGGGGTTGCCCTGTCTCTGAAAATAACCTCCCCTTCTTCACAAAGCTTTTAATAGATCAGTTCACTCTTATGTTTAAGAAACGAAACTTTTCTGCCGGATCTCCTGTGATAGCTGGTATCTCCTCCAGCCTGTTTGAGTTCCTCAAGTCATTTCTTCTTTTACTGAATGTATTTGTGGCCTGTACTTTTCAGTGCCTAGAAACAGGCAAAGTGAGGGAGCTCCTTTTCTAGATGAATCTCCAGAGCCTCTGTCAGCTGTGACCAGAAATGGAAACCCAGACAAGGTAAGGGACTTGCCAAACTTATGGAATCAGGGCACTCCAGTTGGTATGATAGGCTGGGCTGATACACAGAAATGTTACATAAAATACTTCTCTCCTGATTTAACAACAATTAACTTTAGGGAATTATAAAACGAGGTGGAGGCTGGGCATAGTGGCTCATGCCTGTAATCCCAGAACTTTGGAAGGCCATGGCAGATGGATCACCTGAGGTGAGGAGTTTGAGACCAGCCTGACCAATATGGAGAAACCCCGTCTCTACTACAAATACAAAAATTAGTCGGATGTGGTGGCGTGCACCTGTAGTCCCAGCTACTCGGGAGGCTGAGACAGGAGAATTGCTTGAACTCAGGAGGCAGAGGTTACAGTAAGCCGAGATCATACCACTGCACTCCAGCCTGGGCAACAGAGCAAGACTCAAAAAAAAAAGAAAAGGTAGAAATAAAATACTGGACAAATAAAAATTTTTTAAAGTTATTAGGGAGAGGTAGCGACATGGAGTGAATAGCCTTTCTCAATTTCATAAGTAAGAAAGAGATAGATAATTGATGAAACTTAGACTTTGGTAAGTATTTATTTTAAAAACTTAAGGGTATCTCTTTGTTAGTATATATAATTCCCAAACTAGTAGAGAGGAGGAAGGGAATAAAGAAAACACAATCAACTCAATAGAAGGCAAGAAAACGAGGGAATAAAGAAACAAAGAACAAGCATGGAAAATAAAATGCACAAAATAAAGTGCAAAAATTAAAGGCACACAACTCAATAGCAAAAAAAAAAAGAAGAAATTTAAAAATGGGCAAAGGACCTGAACAGAAACCTTTCAAAAGAAGACATAAAAATGAGCAGCGAAAATGCTCAGCATCACATATCATCAGGGAAGTACAAATTAAAAGCATAATGAGATGTCACCTTACACTGTTAGAAGGGCTATGATCAAAAAGACCAAAGATAATGGGTGTTGGTGAAAATGTGGAGGAAAGGGAACCCTTGTAAACTGTTGATGGGAATGTAAATTAGTGCAGCCCTTAAGGAAAATAGTATGGAAGTTTCCCAATACTCTAAAAACAGAATTACCATATGATCCAGCGGTCCTACTTCTGAGTATATACTGTGAACCCCGAATATCTGAGACAGGTCTCAGTTAATTTAGAAAGTTTACTTTGCCAAAATTGAGGACGCATACTCGTGACACAGCCTCAGGAGGTCTGGATGACATGGGCCCAAGGTAGTCAGGGCACAGCTTGGTTTTATACATTTTAGGGAAACATGAGACATAAATCAATATATGTAAGGTATACATTGGTTCTGTCCAGAAAGGCGGGAAAAGTCAAAGCAGGGAGGGGGCTTCCAGGTCACTGGTAGGTGAAAGACAAATAGTTACATTATTTTGAGTTTCTGATTTGCCTTTCCAAAGGAGGCAATCAAATATGCACCGATCTCAGTGAGCAAAGTGATCACTTTGAATAGAATGGGAGGCAGGTTGTCCCTGAGCATTTTCCAGCATGACTTTTCCCTTTAGCTTAGTGATTTGGAAGCCCCAAAATTTATTTTACAGTATGCAAAGGAATTGAAATCACTGTGTCAAAGAGATATCTCTGTTTCCAGAAAGAGGTCCCAATCCAGACCCCAAGAGAGAGTTCTTGGATCTTGTGCAAGAAGGAATTCAGGGTGAGTCCATATCGTAAAGTAAAAATTCGTAAAATAAAGGAATAAAGAATGCCTACTCCATAGGCCGGGGGACCCCCTAGGGCTACTGGTTGCACACTGTTATGGTTATTTCTTGATTGTACGCTAAACAAGTGGTGGCTTATTTATGCCTCCCCTCTTTAGACCATATAGGGTAACTTCCTGACAGGCCATAGCATTTGTAAACTCTCACAGCGCTGGTAGGAGTATAGCAGTGGGAACTTGCTGGTGGGAGTATAGCAGTGAGAACTCGTTGCCATGTTGGTTTTGGTGGGGTTTAACTGCCTTCTTTATGGCAGACTGTTTTATCAGCAAGGTCTTTATGGCCTGTATTTGGTGCTGACCTCCTATCTCATCTTGTGACTTAGAATGCCTAACCATCTGGGAATGCAGCCCAGTAGTTTTCAGCCTTATTTTACCCAGCCCCTATTCAAGACAGAGTTGCTCTGGCAGTTGTCAAAGGCCACTGACATCTGTACCATGTAAAAATAGACAATTATTATTTGTTAATTAAAAATAAAATTAAATAAAAGTGTATCATGAACTGCATTCCCTGTCATTACATATGTGTCTTCCCCACTAAAAACATACGTTAGTGAACACAGTAAATGTTAACAGATTTAACTGTTTGTTCAAAGGATCCACACTCAGATTAGAATCAAATTGGAAGCGTTTTGTTGTTGTTTTAATCTAGCTATGTTGCTTTTCAAAGGCACACCAAAAACAAACTTATAGACAGGTTGAAAATAAAGAGGTAATCCCAGCACTTTGGGAGGCCGAGACGGGCGGATCACGATGTCAGGAGATCGAGACCATCCTGGCTAACCCGGTGAAACCCCGTCTCTACTAAAAAATACAAAAAACTAGCCGGGCGAGGTGGCGGATGCCTGTAGTCTCAGCTACTCCAGAGGCTGAGGCAGGAGAATGGTGTAAACCCGGGAGGCGGAGCTTGCAGTGAGCTGAGATCTGGCCACTGCACTCCAGCACTCCAGCCCGGGAGACAGAGCGAGACTCCGTCTCAAAAAAAAATAAAAAATAAAAAATAAAGAGGTAGGATAGAATAATATATGGCAGGCCACCAAAAGAAAGTTGTTAGTGCATATAAAAATTAATAAAGAAACACTAAAATGATGCTTTTATTTATTTATTTATTTTTATTTTTATTTTTTCTTTTTTGAGATGGAGTCTCGCTCTGTCGCCCAGGCTGGAGTGCAGTGGTGCGATCTCAGCTCACTGCAAGCTCCGCCTCCCGGGTTCAGGCCATTCTCCTGCCTCAGCCTCCTGAGTAGCTGCGACTACAGGCTCCCACCACCAAGCCTGGCGAATTTTTTTGTATTTTTAGTAGAGATGGGGTTTCACCGTGTTAGTCAGGATGGTCTCAATCTCCTGACCTTGTGATCCGCCTGCCTTGGCCTCCCAAAGTGCTGGGATTACAGGTATGAGCCACTGCCCCTGGCCAAAAAAGATGCTTTTAATGGTAAAGAGAAGACTCATTAAAGATGGAATACTATTAACCTATAAGAAACTGACAACATAGTCCCATAATATCTAGCACACAAATTGACAAAATATGAGGAAATATTCAAAATCCGTAATGATTACAGGGGATTTGGACTTCCTCTATCAGGAAACAATAAATCAAGCAGGCCAAAAAGCATAGAAGAATATGGAAGATTTAAATAATATATCAAGAATTGTGATCTGTGAAAAACAGTGACCCTTGTAGAATAGATTGTTTCCAAGCATATTTGAAATACTTACAAAAACTTGACCATTCACTAGACCACAAAGAAAGTTTCCGCAAACTCAAATTCTATCACATAGACCAGATTTTCTGACCTCAATCTAATTACAGTAGAAATTTATGAATTTATTCATTTTCTACACATACATACATATTTGAAAATCAAAACACACTCTAAATAATTCATGAGTGTACATGCATCTGAGCATGGGCAAGACCCAGTTACGTCTGTTGTCCTCATCTGATTGTTAATAGCACTCTTCCACTCACTGTCAAACGTGCTTGATACATTACGTGGACATCCTATTTAAAAGGAAAATTATAAAACATTTGGAATTAAATGACAAGAATTCCTTGTCAAACTTCTGCTTTGCTCCTGAAGTAATAATTTGAGGGAAAACAGCCTGGAAATAATAAACTGGGGTTTCAACTCAAAGAATAGGAATCATCAAAAGGGAAATCACAGGCACCAAAAAATACAGAAAAAGGAGTGACAAAGACACACTGATGAAAATGAAAACTATTGCATTAGTTTTCTGTCTAGCTGCATTAGAAGCTGGAAAGATAAAAATGAAGAAAAGTTGATTGTTGAAAAGATGAGTCAAATAGATACACTTCTGGCAAGTCTCGTCAGAGAAGAAGAAAAGAAAGGAGCTAAAAGAGAAAAACATACAGTATTATAAATGAGTGAGGGTGAACCTATGTGTTCATAATTTTGAAAGCTTGGAAAATATAAACAATTTTCTAGGAAACTACCAAAAATTAACTTAAGAAAAATAAACAATTAGAATCGTTCCTAGTCTTTCAATAAACTGGCCAGTAGGCAAAAATCTCTTTCAAAGATAGAAGGGACATAAGCTCTGACAGTTTTTTACGCTAATTCTTTAAAAATCAAACATTAAAGAACAAATCATTTCAAACTTACCCAGATACTTTCAGAGACTAGAAAAAGAAGAAATACCTCCCAGCTCATTTTGAAAGAGTGGTATAACTTTTATATGAAAATCATCAAGGACAATGCAAGAAAATATAGGTCAATCTTCCTTATGAAAGTAGATACAAAAGTATTAAATACTATCAGAATTAGATCAGTTGTCATGCATCAGGCATCTATTGCTGTATCTCCAACCACGCCAAAACTTAATGGCTTAAAACAACCTCAGTCCTTCATTTTACCCACAAATCAGCAATGTGGCCTGTGCATGGCATTCACAGCTTCTCTCTGCTCTGTGTCACATGGGCCGAGGTGGCTTCACTGGAGGCTGAAGGACCTACTTTCACAATGGCTCATTCAGCTGGGCTGTGGGCTGGAGACCACACTTCCCCTCCACGTGGGTGTGTCCCTGGGATTTGGGAGCTTCCTTCCTGACCGTGGCAGGTGCCAAGAACACAGAGCTCAGGAGAAGCAGGTGAAAGCAGCACCACCTCTTATGACCTTGCCTGGGAAGTCCCCCAACAGCCAGGGCACATTTAGATCCCCAGGGAGAGAACATAACCTGTCCTCCCTGTGGAAGAAGTAAGAAGTCACATTGCTAGATGAGCAGGTGAGATGAGAGACCTCGTTGAAGCTGTGAACACCAAGTATCTGAGACAGACAGGTCTCAGTCAATTTAGGAAGTTTATTTTGCCAAAGTTAAAGACACGCGCCTCTGACACAGCCTCAGAAGGTCCTGACAACATGGGCCCAAGGGCACAGCTTGGTTTTATACTTTTTAGGGAGACATCAGACATCAAATTGGTTCCACCCGGAAAGCCAGGACAACTAGAAGCAGGGAAGCGGCTTCCAGGTCTTAGGCAGGTGAGAGACAAAAGGCTGCATTCTTTTGAGTTTCTGATTAGCCTTTCCAAAGGAGGCAATCAGATATGCATTTATCTCAGTGACCAGAGGGCAACTTTGAGCTCTATGTGTCCTTTGTCCACAGGGAAATTCCTTGTGAGGGAGGTATGTCGCTTTTTAATCTTAGTAGCAACTTTTTTAGGAATAGAATGGGAGGCAGGTTTGCCCTAAGCAGTTCCCAGCTTGGCTTTTTCCTTTGGCTTAGTGATTCACAGGTCCCAAGATTTATTTTCTTTTCACAAAGCTGTTTTTGAAAAATACAACCTGTCGCCCATCATATTGGGAAAAAAGTTATGATCCATTGTGCTTTTCCTAGGATTGCATGAATTATGAAATATCATAACATCCATTATTATAACAGTCTGTTAAGGATTAAAGGACATAAAATACCTCAGGTAGATTTTTTAAGTAGACACTGGATATTAAAATTGAACCCAAATCATGATGTAAAAATAAAAAAGAGGCCGGGCGCAGTGGCTCACGTTTGTAATCCCAGCACTTTGGGAGGCCGAGGCAGGCGGATCACGAGGTCAAGAGATCAACGCCATCCTGGCCAACATAACGAAACCCCATCTCTACTAAAAATACAAAAATTAGCTGGACATAGTGGCATGAACCTGTAGTCCCAGCTACTTGGGAGGCTGAGGCAGGAGAATCGTTTGAACCCAGGAGGCGCAGGCTACAGTGAGCCGAGATCGCACCACTGCACTCCAGCCTGGTGACAGAGCGAGACTCCATCTCAATAAAATTAAATTAAATTAAATTAAATTAAATTAAATTAAATAGAAACCTTTGAGAAAACTAAGAATAGAAAAGAACTTTCTAAACCTGATGAAAGATGTTTTATCTACTAAGAACTAGAGAAAGCACCCGACTCAGTAGTGAAACTTCAGGAACGTGTTTGTTAAAGTCCTGGACACAGCTGGAACCTTCGCTGTCACTGCAGAGCAGACGCGGGCCGGTGCAAACACAGTCCCCGGAGTAGCACTCAGCTGCGTCTCGGTCCTCCCTCTTGTCTGCCTTTTGCGACATTTTTGTGCCTCCTGAAATATCATTAACATTCCCGGGCATTTTATGCCTTAGCTTCCCGGCTATATTTTATATTTCCAGCATTCCAGGACAGGCATCTAATCTCACAGATGCCCTAGAGCCCCAGACATAGGAACTAGCTCAATAAACGGCTTTGGACTACCTGAAGGCTGAGGAGAAAGGAGACAGAGGGAGGGGCAGAAGGAAACCCAAGGCTGCCTGTTTCCTTCCGTGATGTAACTACCTGGGAAGTCCTTTTCTGTGGGCTGGAGCCTAGCAGCCCTGTGCTTGCCAAATCACGTAGAAAAGCAGGTGCTTCTGTGTTTCTGGGTCTGGGGAAGTTGTTTCTGCTGCCTCCTGCACAGGTGGATGGAGTCCACGGCAAGGCCACCCCAGGTTGCTCTCCAATGCCGCTGCCCTCACCCTCCTCCACCCTGCCTGGTTACCTCTCTTTGTGTCCATGATCATCAAGCCCTTTGTATTATTAGTTCCGTAGGGGTGGTAACAAAATACCACAAACCCATGACTTACGCAACAGGAATTCATCAGCCTGAGAGCAAGGTGTCGGCCACGCTGGTTTCTTCCAAGGCCACGGCGGAGAACCTGTTCCAGGCCTCTCTCCCGGCTGCTGGTGGTTGCTGGCAGTGGTTGGTGTTACCGGACTGGCAGAAGCCTCCTCTGCATGTCCAGCATCACGCAGTGTTCTCCCTGTGTGCATCTCTGTGGCCAAATTTCCCCTTTTCACGAGAACGCCAGTTGGTTTGGATTAGAGACCACCCTGAGGACTGAACTTTTTCACTGAATTACCTCTGTGAAGATGCCATCTCCAAATCAGGTTGCGTTCGGAGGCACTGGGGGACAGGACTCCAACATATCTTTTTTTGAGGGGACAGAACTCAACTGTAACACCCCTCCTTCTCTGCTCAAGACCAGCAGCACTTGTCTGTATTGTGATCGTGGAATGGTTACTTCAGGACCAGGTCATAACGAGCATAATGATGGTGTTGGTCCCTGTGATTAACCATCAGCTCCAGTTTCTAAAGCACTCATCTCCCAGTTGTCCACAATGACTACTCCAGTGACGATTGTTCTCTGCTAAACCGAAAGCATCCCAAGCCCACTTAAACCTACTTGAGGCCAGGTGCAGTGGCTCACGCCTGTAATCCCAGCACTTTGGGAGTCCGAGGCAGACAAATCACAAGGTCAAGAGATCAAGACCATCCTGGCCAACATGGTGAAACCCTGTCTCTACTAAAAATACAAAAATTAGCCGGGTGTGGTGGCAGGTGCCTGTAATTCCAGCTACTTAGGAGGCTGAAGCAAGAGAATCACTTGAACCCAAGAGGCAGAGGTTGCAGTGAGCCGAGATCGTGCCACTGCACTCCAGCCTGGAGACAGAGCAAGACTCTGTCTCAGAAAAGAAAAGAAAAAAACCTACATTGAGATTCTCCCTTTTACTCAAACAGCTAAGTAATGGTTGCTTTCCCTTTATTTAGCAACGTAAATACTGTTGGCTTGTTTGTAAGAAACATTTTAACATTTCAACACTCCAGGCTCCAAATGTAAATGAAATTAGGTTGGAAAATTCCAGTAAGTCAGAAGGTCGGCCAGGAAGCCGTGTGCAGAAAGCCTACAGAGCATTGCTGACTATAGATTTTGTCGCCTTGTTTTCCCTCCAAAGTTGACATGAGCTGCCACTAGGAAATTTCCTTACTTGTGATACTTTGTGACCTTGAAATCTGAAGGCTGTTTTTTCCCTTCTTCTTTACCTTTTCTTTTTTTTTCAATTCACACTATTCCTGCTCCATCAGCACCCAAAGCCCTTAGTGGTGTCATTTGGAACATGTTTTGTCATTCATTCTAATTTATTCTAAGGAGCCAGATTCAGCTTAAGTTTAAAAAAAAAAATGCAGCTCTCCTACCCAGAGGAAGAAACAGCTGGTTTCTGCTTCTCACTTTGAAGATTTTCAGCACATTAGTAGTTCTAGCAGAAGGGAAGATTTGCAACTCTGTTGTTTGATGATGATGGTGATGATGATGATGATGGTCACGATCATACTGAGGACAATATCTGCCATTTTGGAACACATTTTATGGATTATAGACTGTCTCATTTATTCTTCATAACCCTAAAGGAAGCTACTATAATTTGAAACATACATAGTGAAATGTAAGCCAAAAAAGTTTCCCTAAATACAGAATTGGGAGACAGAATAATTTCGTCTGATAGAAAATGCTGACGTTGTTTTTCCTCAAGAGCCACGTTGACACATGAATGTTCAAATAAATTAGGTTTCCCATTCACCCTATTAGATTCACATACCAATGAGAGTGCCTGACTTGTGCAATAAAAAATTAGAAATTGTGTCTTTTTTTTTATGCTAACGAACATTGAGAAGCAGTAAGATTTCTCTTCTTTTCTGTTTTCCTTTCTATGGAATATTTGCAGCTGTACCTGGAATTCTGTGTGATGTGATCAAATTTTAAAAAGTAAAAAGATGAGATTACACTAATAGAGATTGGCATGTGACCCAATCAGCAAATGGAAGTATGCAGTTGACTTCCACTATCGGGTTTTTTGTTTGTTTGTTTGTTTACAAATTGTCACAAGCTCAAAAGAGAGGGCAGGACAGCATTACAGAAATAGGGATAAGATAAGACATCTAACTCCTTAGCAAATTGTACACACAAGCATAGAAATACAAACTTTTCTAGGCTGCATAGCAACTTCACCCTCCTGGGTCTTTCGGCACACGGTGTAAGCCCTGTTATCTCACAGCATTTTGTAAAAATTAATGACATTCAGCTGAAGTCTAAGTTTGTCTTAAACACTCCAAAGAGAAATGAGCTATGCTCAATTTGTCTTCTCAAATATGCTCTTCTCATTGTGGATGACCCAGAAAACAAAGTCTTACCTTGCAGAAAATCCTGGTGCACGCAGGCCTGGAACACCTGCTCCGGTTCTGATCAAGAAAGACAGATAACCAGGAAGCTGTCCGGCAGAAATCATCTGAAATAAGCAAAAATAAAGCAGCTTTTTCAGAAAACTAAGTAAAAATATATGAAAATTCTTCATTATGGAGGATGGAAGCTCAGAGGGGACATGACTGACATCTGCACAGCTTTGAACAAAGACCTGTCTATTAACACCCAAGACAAGAGAACTGGCTCACCTCCTTCACTTTATAGAAGGTGGCTGTAGTTTTGTTAGTCTACATCCTCTGAGGAGCAGATCCCAAGATGGGATTAAACAAGAACTTTCTTAGAATAAATACATGTGAAAGAAAAAGGAAACCAGCACGGCTGGAAGAACCATCAGAACAAAATGCAGGTCTGATCCCAAAAGAAGGGAGGGAGAGAGGGAGGGAAGGAAGGAGAGAGGGAGGGAGGGAGGAAGCAAAGGGAGTCTAGAAGCATCTTAGACCATGGTACAGTTCTAAGGAGTGTTTGATAAGACCACTGAGAAGCCCTTAAACCAAAATCCCTCACCAGCAGAGTCCCTAGGAATGGACAAACCTTAGCCTTCCTGCATCACTCCCTCAGTCATTGGCTGAGCAACCCATGGGGGCAAAAAGTACAATAGATTTCAAAGGAGAGCACTAGGGCCCTTGGCTAACTCTGCCCTTATCGACGGAGATCTGAAAGATGCATTCTCGTGGGTGCCACATTAGGATAAGCAACAATGATGATGATGATGATTGATGATGATGATGATGATGCCATTTATTGACAACCTATCCAAATCCAAGGATTGTACTAGGTATTTTATATATATTAAACATAATTATCAAGAACAATCCCCCCCCCAGGCTGGGTATGATTGCTCCCCATTTTCTCATGAATAAATTGGAACTTGGGTAAATATTTTGCCAAGAAAGGGTGTAGAGGTGACTATCTGATCCTTCAGGCTTCATATTCTTACCACAGCAAACAAATGAGACAATTTTTGCTTCTGCAGTAAGAAATAATGAGTTCACTGAACTTATTAAGCCAAAAAGTTGAGTGGTGGGTTTGGGCAGGGGGGTTTGTTTTTACAATATAATTTTTTTTTACAATATAAATAAATGCAGCATTCATTCTACTTAATTCATAAGTGACAGTGTTTGAAACTAGAGCCATTGTACTTTCCCACCAAGGAAATCATGACCACATCGAGCCCTCAGTGACCCCAAATAGCATTTCTTATGTCCTCCTGGCTGTCTAAAATGGAGCTCAGGTATGGCCAGGAAGGGACGCAGCCCCAGTACTTCTTTGGTATAGGACTTTGGGCCATTTCTAGAATTGCCTTGGTCTTCAGTGAGATGGAGCAGGGACTCCTCCTAGGGGCCTGCAGGTCACCCCCTGCCCAACATAGAAATAAAGAAAACTCATAAGTTCCTTCCTGAAAAATTCCAGGCACCTAGCTCGCCCTGAAAAATAAACAACTGAATAAACAAAAAGATAATAGTAGCTTAAAACAGTAGCCAAAAAAGTTAGTCAGGAGATATGTTATTCCCTATAAAAACTAAAAATAGCACCTTAACATATGTCCCTGAGTTATTTTTCAAAAACCTGAACCCCCACCAAACAGATTTGCTAACACATAGACCTCAAATTAAGGGAAAGTAACAACTAAACTCTGGCTACTGTTCTTTGTTCTAAATTTCTTCCTAAGGGACCTGGGAGACGTCATACCCACAAGCTAGAGCTATCGGTTTGGTGCAAAAGTACTTGCAGTTTTGTTGTTTTGTTTTGTTTTGTTACTGTTACTTTCAAAGGCAAAACCTGCAATTTTGCACCAATCTAATAACATTGTTTTCTGCTGATCCCACATTTTAGACAAACCTTTGCCTCCTTAGCCAATCACAAATCAGAAATCTTTAAATCCACCTATACCCTGTGGGCCCCCAACTTCGAGTTGTCCTACCTTTTTAGGTCAAACCAACGTATTGTCTCCACATATGAATTCATGACTTTACCTGTAACCTCTGCCTCCACGTTGTTAAAAACCCTTGCCTATGAGCCATCTGGGAGTTTGGGTCTTACACATGAGATACCTGATTTTCCTTGCTTGGGGCCCTACGTAAACACCTCGCTTTCTCTCGCTACTATCCCAACATCAGTTTTCACTTCACTGCGCCCAGTGAGCAGATCCCAGCTGGATTCCCTTACATCAGATTTCTCCCCCTGGAAATAGAAGAAATGTGCCTATTGACATGTGGAGCATCTCGCATGGCACCTGGAATGTAGATGGCATTTGGTAAATGTGGCTTCCTTCTATCAGTTTCTACCCCAAATGCACAAAGCCAAGCTCTCCTTTTTGTGCTGGAAACTGGCTCTTTCTTCCAAAAATGCATTTGATGATGTCATTCCTCAACCTAAAACCTCCTGACATCACCCAGCTGTCTACACCAGGGATGTTAAAATCCCCTCTCTGCATAGCCCCATCCACATGGCCATGTACTCACTCTGTTACCCCGCTTCTCTTGGTGGGGCAGGAGGAGAGGAGCGGATGCATGTGCCCCTGGCGGAGGGAAAGGATTCTAGGAGGGGTGGGACAGGTAATCCGAAAAGAGTCGACCTCCAGGAAGCTGCTCTGCAGCCCTCATTTCTCCTTTGAGAATTGCTGGTCTTCAGAACAAGTTCTAAGTCCTTACCACCTGCCCTGATACCACCTTCCCACTGACCAGTGCCCTAGAGCCTCGCGGGGCCCTCGCCAACCCCGCCTCTTTGCCTTAGGTGGTTTATTTTCTCTGCTTAAAAGTCCTCTTCCATACCTTCTCCTTTACCTGGGGAAACCTGAAATAAATGTCAGCATGTTGGTGAAGCTTTTGCTTACTGCCTCAGGCAGAATTAATAGCTTCCTGGCCAGCTCTGACAAATCTGGGCCCTGTTCCCTCCTGAGAGGTAGAGCATCTGCTAGAGGCTGAGAGCAGTCTCTACCTTTAGACAGAGTGCGTTCAGTGTTACTGCCTGCATCCCAATGAAACCCGCTCTGTCATTCTGCCATAGAAATGGAAGTGAAACCAGACCCGTGGCTGCCCACTGTCCGTGTTTCCCAGTGGTATGGTTTGGTTGTGTCCCCCTGCCAATCTCATCTTGAATTGTAGTTCCCATAATCCCCACACGTTGCGAGAGGGACTCAGTGGGAGGTAACTGAATCATGGGGGCAGTTTTCCCCATGCTATTCTCATGATGGTAAGTTCTCATGAGATCTGATGGTTTTATAAGGGGCTTCCCTCGTCACTCGATTCTCATTCTTCTCTCTCCTGCTGTCTTGTGAAGAAGGATGTGTTTGCTTCCCCTTCTGCCATGATTATAAGTTTCCCAAGACCTCCCCAGACCTGTGGAACTATGAGTCAATTAAACCTTTTTCCCTTATAAATTGCCCAGTCTCAGGTATGTCCTTATAGCAGTGTGAGAACAGATTAATACACCTAGGCTTCCCTGAAGTGAGCTGTGGCCCTTGGACTAAGGGATGGGAGCAGGAATGATGGGTACCTGCTCAGGGGTGGGAACATGAGGCATCAGGTGCATCTTCTTCAGGCTGCCCCTGATGTGCTGGTGACTGGTCCCACCAGGCAGGTGACAGTACCCCAGAGCAGTGGAACACTCTGAGACAATGGAAGTATTCTGAGATGTCTGCTGTCCAATGTGCGAGCCACTAGACACTTGAGCTATGGCTAGTGCAACTAGGAACTGAAATTTCAATTGTTTTTAAATGTATTTAAATTAATTAAAATTAAAATAGTTACGTGTCACCAGCGGCAACTGTATCAGCCAGTAGAGCCCCTGAGGGTGGAGGAGCAGTGGTTTGGAAGGAATATGGATCTTAGAATGCCCAGTGGAGCAGAGATTCTCCACCTAAATGGATCACTTATCTCAGAACTACTGAGTGACAGAAAAACAAGGCAATGCTTTAGGACAGTTAGGAAGATAATATCAATAGTATGACATAGTGGGTATATCAGCGACCTGGGGCTCACCTTTTGAGTTCAAATTCCAGCCCTGCCACTTAATAACTCTATGGCCTTGGGCAAGTGACTTCATCTCCGTGCGCCCCAGAATTCTCCTCGCTGCACTGGGGACACTGAGTCCACATGTCACCTGGGCTTGTTGTGAGAATCAAATGAAGTAATAAATGTAAGACACTTAGAATACGGCATCCCCATTTGTTAGCTACGGTGATGACATTTGAGGTTTCTGTTACAGCATCTTGGCTTTGCATCATGGCTCCCACATCTACCACTTGGGTGCCATTTGTTTTCTCGGGTTCTTGGGGGTGATGCGAGTGAAGTACTGAGTGCTGTGTCTGGCCCCCATCAAGCACTCAATGTTGGTAGTCACCCTTATATAAAGTCCCATGTTGTCGTATCAGTATCTGTGTGGGTGTCTCCCTCAGGGATGTCGCTAGGATAGGGACTGTCATTTCTCTTTTTGTTCTTCATTGATTAGCACAGTGAAGGTACTCAATACATATGTACTGATTGGCTGGCTGATTGGATACATAACTCCTCTAGTGTTAGTTTACCTGAAAACTCAATACTGTACCTGTTACTGCTTCTGAGGTGTCCCCCGGCCATCAAATCCCTGTGGTACTCTAGCAGCATGGCCAAACAAAGGCGTCCTATCCCTGCTGCCCAGATCCTTCCCTCACCCTTTACCTTCGCAACATTGAGCAAAACGTCTCTTCATGGGCATCGCCACTCACCCAGGCATCGTTAAGAAAGGTGAGGGGGTGTATTTTTGGTGTCACAACACCTGGATAACTGTTCTCCAGCTTCCTCTTGCTGCTGTAGCGAATTACTGCAAATGCAGTGGTTAAAACAACAAACACTCAGTCCATAAGTTCTGAAGGTCAGAAGTCTGAAGTAAGTGTCATGGGACTAAAATCAAGCTGTTTGCAAAGCTGCACTCCTTCTGGGGGCTGCGGGGAGAATTGGCTTCCTGCCTTTCCCAGCTTCCGGGGACTGCTGCATTTCTTGGCTCCCGGCCCCTCCTCCATCCACAAAGCTAGAAATCCCACCACTGCAGCCTCTCCTTCTGTCGTCACGTCTCTCTCTCTCTGACTTTACCTCTCCTGCCTCCCCCTTGCTTTCTAAGTGCCCTTGGCATGTTGTGTTACATCGTGCCCACCTGCATAATCCAACATAACCTCCTGATATGGTTTGGCTGTGGCCCAACCCAAATCTCATGTCAAATTTTAACCCCCATGTGTTAAGGGAGGAATCTGGTATGAGGTGATTGGATCAAGGGGACAGATTTTCCCCTTGCTGGTCTCATTGGTAGTGAGTGAGTTCTCACAAGATCTGATGGTTTAAAAGTGTGTAGCATTTCCCCCTCGCTCTCTCTCTCTCCTGCCACCATGTGAAGAAGGTCATTGCATCCCCTTCACCTTCTACCATGACTGTAAATTTCCTAAGGCCTCCAACTCATGCTTCGTCTTAAGCCTGCAGAACTGTGAGTCCGTTAAACCTCTTTTCTTCATAAATTACCTAGTCTCAGGCAGTTCTTTACAGCGGTGTGAAAACAGACTACTACACCTCCTTACTGTAAAGTCAACTGATTACAACCTTAATCCCACTCAGTGCCTTAACTGCCCTGGCCATGGAACCCAACACACTCACAGGCTCTGAAGAGAAGGACATCTTTGCTGGCTGGTAGGGAGGGATTCTTCTGCCCACCACAGTAACTCTGTGGGCACAGGGTAGGTTGGAGCCTGGGGACACCACACACCATGAGACACTCCTACACAATGAACTGTCCCCCTCAAATGCCAATAGTGCCCTCTTGAGAAATGCAGCTGAAGTCCCACTACTCTAAGTTGCTTTGTGTGTGGTGAGGGATAAAAGGACACGGGAGCTTTGCTTTTCATCTCAAGTTTCCCTCTAAATCTATAATTGTAGCCTCCAAAAAAATAAATAAATAAATAAAGGGAAACCACCTTATCTTGCTTCTTGTAAGAGGAAGAGATATAAAGAAAAAGAGAAATGAGACAGACACCTGTGCAGGTACTCAGAGACCAGTGCAGCCCTTCTCCCATGCAGAGACCAGAAGCTCAGCTTACAATTACCAGCCTGTCTGCCTGAGTGTGCAGCCGAGGAGGCCCCACCTGTCAGAAGCACTCCTGTAGGACATTGACTTGAAATTGAGCCCAGTGGGGGAAAGGTGGGTGCCTGTGGCCTCCATACTGGTGATGCAGACCAGAGTCGGGAAGGTGACTTCCACATGTTCACCCATGTCTTCTGCAGAGATCCAGGCTTCCCCAGCAAGGCATAAAAGGGGCTGCAGGTAACTAGAGCTGTGCCCAAGGCGTCCAGAGGTTTCCAAGCACCTGGTTGTTTGCACTCAATTGCTCTCTGCCACCCCAGTTGTTAGACATTCATAATGAATGCTGAAAGATACAAGGTCTGCCCAGAAGACATCGACAGGATGGCACATACGTCTGCACCTGTACCCACTGGCATCTGTAAGAAACATAGAGTGGAGAACTGGAGAACTGGAAGCTATGATAAATGACGTCAGTCAACCCCTCATTACACATATAAGAAAATGGATAAAAAGTATACCCTGGAAAAAGAAAAACGGATAAGCCATGAAAAAATAAGAAGACTTTCCAAAAACTTGTTTGTATTTGTCAGCTTTTGCTGTGACCACAAACAGCCTGAACATGTCAGTGGCTTCCACCAAGATCTCTTCTGTCTTGCTTGTGAGACATGAAGTGGAGATGGGGGCAGGGTCGGCTGGACCTGCTCGGTGTAGCTTAGGTTGGCATAACTCATGTCTTCTCCTCCAGAACCCAGGCTGGAGGGACAGCCACTTCTGAAATGCAGTGATTCTGTGGTGGGACAAATGAGGAAGCCTGGGCCAGGCCCCAAGGTCACATGCAAAGTCTCTGCTCAGCCATGGCCAATGTCTGGCCACTCACACTCGATGGATGAACAGCACATTTCACATGGTCCAGCACAAGCCTGTGTGGTGGAAGGATGCTTTTCCCAGGAGCTGAACCAGTGGGAAACGCAGCGCTAAGAGTCACCCGGCATCCTGTGCATGGAGGAGCGAGGGTTGGGAGCGATAACCCAATGGATTGCTCACTGCTGCAAGATCAGCCCTGGGATTCCATCCACCCCTTCCCCTGCACCCTCTGCTCTGGTTAATTCCCCCTAAGCTGGAAGGACCCACCCCCAGTTCACCTGGGAGAGTCCCACGCGCCCTGGTCCTGCGCAGGTCTCATCGTGTGGAACGTTCAACCCAGATGGAAGCAGCCCCAGTTCTATATCACACAGTGCAGTCTTCCCGCCCTAAGACCCCTGCAGTGGCACACAGGAAGCACAGATTCTGATGTCTGCTGGCAGACGTAACACATAACACAACAGAGGTATGTCTGCCTCGTAGCTCATAAACTCTTCTGGTCAGCAGGGATGGGGGTGGGTAATTTATGAGATCACATCCAATCTACAGAGGACATTCTTGCACAGCCCCGAGGTAGCACAAGGCAGGGGAGGCTGGGGGTAATGGAGCCTCTGTCTGTCACCTGCAGTGAGGACAGCTACGGCAGGAAGCTCGGCTTCTCTGATCCTCCGATCCTCCATGTTCTCCTCTGAAAACTGGCTCGAGGCCACGTAGCAAGGTGCCCTGAGGATCGCAGATGAGCAGGGAGTCTGAATCCACATTCCTCCTGCTCAGTCCCAAATCCCAACAGGCCTCAAACGCTAGGGGTGTGGCCACTCTTTCCACAGCAGGATATGATCTGGACTGAATAGAAGGCTAGTGATAATCTTCTTATATACAACTGAGCACATGCATTTATACATCTCTCTTCAAAAATAATAATGCATTTGATGACAGGGTACTGACCCAGACTCGTGTATACTATCCTATTTATGCACTATCATCTCAGTCAGAGTTCTCCAGAGAAACAGAGCCAATAGGAGGTAGATAGAGAGAGAGAGGCTGATTTTAAGGAATCGGCTCACACAGTTGAGGGTACTGGCAAGTATACAATTTGCCAGCTGGAGGCCCGTGGAGGAGCTGAGGCAGCAGGTCAGGTCTGAAGGCAGAATTTCCTCTTCCTTGTGGGAGGTCAGTCTTTTTCTCTGAAGGCCTCCCACTGGTGGGACGAGAGCCACCCACATTATGCGGACTAATCTTCTTTCCTCAAATTCTCCCGACTTAAATGTTAACCTCATTTAAAATAAGATGCCCTTACAGAAATCTAGAAATGTGTTTGACCAGATAGCCGGATATCATGGCCTAGCCAAGTTGACACGTAAAATTAACCATCACCACCATATGATGAATGAAACTAGACGCCCCAAATGCTGATGCAGATCTGGGGCCACCCCAGGTTTAGGCAAGAACTGCGGGTCCCATCCAGCTGGAGCACAGGCTCTCGGGGGAGTCCTGTGAAGGGACAATTCACAGGGCTTTTGCCTACCCCAGCAGAGAGCCTCTCCCAGGGTGACTGAGGTGAGTGTGACCTCATCCACAGCACAGAGTGGTCCCCGGCTGGTGCACAGATTCACATGAGAAATGAGAGGAGTTGGCTGGAGACAGGAGGGCGCAGGGGTTGGTGGGACAAGAGAGGAACAGAAGAGTCACCCATGATTTGTGGTTCTAGCTCAAATGCCTGGTGGAGAGAGTGAGAGCAAAACATGATGGAAGATTCCAGAGGAGAAATCAAGGGAGTTATGTGAGGCTGAGGTCCTCATGGGACGTCTGGAGGCAGCTGAGTGTGTGGCCCTGTGTGGGGGGGCAAGGCTGGGACAGATGTGAAGAGAGAGGTTTAGGAGATTTCAGAATTACGGGCTGTCAATCTCCATATCATGTCAGAGGTGGGATGGCTGAAAGAGAGCGCGGAGTGAGACATGAGGACTGAGGGTGGGAGCTGGGGAAGTCTGCAGAGCAACAAAACAGGGCAGAACAGCCTCCAGCAATGGGAGGAGGGAGGGTGCCACGAGGTGCTGGAGAGTGGTAGGAGAACGGGGAGGCCGAGGGCTGAGAGAGGATGCGGTCATAGGCAGGAGTCGGGCACATCAGCAGCAGGCAAGCAGGTGGCAGGTCACAGGGGAAGCCACTAGGCTGGCCACTGGGCAGGTAACAGTGCTGGCCACAGGACAGGCCACCAGGCTGGCCACTGGGCAGGTCACAGTGCTGGCCACAGGGCAAGTCACCAGGCAGGTCACTGGGCAGGTCACCAGGCAGGTCACATGGCTGGCCACTGGGCAGATCACAGGGCAAGTCACTGGGCAGGTCACAGTGCTGGCCACAGGGCAGGCCACAGTGCTGGGCACAGGGCAGACCACAGGCCAGGTGACAGGGAAAGCCACCAGGCAGGCCACAGGCAGGCCATCCCAGGCAGGCTACAGGGCAGCACGGGCTAACGAGGCCCATGTAAGGCACCGAGAGGAGGTCGAAACCACGGCCTTGTGGGGACACATGGGGCTGGGACTGCTCTGCTATCACAGGGCGCCTGGGCAGTGAACAGGGCCTTAGGAAGATGCAGGTTTGGGGTCTTGAACAGTGTCTCTGCGGCTTGGGAGTATTCATGTCATAGATGGCAACACCCTTATCCCCAGCAAGGCTGTTAAAATTGAAGCTAACACTCCATAGGGCTGGCATGGGCAGGTTCCCTTAAAATCACTTCGTGCATGTTACTCCCTCCTTTAATGCTCTCAACAGCTATAGGGATTACTGCTATCTCCATTTCTCGGATAAGGAGCAGGCGCACAGGGAGTCTGAGTAGCCAGTGGAGACCTGTGCCAGGATTGAGTGCGGCCATCGGCCCCGAGTCTAATGCCTAGGACACACAGTGCTTCCACCAGCGGTGAGGCTCACTGAGATGCCACCAGCACATCCTCCCTCAAGTCCTGCTTCTCCTGGATGGTCTCTGCTCCAAGGCCAATGGTAGCTCCCAGAAGATATGTGTCCATTGTGCTGGGCCCTGGAACCTTTGGATGTGATCATATCTTGCTGGGAGTGGGGAGGGTTTTGCAGCTGTAATTACGATTTGGAAATGAGGATATCATCTATGGTGGGTCCTAGATCCAGTGAAAAGAGTTCTTACAAAAGACAAGAGAACGAGAAAATACACACACAGGGGGAAAGGCCACATGATGGGGAGGCAGAGACTGCAGTGGTGCGGCCACAAGCCAAGGAGCGCCTGTGGCTCCCAGGAGTTGGAAGAGGCAAGGAAGGAGCCTCCCGTAGAGCCCTGAGAAAGGGCCTCAATTTCAGACTAGTGACTTCCAGAATGGCAAGAGAATACACTTCTGTAGTTTTAAGGCACCCAGTTGGTGGTGATTGTTTACGGCAGCCCTGGGAAACTAACATGCTCTGATATGAAAACCATGTCGGATCTCCCAGAGCCTACCCTGAGCTCATTCTCTGCTCACCTCAAGTCCTGAACATCACTGTAGAAAGCGAGGTCCCCAGAGAGTGTTTGAAGATTCTACGAGCAATGGATTGTCGACCTGGAATGTCCCTTGAGGAGTCAGTCTTGAGTGTGTGAGCATCTGATGTCATACCAGCAGAATTCAGATTTTCATGAGCCTGGGTGAGGCGGGGTCTGACAGCAGCTTACCTGTCAGCAAGAATAAGAAGTTGGTGACTGAGTCCAAGATTTGCTCAGGTTCAGTATATTTTTATTTTATTTTGTATAGTACAACTTTTTCTGCCCTCACTCAAACCCATTCTCACCATCTGAAATCATTCTTCATCATACAGCAGAAGGAACGAGAAGCAAGTCGCCCTTCAACCAGGCCACTCGTCCAAGCCTTTCTGCTGCCCTCAACTGCCTGCCCCCCACAGTGGTACTCAAAAGGTGTGCAAAGCAATAACATGGAGTGATAGCCTCCCCTCCTGCCCATGACATGGCAGTTCCCTCAATGCCTTTTGAACGTGTGGCACTAGTCAGCTCCAGTTGTTACAAGGGTTAGGTGCTGGCTCCTTTCAATACCATGCTTTTTCCCCAGATCTTGGAGAGAGGTGTCGTAATTTGTTAGCACAGCAGAGCCTTTGCATGTGACCCTGTGGCCTGGTCCAGGCTGTCTCACTTGTCTCACCACAAAATCACTACGTCCCAGAAGGTGGCTGTCCCTCCAGCCTGGGTTCTGGGTGAGAAGACATGAGTTACGCCAACCTGAGCCAAACTGAGCAGGTCCAGTTGAGCCATGGCCGGCCCCACCCCTGTCTCCACTTCATGTCTCATAAGTAAGACAGAAGAGATCTTGATACAAGCCATTGACATGTTCAGGCTGTTTCTGGTCACAGCAAAAGCTGACAAATACAATTTTTTTGAAAGTCTTCTTGTTTTCTTGTGGCTTATCAGTTTTTCTTTTTTCTGGGTATACTTTTTACCCATTGTTCAGAAACTATCACAAACAATAGGGTCATGGGCCTATGCTTGGTATCTGCTTTGCTGAGTTGTCTATACATGTGTATACATACACACACACACACACACTATATATACATATATATGCTCACAATAACGTCATCTTCATCCCAGAACTGTATTTTCTTAACCTTTCCTCTTCTCATGCTGATCTCCAGGTGGTGGATACGAGGGTAACACATTTTACAAGCATCATCATCATAGAAATTATCCAGCTTTGTTTCTGAGTAAAGGTGTAAATAACACTTGTGTGACTATCGTGACTGTACATTGACCCAAGAATTGCTTGGCC
The DNA here is from genome assembly GCF_000951035.1 of Colobus angolensis palliatus. Lineage (NCBI taxonomy): Eukaryota > Metazoa > Chordata > Mammalia > Primates > Cercopithecidae > Colobus > Colobus angolensis. The sequence goes on from NW_012115110.1 coordinate 3,784,472, forward strand.
ACAAAATTCTCAAAGGACTTTTACACTTAACCCAGAAACTTCTGATCAATCATCCATTCTGAGGTAAATATTTTATCCCAGCTTCTGTAAGAATTATTGGCTTTTAGAATTCCATATTTTGCAAAAAGCATATTAATTCTCATTTCTTAAGAGAGAGAATTCACGTTTCTCAAAACTTGGCACATTTATAGATGCTAAATTGGGGACTTGAATCCTTTTCTTTTTAGCTAACAGGTACTAAAGAACCGTTCTATGGCAGGCATTGTTACATCTGTTACCGTCATTAATTTTAGAAATCCATTTTTCCTTTTGTTATTACTTGGTGCATTGGCCTCATTCTTCTCTCTGTGACGGGTTCCTCTTCACAGGATGCCTCGGGGTGGAAACAGGATGACAGCCAGTGGTTTCTCTGCACACGGACTTGCCAGAACCGTTCCCGAAATGCTAGGTTGGGAAACTCACAGCTGATTAATTACTGCAGTCCACAGCTCACTCTGTCGGGTGAATCAGACACGACTCAGAAGAATCCCCTCAGGTTGTGTCCGGTGGGAGCCTGTGGAAGCTTGACGTGCTTCTTCCCCAGCATATGTGTGTGCATGTGAGACTGCGTGTGTGTGACCATGCACATGTGTGTGTCTGTGAATCTGCATGTGTATGCGTGTATGTTACCATGTGCCTGTATCTGTGAATATGTGTGTGTAGGGGGGTGGTGCGTAGATGGGGACTTTCAGAATGGAGAGAGCCACAGCACTTGCTTGAGGAATCATCTTTGACTTTATTATTGAAATTTTTTATTTATTCTTCAGTGAAGGTGAATGAACCTAACTTGCAGGTCCCCTGGGACATCTAAGAATCAAAGCAGGACGAAGGGCCTGTGTGTGTCCCTGGGAGAAACTCTGATGGGACCGGATCCTGATACCTGGGGCATTGAGGGCAGCCTGCATCCTTGGGGTAGCAGCCAGGAAAGTGGGGCGTGTCAGGAGCATCAAGGGCATGGAATTCAGAGCCCAGACCCAGGACCAGCATCACAGCACTTGTCCAGGTGGACCCCACATCCACCCTTTATCCTGCCCAGGCCGTCCTGGCAAAAGACCTTTCGTCTGTTTGTTTTTCATGTGTTGTGTACAGTTTTATAAATTTCCCTCATAACACAGTACAGGAACACAAGGCTCTAGTAATGCAGGAGGACTTGTAAGAGCAAGCATCCTCCACCCCACGCTTCCCGGTCCCCCTTCTCTGAGGAGTACTGTGAATGGTCCCTGCTGTGACCTCTTCTGATGGTCTCTGCCATCTCTGTAACTAATGTGCTCATATGGGCATTACTTAACTTGTCGATTTAAGCATTGGCTATTGATGGCATGCTCTGAGATACTGAGAGTTTAACTTAATTATATTCTATCACTATACCCAATGAAGTGCATCACTATTTTTTTGTTTTCCTGTTGGTTCCTTTGTAATATAAAGGAATACACATGCATTTATTATTCCGTCAAGTATAACGCACATATTATGACCCTCAAATGTGTAAGATACTAGCCCCTACTCAATGACTCTTCAGTGCTTTATCTAGGAGGTTGTTATAAACGAACCAACAGGGCTTACCTTGCTAAGACTAGGAGAATATACTTACCTACAACCAAATAGTGTGCTTGGATTGCGTTTCTTTTATTGTACTGGTGTTATTTTTCCTGAAGTTTCTCATCCCTTTTACTTTTTAAAAATTTGCCTTCTTTACATCCTTTTGTTATTGTCTTCCACCTCTCCAGCATCTGTTCTATTCAACCAAGTTCTTCTCCCCCCCCAGAAACCCGTCTAGGGCTTCCCCAGGTGCCATGCCCAACTCTGGCTGCTGTCCAGGCAACACTACCTCACGCTGGGAGATGCCCTCCTGCTGGGTGGGACCTGGCATATGGAACCCCTATCTTCCTGTTTCTTGCTTTACTTGCACACAAAGTTAAGCAAGTAACTGTGAAAGAATATTGATACATAAAATATTTCAATGCATACACATTGAAATGTTTTTATTCCTGCCTCCATGTTTTATTGATAGTTTGGCTGGGTAGAGAAATCTTGGTTCGATGCCATTTTCCTTCAGAATTTGGATAATGCCACACTGTAGTCTTTGAGATCCACGGTGGAGAGCAAGAGATCTTATTCCAAGCTGATGCTGGTTTTCCGAAAGAGATTTCCTGCATACTTGCTTTTCCAAAATCCCTCAGGAACATGTCTGGGGCTACATTTTCTCATTCGTAGCACTGGGAACTCAGTGGGATTTTTCAGTCTGAACACTTTTGTTCTTTAATTCTGGGAAATTTGTAATGTCTTTGTATGTGATGCCTTCTGCTTGATTTTATTTTTATTGGCTATTAGTTTTGTATTGGACCTCCTACGTTGTTCCGTTGGGTCCTTTACTTTTTCACTTATGTATTCAGTCTCTTTTGCTATTATTCTCTCCTCTGGGAGATTTTCTCTATTTATAGTCCAAACTTCATTGATTGTTTTTTAATTTCACCAATTGCCTTTTATTTCAGCCATTCTTTGTTATTCTCTGATGGCTACCTTTTCTTATAAAACCGTATTTTTGCTTAGCAGAAGCAATACATCTTGAATCTCTGACAATACAAAATAGTGGGGTTTATTTCTTATTTACCAAAAAAGTATTATTTTGTTCCATGTTTAGCTGTGTTTGCTTTGGCATATTTCATTTCCTGTTTATCTAGCTTGGTCTTTCTAGCTCCTAATATTGGTTTTCCTCATCCATTGATTCTCACCCTTCTCAGTTAACTACAAAGCAGAGCAAAGCTGCCCAGCAGCTCAGTCTGTGTGGGTAGAGCTCATTAACTGGCCAGCTTCCCTTCCCTTCGCTTGGCTGGGGACGGTGGAAGGCGACCACTATGCTTCAGAGTCCCTAAATGCAAGAAGGTAGAGTGCGTTGCTTGGGAAACCAGTTTCCAGAACTACCTAAGTTCTCCCCCAACATCTCGCTGAATTCCTTAAGAAAATCATTCTACTTTTGGGAAAGAGGGTAGATGAGGGCATGGGGATTATTTGTGTTTGTTGTTGTTATTGTTGTTGCTTGTACGAGAAACAAATTCCTAGTAATTTGATATTTTTCCTGGGAGCTGGAGGACTGTTTAATCCTTAAAAACTATAGCATATGCTACACGCATGTCAAAAAGTCCTTACAGTAAGGAGCAAGGAAATTTAATCAGAGATTTCTGTGAATCCAGCAAAACTAGCAGAATTCAAACCCAGACAAAAATCTGGTCTGACCTTTTTAGATCGTGATAAAGCCTAAACATTTATGACATCCCTGATGAGTACAAAAACCACAGGGCTTTCCTGCATGTAAAGACTGGAGCTGAAATGAAACAGAACTCTTCAATTACTGTGCATCAGCATGGGTTTGTGGTCTGTCCTGAAATGCATGCTCCTGCTATTCATAGCTGCCTCTTACTTAAGTGTATCAGCCTTCCTCAAATTATGTATGAAACTAGATAGCTTTACTTGCTGCAGTCTTAGAGGTGGAAAAGGCCTTAGTAGTCACCTGGTTTAAGTTCTAATTTTAGAGATGAGGAAACTGAAGCCCAAGGACTTTTTTTAAGTGAAATGTCAAAGTCACATAAGCACAAGTGGGAGATAAAAGAAGGGAGATGGGATTGGAGTGAAAACACCGGTCTTGTCTTTGTGCTGCCATAACAAAATACCTGGGACTGGGTGATTGATAAAGAACAGAAATGTGTTTCTTATAGTTCTGGAGGCTGGGAGGGCCAACATCCAGGTACCGACAGCTCAGTATCTGGTGGAGGCTGCTCTCTGCCTCCAAGATGGCACCCTTTTGCTGTGTCCTCCCATGGCCAAAAGGGGCAAAAGGGGATGAATGCTGAATCCTCATAGCAGAAGAGATGGAAGGGTAGCATGGCAAAAAGGCAAAGCCCTCATGACTTACTCACTTCCTACAAGGCCCTACCTCTCAACACTATCACAGTGGGTGTTAGGTTCCAACATACAAATTTTGGAGGGATGCAAACACTCACACCATAACAGGCGTGTCCCTAGTTTTGCTGGTTTGGGTTGATGTATTCTAGCTGAGGTACTGGCTGGGATGTGTTTCTGGTGTGTTAATATATAGATGTAAGTCCCGGTAGCAGAAATTTTGGGTATTCTAACTCCTGACAGATCTTGCAAAATATCAAAATTACCTGAAAAATATAAGCTTAGCATTTCAGGTGGCCTTTTAAAGGACAAGGAAGACACCTCTGGACACATTTGCATAAATCCATTCCAACCATTATTGTCTGAATGGGCAGGTGAATTTTTGTAAGCCAAATGGTTCTTCAGTCCGCCTTATGAAGCTGTCAGAGCTGATTTGGATGGCTCCTGAGAAGAGTCAGAGATTTGACGAATTGTAATGTGTTAGGAATTCTAACAGGCCTTAGAGGTGAGCCATTCTGATGTCTTCATTTTACAGGTGAAGAACAAAATGCACAAGTAACTCGAAAAAATTTGCACAGTGAATAAATAACAGAGAACAGAACAGCCATCACTGGATGGTGGACAGGGGCTTTCCCATCTGGGACTTTTCTACTCACTATGCCTTGTCACCCACAGGACACTATTCCTCAGCCAGGTGCATGGACCTCAGATCATGAGCATCCAGATATGTGGTTAAATACCAGCTGACACATTCCCCAAGACTGTTCATTCCAGATACACGCAGACCATTTTTCTTTTAAAAAGTGGAATCACATATGGCTATATCTCTGTGTGACTAACGTGCTTACAAGGAAGACATAAGGCTGTATCCTAATTAATGATTTTTAAAATTATTCTGGTAATGATAAGCTCTTCCAAGCATTTCCTGGGATCTTAAAGATGGGAATTTTCTCAAACCAGCTGCTGTGAGAAATTATTTTCATACCATTTCCTCAGAAATCTACTTTGGATTCCAAATCTTTACGGATGCTTAATACTTTAAAGAATGTATTTCTATTCCTTATTAACTTTTCTTTATTTGATTTGCAGTGAAATTCAGTGAAGAAACAAAAGATGATGTATCTAAAGTTTACTTGGGAAGCTCACCTTTTCTTTGGAGTGTTTCAATAGGACTGTGTAGTATACATTTACATGGTGCATTTGTTCCACTAACAACTTTCAAATTTTATTAATTTTAGCTAGACATGGTAGTCCCAGCTACTCAGGAGGGAGACAGGAGGATTCCAGAGCTCAAGAGTTCGTGGCTACAGTGAGCTATGATCACTCCACTGCACTGCAGCCTGGGCGACACAGCAAGACCCCTTCTCAAAAATAGAAAACTTATTAATTTTGAAATGAATGCACATCAGGCTACAGAATCTCAATGAGAAATATTTGCTGGGTTTTTTTTTTTTTAATGGATCCTCAACCTGTCACCCAGACTGGAGTGCAGTAGTGCGATCTTGGCTCACTGCAACCTCCACCTCCTGGGTTCAAGCGATTCTCCTGCCTCAGCCTCCCAAGTGGCTGGGATTACAGGATCCCCAACCACACCTGGCTGATTTTGTAATTTTAGTAGAGATGAGGTTTCACCATGTTGGCCAGGCTGGTCTCGAACTCCTGACCTCAAGTGATCCACCTGCCTTGGCCTCCCAAAGTGCTAAGATTACAGGCGTGAGCCACCATGCCCAGTCCGAGAAATATTTGTTGACCAAAAATTTCTCAATTCCACCTGGCACACACAAAGTTCCCTTTTCAACCCTCTGGCACCTGCCGTTGTCCTTGTTTTAATACAGGTGGTTTTGTAGCATGATTGTACTAGTTGAATGTGATAACCAATCTTTTGGCTATTCCATCTGATTATTTCTGCACAGAATTCTTAGCAAGTAACTTAATATTAGCAAAGTACTGGAGGAAAATTTCAAAATATAAGAAAAGGAGCCTTGAGAATAATAGGGACCGTGGGGGCAGGATGTCAAATCCACGGATGTTACTTCTGAAGCCAGCAAGGCCTGCATCTCCCTGAGCGAACAGTGGGCACGCCCAGAACTGCCATCAGTCCCGACTTCAGTGTGTGGTTCTCCCCTCATTAGTGGCAGCCTTGGTGGGCCACTTTCCTCCTCAGGGCTTCTGGTCACTCACTTGCAAAATGGGGCTCTGTGACCAATGACCTCGAGGGTTTGTCCCAGCGCCAGCAGCCCATGTTTCTTTCTTTCTTTTATTTATTTATTTTTTGACGGAGTCTTGCTCTGTCGCCCAGGCTACAGTGCAGTGGCGTGACCTTGGCTCACTGCCAGCTCTGCCTCCCGGATTCACGCCATTCTCCTGCCTCAGCCTCCTGAGTAGCTGGGACTACAGGCAGCCGCCACCACACCCGGCTAATTTGTGTGTGTGTGTGTGTATTTTTTAGTAGAGACGGGGTTTCACCATGTTAGCCAGGATGGTCTCTGTCTCCTGACCTGATGATCCACCCACCTCGGCCTCCCAAAGTGCTGGGATTACAGGTGTGAGCCACAGCGCCCGGCTGAGCAGCCTATGTTTCTATGTCACAAGTGAAATAAAATTTTTCCATGGAATGTAGTTCAAAAACAAGCCATTTAAAATGTCCCTTCTGGCTTTAGCAACAGTTTGGTTTTTTTGTTTGTTTGTTTGTTTTAACTGAAACCTGCAGAGCTCTTTACCAACCTGCTGAATGCATTTCAGATTGCACAGAAGCTGCAAATGCTACCGATCCCAGTGAGAAGCACATTAAAAATCTTTTAAAAGTGTTCACGTCAACTCCTCTCTTTCAATTTCAGGGTCATATTTCGTTGTGAATAGTGATGTTGACATTGAATTAGAAATACTGTAAGTGCAAACATGCATGTAGAGTTACATAACACGGGTGAATAATCTGGTTTAATTAAGTTTCATAAAATCTCGAGCATGATCCATGGGCATTTGCATCAGCACTTTGAAAACTGATGACATGAATCATTGTTGTGGCAGAAGCATTGGTGAGCAGGGATCTCTGTGATGAACCTGATTCCTCCTCGACGGCTCCAATTTCGTAGCATGGCCCTTCTCAGGAGCCCTCAGAGTTGACCACAGGACAACTGGCTGCAGAAATACACAGCTCCATCAGGTATCTTTGCTTGCACAGGCCATACCCTGCTCCTACGGGGGTTAGGCACCCTAGAGGTCAAATAGCTGTGGCCACCCCCAACTCCTCAGCAAGGACACTCCCACAGAGGCATTCCAGCTTCTAGCCTCCTGCCACCACACAATTCCAGCGGCTCCAGGAATGCCCATTCCACGCCAGAGGACTCTCTGGAAAAACACAGGTTAAACCAAAGCCAGCTGTTATTTGGGTGGTGACCTGAATCAACATCACAACAAACAGGGCAGGGCCAGGCAGGAGCTGCTGATGAGAAGAACAAAGACCTCAGGGAGCTGCGAGCCTTGTGCCAGCCTCCACGCCCTCTACCCCTTGTAACTCTCTCTGAACCCGCATTGCTTTCAGCGTTCATAGGATTCTGTTTCAAAGAAGGTATGGGATCTGTACAGAAAAGAGTATTTACCTTACCATCAGCCTGGAAACCTTGGGAATGAGTCAGTCGTCACAGGGCAGAGGAATGTGTGTCTCCAGGTGAAGAAATGAACAAAATGCATAGCACAGCCTAGCCTGGCCATTCTACCCAACCAGCTCCAAGAACAAAGCAATAATGGTGGGGGAAGTGGGGAGCAGCCACACTCTGCCTCTAACAAAATGGGGAGAGGGAATAATTAACAGATCCTGGGGATGAAATAAATAAGCTCCTCAGACACTGTAACTTCAGGTATTTGGCAGATCTTACCCAGAAGTTTTTCTGCTCTCATTAGAGTGGTTCCTTTGAGGATTTCCCACGATTATGTCTAAAATGCGTTCCCTTCAATATTCCAATTCCAGAGCAGCCTGACTTGACAACAACAAACAAATCAGACCAGACGAGCAGTATTGATCCAGCAGGCACGAATTCGGAGCCACCACGTTGCTTTCTTTGTGATTACAATACGATAATGGAATACCCACAGTGTTGCCAGCCCTGAGCAGCAACAAGGCACAAATCCTGCCTCGTGTCATCTGAACATCATGAACTTGCAACAAAAGGAAACGATGGCTCAGTCCTGTGCTGACCCTGCAAATGCAATACGAGTCTCCTTACCTCAGCTCCTTCCAGAGATTACAGGCACAGATCTTGCCATAGGGGTGAAAAGTGCTTCTCCTCTTCTGAAGAAATTCAACAATAAATAAATATCACAAGGAAAAGCTACTGCATTAAAAGATTTTAAATGAGAGAAACAAAATCCTGGGCACCCTGGACAGAGCTCAATTAATGACTTATAGACTCCAGTCCGTTTTTGATAACACGGTTGATCTTCCCGTGTGAAAACCTAATAGGAAGAAAATGCATCTAAAAAAGCTGGGCTTTTTATGAGATTGTTCCCAGCACAGGTAACTGGAACAATTGATAAAGACATAAAGTGGATTTGCTTTGCTTTGAACCCTCACCCTCCTACGAAGATCTAGATAGCCCTTTGAAAGGCATAAGTGCTCTATAAAAGTACTCGAGAGTAAAGGCATAATAAACCGTTGCTGCAAGCAGGCATTTGAAAGTGACAACTGAGACCTAAGGGGGAGTTTAACAATATGTTTGTGACAGATAAGTTTGAATATGCAGGATTGGAAAGATAACATTTCTCAACTGCTTCTTTAATTATAGCCTTGGAAGAGGAGGTTGTCAGTTCTACCTTCATTCAGGAAACTGTCTTGTGATGTCTCCATTAATTATAACTGTCTATGTATTGCCAGGAAGCTTTCCAATTCCCCGACACCACCAAGGCCTGGCAGCGGATCTCGGACTGGGGCAGAATCTCATTTCCTGGTCAGTGGTCAGTGCAGCTCTCCAAAACAGGACTGAGGTCAGCGGGCCATCTGATCAGGCTCACATAGCTCCACCTCTTGCCTTTGGTCAGGTGCCCCATCATCCCGGGTAGCACGGCCACTCCTGTAGCACTGGCCATCCAGACGCCAGACACTGACATCGGTCATGTCATCACTGAGCAAGAGCTGTCTGCCTTACTGATGTTTTTGTTAACTGTTGTTGACAAAAAAGTCAGTTTAGGGACATGTGGACCCACTTCTCAAAAAAAGCCAAATAATGTATGTAAACTTTCCCCTCCATCCGTGGAACTTAACACCACCCCTTCCCCCTCGAGTGTGGGCTCCACTTAGTGACTCACTTCCAAAGAGCAGAGGAAGGGAAAAGTGGTAACATGATGACAGTGGAGGAAGCTGACAGACACCACCCGAACCAAAAAGGTCAAGGGTATCATCCCCAGTGACGTCATGTCCATACCATGGAGGCTTGACATGATGCAACACAAAGGAATCTTCACCTTCGTGGTCCTTTTTCCAAAAATTCCCCAAAAACCCAGTGTACACAGGAGGAAAACAACAGAGAAGCTAAATGGAAGGACATTTTACAAAATGCCTTGCCAGCACTCCTCGAAATTGTCAAGGTCGGAAAAAACAACGAGGAAAGGCTGAGAAACTGTCACAGACCACACGAGACTAAAGAGGTATGCCAATGCTGTGGTCTGACTGTCCCTGCCAAAACTGAGGTGTTGAAACTTCATGACCAATGTGATAGTGTCAATAGGTGAGCCTTTAAGGGTTGATTAGGCCATGAGGGTTTCTCCCTTGTCAATAGGATTAAGGCCCCGATACAGAGGCTTCGTGCAGCATTTGGCTGACTTGCTCTTCTGCCTTGTCGCCATGGATGGACACAGCATCCCTCCCCTCTGATGGTTACAGCTACAAAGTGTCGCCTTGGAAGCCAAGAGCAGCCCTCATTGGACAACAGAACCTGCCGGTGCTGCGATCTTGGACTTTCCAACCTCCAGAACAGTGAGAGATACGTTTCTGTTATTTATAAGCTGCTGAGTCTTAGGTATTCTGCTACAGCAGCACAAACAAAGATTAAGCAGTGTGGGATCCTGGATCAGAAAGAGGACATAAGTAGAAACACAAGTGAAATCCAAAGGAAGTCTAGTGTTTGGATCATAGGAACACACCAACCTTCATCTCTTAGCTGTAACAAAAGCATGATGGTCACGTTAGATGGGAGCATCAGAGGAAGCTGGGTGAAGGATACGTGGGAATGTAGCTAGGATTAGGTGTAGGTAAGTGAGGTGCCCGGAGTATGAATTTAGGAAGGTGGTCACTTTGGGAACCATCCCTGCGTGACCCTGTGCTATCTTTGCAACTTCTCTACAAATCTAAAATTATTCCAAAGCAAAAACTTTATTAAAGAATAAGGCCCTGGCTAGAATCTTGCAATATCTTATTTAGGGTACAAAACAGCTACATGCTCAGCGAGAGAAAGGGAGAATCTGACACACAATGTCCAGGAGGGTCCAGCCCACTTCAGGTCTAGGAGAGAAGGGTCGTCCGGTTGTACCTGCCACCCAGGTGCACACGGACCTCTGGGGTGAAAGTGCAGTACAGGAGATATTGGCATTAGATGGTCCCAGCAACCAAATCTTGGGCATGATAGTTACGTAGGAGCTCCCCGGGTAAAGTATCCATATATACAATACCTAAAGGGATTCTTTAACTTGAGGCTTCATAAACCCATTAAGTTACGTTGAGGATGTTTTGCCCATAGGCCATTGATGTATTAATGGACTCTGTGTAATTCTCACAGGCACCATGGATAATATACTATGGGTTCTGATGAGAATTATCATTTTCTTCTCCCTCAAGGACTGACCATAGTCCTAAATCAGGATGGACAGCATCCAGCTGGGTCTTGAATGATGGCCCGTCCCGATGTGGACTCCCATGATCTGGACTGGCTGGGAGGATGCTATTGCCTGGTGGCCCCATGCCTGTTGGCCATGGGACTTTTGGCCTTCATGTGTTAACTGAAATAGTGAACGCCATGGGGCTCCAGGTCTCTAGCTCCCATCCGGGCATTCTCCACCTGACATCACTCTGGAGGGTGGATAGTTTTGTCAGCTGTGTCCTCAATAAACTGCAACCAGGCATGGGGCAATGTGGAGGGAGGGAAGAGACTTAAATTCTTTTTCTGGGGGGAAGAGTCACCTCCTACTGAAATCGAGAGCTAAAAAGAGTTCTCCATGTGTGCAGTGCCACGTAACTTCCGGTGTAATGCCACGAGACACCCACGCGTGGAAAACACAGTTGCCAGTTCTTCCTCCTCCACCGTGCAGCTCCAGGGAGCTGAGGGGAGCCAGCCCCCTCTAGAATTATCTGATGCCAGGGTTGGCATGGACATGATAATGAACAAATAAGTTTTTTTCTTTTAATTGACAAGGTGAAAAAGAAGGTTTAGGATTAGGGAAACTTGCCTGAGGATTAATCGAATGTCAGTGAGGAGAAATAACACTGAATAAACCCAAAATATGTTTTCAGGAAACCTCGAAAATGCTTTCTGCATAACATTATATCTCCCTCTGCTAGAACTGCCAATTTTGAGTTTCTCACTATTTTTATTTTCTTGAGAAATGATCATTTTTATAAATAGCCTTTTAAATGTCAAACTAACTGGTTGAATAATTTATCTCTACTTCTTATCCTGAATAACTCAACCCTTGCTTAATTTTCTAAAGGGTTGGGGGAAAGGGGTTCTCAGACATAAGTGCCCAGAATAAATCCTTCTGTCTGTTACAGGCTTTGGCTGTCTCCTTTCCCGAGGGTGGTGTGGGCTCTCTGTGGCTGGAAGGCGGCTGTCCTTCCGACGGCCTGCTTCCGCTTGGCTCTGCTTGCTCTTCAGTCACAGTCCAAGCCAGGGTCCATGAAGACAGAGGACAGATGGGAACCCCCGAGAGGCACCTAACTAGGGGTCAGGTGTGCTTTCCTTGAAGCCACAGGAAGACCATGACTCTCAGTCCTCAGAGCAGCAACCCAGGACTGCGGCGTAATGGGCCTGGTCAGCGCTGGGTGCCTGGTTCGGAGCCAGCAGGAACCAGCACACGGCCAGGCTGATGAGACCAGGAGGGTCAGCTGGACCTTGACCATGGTTCTCAAAGGGTGTGCCAGGACCCGCAGCAGAAGCACCACCTGGGAACTTGTCAGAAATGCAAATCCTCACCCCTCCTCCAGGCTGAATCCTAAACTCTGGAGGTGGGGCCAAGCGATCTGTGAATGAACTCCCGCGGGGTCGTACCGACCCAGCCTCACGTGTGAGAACCCCTGGTCTAGGACCCTGGTTCTCCAACTCGTCTGTATGTGTTTTCAAAATGTTTGATCTCTCACTGGGAGTTTTTTTAAAAATAGATTTAAAAAATGCTAACATCTTGATCACCACAGATGATGATTCAGTTTCTATGAGGACCGATGTGTGGACAGTGGACTTTTTGGAACGCCCCAGGGATTCTGACGGGCAGTAAAGTTCAAGAACTCCTGGCCCAGAATAATCCCAGAGCTCTGAGTCTAGGCTCCTCCCAAACCTGGCGCTGCTCTGTCTTCCAGGCCCTGAAAGTTCCTTTCTCTCTGAGAGTAGTTCTAGCACAGGGTTCACTGCTCTGACTGCACCTGAAAATAAACCAGGGAGATTTCTAAAGGTTCTCATTTAATTGTTTTAGATTTTTTGCATTGTCTTTTCTCAGTTAATCCTAATGTGCAACCTTAGTTGAGAATCAGAGACTAACTCTCGCCCCATTCTCTTCTGGGTAGAGTTTCTCCTCTCCGAACAACGTCTGAAATTATCTCCAAAATCAGATGGTGGGGGTGGGTGGGGGATGGAGGGAACTCCTCCCAAAATGCCGCAGGGTTAAAAGTGCCTCCTCTTAGTTGTTTCAAATACTCTGGGCCCTAGTTGTTCCCAGACCGCCTCTCCTGATTGACGTTTCCAATGACCTGCGGGTTTCTGCACTTATTCTAGGTCCTTGAGTCACAGCAAACCAGAGATCTCTGTGAGAAACACTTCCACCACATCATCCTCCGCACCTCCTGGGCCAAGCCCTTCTGCTCACGGCACCTTTGCTTCTATACAGCAAAGCAGAAAAGATTTCAGTTTTCTCCTTTAATGCTGTCTGGGGCTCTCTGTTTGTATTCAGGGAAGTATCCCTAATTAGAAAAACTTTATGAAATTCCTTAAAATAAATAATCCCAAATTGAATTTTAGCATAGCCAGTTTCACTGTAACTCTAGTGTCCTGGTGGGTGTAAATCACATAGAGAAAATCAAGACCTTCGTTTCTAAAACAAGCATGCAAATTCTCCTCTAAAAGCATCTCGGCTCAGCTCTGACTTCCTCCAGAAAGCCCTCTCTGATTTCCCCCGAGATAAAACTCATGGTCAAAGGCCTCCTAGTTCTGTGAACCTCTCCTCCTCATCGTGGACAGAGTCTGAAGCCACTGATTTGTGAGATGTAATTCCTCTCTGTCCAGTGAGGGCAGGGCCGAGCTCTGTGGCTCCTCTTGTATCCCCAAGGCTTGGCTCAGTGGCCGGCGCAGCTGTCAAATAAATGGAAGCCTGTTCTTCCTCCTCCAACGAGCAGGAATCTTTTCCCCCATCTTGGCAGCTTTCTCAGGAAAGGCAGAATAGGCTGCTCATGAAATCAAAAGTGTCCTTGAGAAACGTAACATTCCACATGGAAGTTTAGAGTCAGAAGCAGAAGGAACGCGGTCAGTAGTGGAGAGTGGCTGGCTGCGCACGTCTGTGGGGCTGTTTGGTTTGAGTTTGCTAGGTTTGGGGAGGCTTTTGCTCAAGACAGTTAAGCACAAAGGAGGGAACATTGCAGGGGTTGGGTCCTACGGTTGGGTCCACCAGAGAGAGGCTGGGCTAGGTGTGGACGTAGCTGTCCAGCCTCTCCTGCCCCGCCTGAGGTCACCCGCTCAGAGCTGCTCCTCACTGCAGAGAGTGCACTGTTGAGCTTTTGATTTTTCTCCGAGTCCCTACGTGAGAATGCCGGATGGAATGTTAGATCAGGTCCCCTCCTCTCCTTCCTGTCTGTCGGGTGCTGTCTGTGTCAGATCATGCTCTGACAATCATTAAGTCCAAACATGAACTGATAAAAACTCTTAAGATAAACCAGATTAATCCATTTTAGTGACAATTTTATTTTTTTTAAGTGTTTTTGGTGACTTTTTATTTTGATATAATCTCTAGCTTACAAGAATAGGGCAAGAACAGAATGAGGAACTTCAATATATCTTTTACCCATATTCACAGTTACCTCCATTCTTCCCTATTTGCTTTATTATTCTCTCTGTTTATGTATATATTATTATCATTTGAATCATTTGAGTTAGCTAGAAATATCATATCCCTTTATCACTCAATACTTCTCTCTGTATATTTCCCAAAAGCAAAGACTTCCCTTTTATAACCACACTTTAGTATCAAAATTTAACATTGACACCATTTATTTAATTCATAATTCATATTCAAATGGTATTCATTGTACCAATGATGTCCTGAAAGAAAGATTAGGACCATGAGCCTCATAATCAACTAGTTTATTATTATTTTAAATGAAGTTTCTTTTTTTTTTTTTTTTGCTTTGTTTTTTTTGAGACAGAGTCTCGCTCTGTCACCCAGGCTAGAATGCAGTGGCACAGTCTCGGCTCACTGCAACCTCCACCTCCCTGATTCAAGCAATTCCCCTGCCTCAGCCTGCTGGGTAGCTGGGATTACAGGTGCACAGCACCACGCCCAGCAAATTTTTTTTCTTATTTATTTATTTATGTATTTATTTATTTATTTTGTATTTTTAGTAGAGACAGGGTTTCACCATGTTGGCCAGACTGGCCTTGAATGCCTGACCTCAGGCAATCCGCCCATCTCCACCTCCCAAACTGCTGGGATTACAGGCACGAGCCACCGTGCCCAGCTTAAATGAAGATTCTTGAAGCCCCATCTTAGAAAACAAAACCAGTGATCATTTTAAAAGGTAGAGTCAGACTTTGCATAAAAAAGTGAACAATTGTTCGATCTGCCCGACCCCACCGAGTGTTTCCCAGCTGCAGCCCGGATAAAGGAAAGATCCGCAATCGTCACCCTTTTTTTTTTTTGTCTCTTGACATGCTAGAAAGACGAGGAATCGGGAAAGCGCAAAAAGCCAAAATAGCAGCAAACTGATTTTTTTTTTGGAAATCCTAGAACTAAAAAGTCAACCCTTGAACAACCAAAAATACATTATAAAATAAAACCTCCAGAGTCCGTTTTCCAGCATGGGGAGAGTTTCACAGGTAATTTAGGGAACATTGCATGTGGGTGTGTATACATCAGAGCAGAATCTTTTCATTCCATGACCATTTATGGGCTCTCGTTACAGGCATTATCTACTATACATCTCAAAACACAGGTGAATGAGTATTAGTCCTCCCCTAAGGCTCAGTGAAATGAAGAAATACGGTCAAGTCCATGCAGCTCTAAGAGAAGTCACTGGGACGTAAACCAAATTCTCTGTCTCTGAATCCAGAACTCTGTTAACCAT
This sequence comes from Colobus angolensis palliatus, assembly GCF_000951035.1. Lineage (NCBI taxonomy): Eukaryota > Metazoa > Chordata > Mammalia > Primates > Cercopithecidae > Colobus > Colobus angolensis. The sequence goes on from NW_012115110.1 coordinate 3,799,935, forward strand.
CTGCAGCCCCCAGGATCCGGACTAAGCCTGGAGCTGGCTGTGGGGTGTTATACTAATTTCTAAGGCTATCTTAGCACATTTCAAAACTGCAGGCTGAAAAAGAACAGAAATGTATTCCCTCGCTGTTCAAGAGACCAATAGTCTGAAATAAAAAAGAATGAAATTCTGTCATTTGTGGCATATCTTCTGTTGGTGACCGTGCATTTGGAGACCATGAAGGAAGCACAACATTATTAACCTAAAAGACGGCAATCATGGCCAAGCACGAATACCGCCATCCTGTAGCTTTGTTGCCCCCAGGATCATTAGTTTGACATGTCTATTTGGCTAGGCTACTGCACTGTTATTCAACCAAACACTGATGCAGGTGTTGCCATGGAGGTATTCTGTTGATGTGAGGGTAGTGGATTGGGTAGTGTCTCCCCCAAATTCATGCCCTCCCAGAACCTCAGCACATGAGCTTATTCAGAAATAGCGTTTTTGCAGATGTAATTAAGGTCAAGGTCAAGATGAAACACTGGGTTAGGGTGGGCCTCAAATCCAATGAGACTGTCTTTATGATGGAAAAAGATGCAGAGATACAGAGGAGAAGACCAGGTGAAGAGACAGCCAGAGATTGGAGCGATGCAGCCACAAGCCAAAGAATGCCTGGAGCCAACAGCAGGAAAAGGACAGGAAGGATTCTCTCCGAGAGCTCCCTGAAGGACAGCAGCCCTCCTGGCACCTTGATTTCAGACTATTGTTGAAGCTCACAGCTGTCAGAGTGACCTGGGGCCAGTTATTCCATCATTCTAGGCCTTAGTTTCTATGGACAAAAATACGGCTTGAGTGAGAGAATCCATGCAGGCCCTTAGCAAGGGATCTGGCTTGCAGTGTTAGTGATGACCTCGGTGGGTGCGGGATGTCACAGAGGGCTGCAGAAACCCCAGTTCACCCACAACACACAGGCAGGCAGTTTCTTTTGTTTAAAAATCAGAGGCAAGACACTGTCCAAAGGTGCAGGAACAACTCCTCAGGGGACAGGCAGGGGAAGGGACATTTGCTGCTTGCAAATGTGGTGAGGTTTTAGTATATTTAACAAACATCTTCCTTTGGCAATTGCAAATAACTGTAAAAGCACAAATGAAGCTCCTTGGCTTCGACTTGATGATAAAGTCACTCTGGGAGGAGGAAGGAAGAAAAGGAGCTGCTAACCCAGACCTCGTTTAAAGGGATGAGAATCTAGGAGAACGAAGGACATCAGTATAACGTGGGACTGTGCTGGCCTGGGAGACGAGGCAGGGTAGTATGGTGGTGTCCAGAAGGCATGGTCTTTCCTGGGGACCACAGGAAGGAGCCTGTCCATAGAGACCATCTCTAAAAGGGACATTGGATCAAGAAAGGACAGAAGGCCAGGCATGGTGGCTCACACCTGTAATCCCAGCACTTTGTGGGGCCGAGGTGGGCAGATCACGAGGTCAGGAGATCGAGACCTTCCTGGCTAACAAAGTGAAACCCCATCCCTACTAAAAATACAAAAAATTAGCTGGGCATAGTGGTGGGCGCCTGTAGTCCCAGCTACTCGGGAGGCTGAGGCAGGAGAATGGCAAGAACCTGAGAGGCAGAGCTTGCAGTGAGCCGAGATTGCACCACTGCACTCCAGCCCAGGCCACAGAGTGAGACTGTGTCTCAAAAAAAAAAAAAAGAAGGGAGGGAAATTTCTCAAAAATACAGTTCTGACCAGAGAGCCCTGTGGAAGGTCCTGTGAGGATGCAGGAGGCGCATTCCTGTGTTACCAAGAGCCAGGGTCCTCAACCCTGGTACTGGTCCATGGCCTGTTAGGAACTGAGCCCAGGTCGTACAGCAAGAGGTGAGCAGCAGGTGAGTGAGCATCACCGCCTGAGCTCCTCCTCCTGTCACACCAGTGTTGGTATTTAGATTCTCATAGGAGCAGGAACCCTATTGTGAAATGCGCATGCCAGGGATCTAGGTTGCCAGTTCCTGATGAGAATCTAATGCCTGATGATCTGGGGTGGAAGAGTTTCATCCCAAAACAGTTTCCCCACCACCCTGTACATGGACAAATTGTCTTCCACAAGACTGGTCCTTCGTGCCAAAGAGGCTGGGGACCACAGACCGCTGACGATGAAGTGAGGAAGCACTCTGGTGGATTGCTGGCCATGAGGGAGACTGCGGTGCTGTAGGGTCACGTGCCCCCCTGGTGAGGGTGTGCATGGACAGTGGGGGCCTAGAAGGAGGAGCTGAAGCCTGAAGACCTGGACAGTCCCCAGGTTTTAAGAGTGGAAGAAAATGGAATGCCCTTGACCTCACCACCCATTTCACAGGAAGAGAAATGAAGGGGACCCTGGACACCAGAAACCACAGGATATTTTAAGATTCATGAAGGGCCCCAATCATTTCTTTGAATATCTTGGAGGGCAGAAGGAAAAGCAGGTGTCAGATGATAAAACAATGAGTGGCATCCATGCTGGCAGCCTGAGAAGGCCTGAGTCAGCTGTGGCCCTGATCTCCCACCCAACCTCATGCCCCTCATACGTGAGGCACTCCAGTCCACTAATAATCTGCAATGAGTTTCCAACATCACTTACTTCCAAGGCCATGTGGGCTCATTTTAATGATCAGCTAATTTAAACACCCTCCAAATCAACTTTCCTGGGAGCTCTAAGACCAGCCAGAGAGCCCCAAACAAGATGATGCCACCAGCGGGGACAAGGAGTGCTAGAAAGGAAAGACCTTGCTTAAGAGGATAGGTGTTCATTTCTCCCCATTCTCTGTGATTGATTACATATTGGGAGTATTTCTGGACAGAATTACAATCTTAGCATTCACTTCAGCTTTATCAATAACTATGTATTTGATTTCATCATGCAAAACTGGGGAAACAAACAAGACAATTGACTTGGGAAAGTGGAATTGTCCAGAGATAAAAATCCACATTGATTTTCTACTACTCCGGCATCAGGCATGGTGCATGAGCTGCTACAATTTCACGCCAGATTTGACCTTGACTAATCCTTGCATAATCCTTTACCCTCTTCCCATAGCCCAGTGATTCTCCGCTGGGGCAATTTTGTATCCCCCGTCCCACAAGGGTCACTTGGCAGTGTCTAGAGACACTTTTCTTATCACAGCAGGGGTGTTGTAAACACCCTGCAACGTGCAGGACAGGCACCCCATCCCACCCCACCCCATCAATAGTGCCGAGGCTGAAAAATCTGCTCTAACCCCCAAAGATTCAGGCTGTAAGTTGTTACAATGTTTTAAAACTCAAGTCATTCATCTAATCCAATCATTACTAACTTACATATTTAAATGATTGCATCATAAATACCAAAGCGGGTCACACAAAACAAAATCCACAGAAGAAAGTAGAATGTAAGGAAGGAAGTCACCATTAACTTTCCAGTCGGCATTCATTAAAACTGAATGATCAATCTTATCACGTCATAGTGTAAATAAAAAATTAGGTGCTAAATAAGATGAGTGTTCTTTTCGACCCTGACTTGTCATCTTGGCATATTCTCTGACGTGTCTCACATTAACCACTGTGGCAAGAGCCCAGAAAATATTCGCCCTGTAAATACAATGTCAACGGAAGGAGAGGCGTGTAATTATACCAGGCAGGAGACCGAGCTTACCAAATTACATGTTTTCCCAGCTTCACATTTTACAATTTAATAATATCTCCTATAATTATACATTGTTACAGCATGATGTCAGAGATGCACTCGAACTCTTCTCTCTGGTGGGGGTTTTTCAGTGGCTATGCTGCATCCAAATGCTTTCCCAATCTTCAAGATGTTCTGGTCTTTTTATAGACCTAACTAATAAAAATAGAGAAAGAAATTGCAAGGCGGCTGCTAAAAAGGGCACCTTTATATTGAGTATTTGTGCTTTCGCTGGTGTTTGGCGGCTGTGGCATTTACTGGAGCTGATGCAGATCTTGTACTGAATATGGTTGGACCCTACGGTGCAAACAGCCCCCAACTTTTACGGCATCCACTGAATCTGTGCCCCCAATCTCTTGCGTTGGTGATGCTTCAACCCTTGTGTATTAATGTCCTGGCGCACGCGGCAAAGTGTCACGGACTGGGAGCTTAAACAGCGACATTTATTGCTCACAGTTTGAAGAGTCCACACATCCAAGATCAAGGTGTTGGCAGGGCCATGCTCCCTCTGAAGTTGCCAGGAAAGGCTCCATTCCTGTCCTCCCACCTTGGCTCGTAGGCGGCCATCTTCCCCGTGTCCCACCCACCCCACTGCATACCTTCCTTCTGTGCATGGCTGTCTCTGTGTCCGCACGTTCCTTTTACAAGGACACAGCTCAGATAGGGTTAGGAACCACCCGAATAACCTTGCTTTAACTTTAATTACCTCTGTAAGGACCCTACCTCCAAATAAAGTCACACTCTGAAGTATGAGGGGTCAGGGCTTCAACGTGTCTTTTTGGGGCGACCACAGTTCCATCCATAACACACCGCATTCGTGGGTTTGATCCTTGATCCATGCCCTGTGCAGAGACACACTTGCCAAGGACCCACCAAGTTCCAGGCATCGCACCAAGTCCTTTGTACGCAGTCTCAGGCACAACCCACCACAAGCCCAGGGCAGAGGTTCCATGTACTTCCATTTGTCCGAAATGATTTGACCTGTTCACACAGCTAGCACTTATAGAATCAGGACTAAAAACTGGGTCCTACAAATTCTTTTTTTTTTTTTTTTTTTTTTTTTTTTTGAGACAGAGTCTCGCTCTGTCGCCCAGGCTGGAGTGCAGTGGTGCGATCTCAGCTCACTGCAAACTCCTCCTCCCGGGTTCACACCATTCTCCTGCCTCAGCCTCCCGAGTAGCTGGGACTATAGGTGCCCACCACCATGCCTGGCTAATTTTTTTGTATTTTTAGTAGAGACGGGGCTTCACTGTGTTAGTCAGGATGGTCTCGATCTCCTGACCTCATGATCCACCTACCTTGGCCTCCCAAAGTGCTGGGATTACAGGTGTGAGCCACCGTGCCCGGCCGGGTCTGACCAATTCTAAAGCTCATGCACTTACCAGCCCAACCTGCCACTTCCTAGTGCTTCTCTTTGTCCTGGTAATTAAAGCAAATCAGTCTTAATTTAGCCTTATGGCATCTAAGAGCCCTACAGTTCCCCTAGAGAAAACCAGAAACTCCTTGTGTGTCACAAATGTGTCACTGGAAAACTCACTTCTACAATTTTACATTTTAAAGTTAGAGGACAAGTATAACCCTTCAGCTTTATGGTTATTTTTCTAAGTATGGTGATTATGGTGTTGGAGCCTTTGGATCTGATGATTTCTTTTCTGCTTTTTAAACTGAAGAAGTCCCTGCCTCTGGAGTCGGAGGCAGGGCTGCACAGCTCCAAGGGTGCACCCACACTGCCAGGACAGCTCCCAGGGCGGCAGGCATAACCAGACGGGGGACATGAAGGGGGTCGCAGAGGTGCCGCGTGGTGCCCGGGCCATGCTGTAAAGTATGTGCCTGAGGTCAGAACTGCAGATGAAGTCATTGTCCGCCTTCTTCATTGTGTCTGCTCACCTTGACCCAGTTCCCCCTTCCAGTCCAGCCAAAACTCGGCTTGGAAGACAGACTGTGGACTCTGCCCCACAAATCAAGATGGTTAAATTCTATCCATTTACATTCTGTCAATGACATAACACCATATTCACAAGTGAAAAACCACTGCCACAGGAACTGGAAGGTGTTTTGGCGGCAATGGTACATGGCAGAGGACTTGCCATTGCCCCATCTTCATGTCTCTGGAGACCCCTCCAAGATCGTGCTCCCCACCTTCACCAACACCTTCTTGCTAGCTCATGTTTGCCATCTTTCAGAAGAGCGTGACTCTTATTTCCTCTCATCTTCTGCAGCTGGTTGGATTGTGCCTCCTAAAAAGATACGTTGAAGTCCTAACCCGATAACCTGTGAATGTGACCTTATTTGGAAATAGGCTTTTTACCAGATATCATTAAGATGACGTCATTAGGGTGGGCCCTAATCCCATGAGTGGTGTCCTTATAAGAAGAGGAAAGGCCAGACGCGATGGCTCACACCTGTAATCCCAGCACTTCGGGAGGCCGAGGCGGACAGATCATGAGGTCAGGAGATTGAGATCATCCTGGCCAACAGGGAGAAACCCCGTCTCTACTAAAAATACAAAAATTACCTGGGCGTGGTCATGTGCACCTGTAGTCCCAGCTACTCAGAGGCTGAGGCAGGAGAATTGCTTGAATCCAGGAGGTAGAGGTTGCAGTGAGCCGAGATGGTGCCACTGCACTCCAGCCTGGTGACAGAGCGAGACTCCATTTCAAAGAGAGAGAGAGAGAGAGAGAG
>NW_012115110.1:3806359-3809033 GCF_000951035.1 Colobus angolensis palliatus
AAAGAAAAGAAAAGAAAAGAAATGAAAAGGAGAAAGAAAACAAGAGGAAAATGCCATGTAAGGTCAGAGACACACAGGGAAGAGGGCTGCATGACAAGGAAGGCAGAGATCAGAGTGAGGCAGCTGCAAACCTAGGAATGCCAGGATGGTGGGGAGCCCCTGGATACCAGAGGAGGTGAAGAGGGATCCTGCTGGAGCTTTGGAGGGAGCCTGGCTCCACCAACAGCTTGATCCCGGGCTTCCGGCCTCCAGAACTGCGACAGAATGAATCTGAGTTGTTTTAAGCCCCACAGTGTGCAGTGCTTCCTTACGGCTGCTCCAGGAAGCCAGCCCACTTTCCATCAGTTACTCATGTTCCCTGTTATGGTTCTGCTGGGCTCCCACAGTGAGGCACAGACCACTTCATTAAAAGTCAACTGAGAAATTTTGCCACCTGACGGGGGTGGTGGTGGCTCATGCCTGGAATCCCAGCACTTTGGGAGGCCGAGTGGGTGGATCACAAGGTCAATAGATAGAGACCATCCTGGCCAACATGATGAAACCCCGTCTCTACTAAAAATACAAAAATTAGCCGGGCATGGTGGCAGGCACCTGTAGTCCCAGATACGTGGGAGGCTGAGGCAGGAGAATGGCTTGAATCCCGGAGGTGGAGGTGGCAGTAAGCCTAGATCGTACCACTGCACTCCAGCCTGGCGACAGAGTGAGACTCTGTCAAAAACAAAAACAAAAACAAGTATTTGAAAATGGATGATTACCTCAATTTTCCCAGCACTTTCGGGAGCTGGGAATTTTATTGATTGATTTATTTACTTATTTATTTATTTATTTATTTTGAGACGGAGTCTTGCTCTGTCACCCAGGCTGGAGTGCAGTGGTGCAGTCTCAGCTCACTGCAACATCTGCCTCCCGGGTTCAAGCGATTCTCCTGCCTCAGCCTCCCATGTAGCCAGGACTACAAGCGCCCGCCTCCACACCCAGCTAACTTTTAGAATTTTTAGTACAGACAGGGTTTCACCATGTTAGCAGGATGGTCTCAGGATGGTCTCAATCTCCTGACCTCATGATCTGCCCGCCTTGGCCTCCCAAAGTGCTGGGATTACAGGTGAGAGCCACCACACCTAGCCAGGAGCTGGGAATTTAATAGGCACATTTGCACAAGGGGCAAGGAGTCTCTGAGGGACAGATATGAGACCCAGGCCATGGCAGGGCTGTGGGAGGCACAGAGCCTAGTGAAGGCCAGAGCCTAGCCTCGTGCACTTGGAATCTGTGGCCCCAGCCTCATTGTCCCTCAGGGCTCCTCCTGAGTCACTGCTGACCTGAATGGTGCTGAGTTTCTGCCTGGCCCAACTTCCTCTGTTCAAAGAAAAGCACTCACCAGAGAGGTGATATGGGCATGAAAGCGAATATGTACCACACTTTAAGGGCCAAGGAGGAACTTAGAGAGGGCCACAGAGAACACAAGCAAAAACTGAAGCTAGCTATAAACAGTCACCTGCAGTCACGCTTCTCAGTCCCACCAGACGCCCTTTGGAATACTTGGGACCCTGCGGTGTGCTAGGAAGCATTGGTTCTATGGAGCAAGGGCAGATCTGTCAGCATTCTTTAATAATGAATTGAAACTTTAAAAGGTTTCCATCTAGAGGAAAAACACAGGAAGGAAGGAAGTCTGATTAACTTTGTTTAACTCTACGAGTCACCAGGGGTGCTGTCTCTGCAGTCCCTTTTTCCTGATGGAATCTCTGCCTCCAGTCTGGGATCACTGGGGCAGAGGGGGGCATCATGCTATGCTGTCCCAGCTGGGCAAATCCATCTGGTGGTGCGCCCTCTGTCCCCATCCAGGAGGATGTGTCTCTTACTCACCACAGTGGAGTATGCAGACCAGGGAGTGGCCCTCGGGTGACAGGCCAGCGCCCTCATCTTTTTTTTTTTTTTTTTTCAGCGCCCTCATCTTATGGGATTATTGTACCAAGGTCGCCCCCCTCTCAGAGTCTGAGTCTGTCCTGGTGCCCAGCCAGTTACCTTGGGGGATCCAGAGCCAGTGTGTGGCCCTGGAGGGGAGCACCATCCACCTCACATCGACCACACTGACCATTTAGGGCACTCCACAGCACGACAGCGTGGGCCTCACCCAGCAGGAGTGCATTTGGAAGGCTGCTGTGCTCCCAAGAACCGGGCATTCACGCACAGCTGTGAGGGGCTACTCCTCCCCGTCCAGCCCAGTCTCTCATGGGGTGTGCTGTCCACCAGGCAGAGAACCAAGGCATCCTCCATCCTGGCACTGGCACTAGCTTCTGTTAGGGCACTCAGTGCACCACATGGGAGATCTGTTTACCTGCCTGTCTAACGAGGCCAGCAATCCCAGTCCTGCATACTTTACGCCTGGGAGATTTTCAAATTACCCATGTCTGAGTCTCACTCAAGAGGTTCTAGTTCATTGGCCCTCAGGCAGCCAAGCACCAGTTTTTTCCAAGACAGCCCCACACCCCTGGGCAGTTGAGTCTGTGTGTGCCCAGGGAGAGAATGGCGGAACCAGAAGATAGGCCTGGAAACCCCGGTGGTGTGTTTTACTCCTTCCCTCTTTTCCTCCCTTCTCTCTCTCTTTTTCTTTCTCTTTCTTTCTTTCTTTCTTTCTTTCTTTCTTTCTTTCTTTCTTTCTTTCTTTCTTTCTTTCCTT
>NW_012115110.1:3809543-3818619 GCF_000951035.1 Colobus angolensis palliatus
AATTGACTAACAGCAGACCTCATTTGATTCAAATAAATGAAAAATCATTTGACTTTGGAAATAGATGAAATCTGGAGAGTTGCAGACATAAGCCACAACTTGTAAAGACGGGAAGCAGATGAAAACTGACAAATAAAAGGGGGGTTCCAATAAAAACATCTGTAAGTGTACATGTGACATCAAGCGTGCTGTGGATCAAATCTGGCGGTACTGCAGCTTAAATTTTCTCATTCTTCATAAAGTAAAAGCCCTTTTAAAATGATGGCTTATTTATTAAGCTTCAGGCAAACAGCTCATAAAAATCAACCAACTAGACTCAAACATTTACACAGTAGAAAAAAACCGCCTTCAGACAAGCAAGAGATTAAGAAATAGTTTTGAAAATGTGTAAGTAAAGGAGAAAAATAGGAATGGACTAGGTGATATCAGCCATTGCAGGAGTCCCAGATGTCTCGTGGAATAAGCTCTAGCAAGAACTTCCAATAGATACATGAAAACATCTTGCCGGGCGCGGTGGCTCAAGCCTGTAATCCCAGCACTTTGGGAGGCCGAGACGGGCAGATCAGGAGGTCAGGAGATCGAGACCATCCTGGCTAACACGGTGAAACCCCGTCTCTACTAAAAATACAAAAAACTAGCCAGGCGAGGTGGCGGGCGCCTGTAGTCCCAGCTACTCCGGAGGCTGAGGCAGGAGAATGGCGTAAACCCGGGAGGCGGAGCTTGCAGTGAGCTGAGATCCGGCCACTGCACTCCAGCCTGGGAGACAGAGCGAGACTCCGTCTCAAAAAAAAGAAAACATCTTAAAAGTGAGTAAACTGAGACTCAGCAAAAGGAAACCACTGACTCAAAGAGCACAGAAAAATAAGTTTTCGTAAGGAAAATAACAGTCTCCCAATTACCAAGCCATCTTTCTCCTTCACAAGAAAGTACATATTTAATAACGTAATATTGGTGGGGAGCACTTGCTCATGTCTGTAATCTCAGCAGTTTGAGAGGCTGAGGTGGACAGACTGCTTGAACTAACGAGTTGAAGACCAGCCCAGGTAACATAGTGAAACCTTGTCTGTGCAAAAAATACAAAAATTAGCCAGTCGTGGTGGTGCATCCCTATAATCCCAGCTACTAAGGAGGCTGAGGTGGGAGGATCGCTTGAGCCCGAGAGGTCGAGGCTGCGGTGAGCTGTGATGGTGCCACTACACTCCAGCCTGGGTGACAGAGCAAGACTCTGTCTCAGATAATAACAATGATAATAATAATAATGTTCTTATTTCCTGCTACTTTTTTCTTAAAAATATACTGTTAATTCATATGCTGTGCTTCACTGGATTAAAATGTCCTTGAGAACACAAATTGTCTTCCCTCTCACTAACACATGCAAGTTCTATGCCTGATGCCATTTTTACTGGAGAACATATACCTAGAGTATCTGATTCTAATGATATCATTTATGATAACGTATGTATTAATAGATATGCATATAATATATTAAAATATTTTATATTATATGTTACATATATCTATGCATACTTAAACATATATACCTATAGGCATGTATATATATGCACATATATCATCTTTAAAAGCAGACCATACTGGAGATCCTGATTCTCTCTGCACTTGACTAAAACATTCAGCCTTTTGCCTTTTGAGATAGGTTATCTCTAAGGGACATTGACAGATGAATAGATGAATGGATGGAAGAATAAATGAATAGGTGGAAGCATGAATGCATCTATTGATGTGTAGACATAGATCTTGGATCAAATGACATTTGTAATGTAGAAGCACTGTAAAGTTTATGACCTGATGCAGTGGCTCATCCCTGTAATCCCAGTACTTTGGGAGGCCAAGGCAGGTGGATCACCTGAGGTCAGGAGTTCAAGACCAGCCTTGCCAACATGGTGAAACCTCATCTCTACTAAAAATACAAAAGTTAACCAGGCATGGTGGTGCACACCTGCAATCCCAGCTACTCTGGAGGTTGAGACAGGAGAATCGCTTGACCTGGGAGGCGGAGGCTGCAGTGAGCTGAGATCGCACCATTGCACTCCAGCCTGGCTGACAGAGTGAAATTCCATCTCAAAAAAATGAAATAAAGTTTATCACGCTTGGTACAACCACTGTTCATAAAACTATTCCAACATTTCTCTGGAAGCAGACAGAAAATTAAGGATGGTCATCGTAATTAAGGACACGGCAAATTCCTAGTACCAATTATCTTCTTTGGGGGTAGCCATAGCCTCAAAAGCACATCCTTTTACTCAGATTCTAACAACACTATTCAGTCCCTAAGTAGTTCTGAGCAGCGTCTCTCTTCTGTTCAAGCACCTATTCCTCCCTTTGCACAGACAGCCTGGGTGCACTCCAGCACTTTGGGAGGCTGAGATGGACAGATCGCTAGAGCGAAGGAGTTAAAGACCAGCCTGGTCTCTGCAAAAAATAGCCAGGCCTGGTGGTACATGCCTATAATCCCAGCTACTAGGGAGGCTGAGGTGGGCTAACATGCCTTAGAGACATGTCAGAAAGCTGTAGGGTGGCATCTGGAGAATCCCCCAAACTCACTATGAGTCTGAAGTTCATAACTAAAAACTCTATCCTTTTAGGTTAAATCAGTGATTCTCAGCCAGGGGGGTTTTGACCCCACAGGAATGCTAGGCAATGTCTGGAGACATTTTTTACCACCACACCTGGCATAGCGGTTGCTCCTGGTATCCAGACGGTAGAATCCTAGGATGTGCAGGGCAACCCCCACCACCAAGACTCACTCGGCCCAAAATGTTGGTAGTGCCAAAGTCGAAAATCCCCTGATTGAATCATGATGCTGTAGACACCTGAGATGAAAATAAAGCTGAAGGGAGCCATTACTGATGTCTTTCAGATCACAGATATTTGAGTGACTCATAAGAGCTAGGAATTCTGGAAATGTTACATCTAATCTAGCAATCAGTATGAGAAAGGACTATCCTCATTATATCAATGAGAACACAAATTTCACAGAAGTTAAATAACTTGCTCCCAATTATGTAATTCTGTTGGTGGTGCCCAGAAAATCAACCCAACAGAGACCACTCACCAAAATCTCTACTGCAACAAAACGGCTTCGCCAGAGCATGAGAGATGCAAGCCTAAGGCCAAAGGAAGAGCAGCCCGCCACTGTGAGCCAACCTGCGGAACTCCATACTCAACGAAAGTCCATGCAAGCTAAGAATACATTTCAGCCACAAGATGCTGCATGAGTTCATGAACAATGCTTCCATGCCATTCTCATGGGAAAGTAGGCTGTCTGGAGCACATTTATGCAACTGCCACCCGAAAGGACAATCGCATCTTTCTGGAAACCCTCTTGAGACTAGGCCGAATATTGTGTCTCATCGTCAATCATCAATCGACAATCGCTTGTCCATGTAGTCTGAAAGATCTTGGTGTGGTGGTCAAAGACAAAAGTTGGATGAGCGGGTCATGGATTTTCCCAGGCTTGACCATTTCCGCATTCAGATGTTCTTGTCTGAGAAGAAAGAGAGAAAGACAGAGGAAGAAAGGGAGGAGGAGAGAGGGAGAGAGGGAGGAAGATTAAACTGATATCAGACGAGTTCAGTTTAGGAGACAGTAGGACGCTGGGGAGTCGCACTTCAGAATAAATCAGCAAGTCTCACCCGGCATTTCAGGGAGCTTTCCTTAAGACAGGGTAACACTTTCAGGCTTGTTTTCAAGACTTCCCTTATTTATGCATTTTTAATTGACACGTAACAATTGTACATGTTTATGGGTCCTAGGGTTTGCTGAATTTCATAAAATTGTGTTTCAGGCCGGGCGCAGTGGCTCAAGCCTGTAATCCCAGCACTTTGGGAGGCCGAGACGGGTGGATCACGAGGTCAGGAGATCGAGACCATACTGGCTAACACGGTGAAACCCCGTCTCTACTAAAAAAAAAACACACAAAAAACTAGCCGGGCGAGGTGGCGGGTGCCTGTAGTCCCAGCTACTCGGGAGGCTGAGGCAGGAGAATGGCTAAACCCGGGAGGCGGAGCTTGCAGTGAGCTGAGATCCGGCCACTGCACTCCAGCCTGGGCGACAGAGCGAGACTCCGTCTCAAAAAAAAAAAAAAAATTGTGTTTCAGTATATATAATGTATAGTCATCACATCAGGGTGATCAGCATACCCAGCCTCACAAACATTTAGCATTTTTTTTTATGTTGGGAACATTCCATATTCTCCTTCTAGCTGTTTGAAACTATATATTATTGTTAACCACAGTCATCCCACAGTGGCATAGAACAGGGTGCCCAGCCCCCGAGCCATGGATCAGCACCCTGGCCTGTTAGGAACCAGGTTGCACAGCAGGAGGTGAGTGGCAAGCCAGCGAGCATTGCTGCCTGGGCTCCACCTGCTACCAGATCTGCAGCAGCATTAGATTCTCAAAGGAGTGCGAACCCTATTGTGAACTGCGCATGCCAGGGATCTAGGTTGAACACTCCTTATGAGAATCTAATGCCTGATGATCTGAGATGGAACAGTTTCATCCAGAAACTGTCCCCCACCCCCTACCTTGGCCCATGAAAAAATTGTCTTACACAAAACCAGTTCCTGCTGCCAAAAAGTTTGGGGACTGCTGATCTAGAACACTAGGACTTATTCCTCCTGTCTATCTACCTGTAACTTTGTATCCTTTAACAAATCTCTCCCTAGCTGCCCTCCCCTCCCAACCTCTAGTATCCTCTGTTCTACTTTTCAATTCTATGAGATCAGCTTTTTTAAGCTTCCACATATGAGGGAGAACAGGCGATGTTTAACTTTGTGTTCCTGGTTTATTTCACTTAATATAACATTCTCCGGTCCCATCCATGTTGCCACAAATGACAGAATTTCATTCTTTTTTATTTAGACAAAATCCTGCTCTGTCCCTCAGGCTGGAGTGCACTGGGGTGCTTTCAGTTCACTGCAACCTCCACCTCCAAGGTTCAAGCCATTCTCCTGCCTCAGCCTCCCTAGTAGCTAGGATTACAGGCACCCGCCACCACGCCTGGCTAATGTTTTATATTTTTAGTAGAGATGGGGTTTCACCATGTTTCCCAGGCTGGTCTCAAACTCCCGGCCTCAGGTGATCCGCCCGCCTCAACCTCCCAATTTCATTCTTTTTTAGAGCTGAATCATAGTCCATGGTGTATATATACCACATTTTCTTTATCCATGCATTTGTTGTTGGACATCTAGGTAGATTCCATATCTTGGCAAGTGTGAAAAGTGCTGCAGTAAACACGAGGGTGTGATGTCTCTTGGATATACTAACGTCCTTTCCTTTGGGCAAATGCCCACTAGTGGGGGTTGCTGGATCATGTGATATTCCTATTTGCAGTGTTTTGAGGAGCCTCCATACTGTTCCCCAAAGTGGCTGTGCTAGTTTACATTCCCACACCCCGTGTGGGAATTCCCTCTCCTTGGCAGCCTTGTCAGCGTTCGTGCACTTTTGCCTTTTTGATAATAACCGTTCTAACTGGCACGAGATGAGGCCTCATTGTGGCTTTGATTTGTATTTCTCTCATGCTTAGTGATATTAGGCAATTTGTCATATACTTGTATTTCTAATTTGACACTATTTTCAAATGTGGATATTTTAATAAACTATTCTCAAATTTGAATATTTCCAAATTTTATGATTGCATAAAACTCAGCAGATCCTAGACCTTGAGAAAACATTCCTTTCACATGTCATCACGACCTCAGACTCTGTGACGTTTGAAAGTCGTCACAAGATGGGTCACATTTCCTGTTTGTACACAGACTTGTTCTATGTCACAGACTCGGCTTCTGTGTATGACTTTTAAAAATAGCCGGCCGGGCGTGGTGGCTCAAGCCTGTAATCCCAGCACTTTGGGAGGCCGAGACGGCCGGATCACGAGGTCAGGAGATCAAGACCATCCTGGCTAACCCGGTGAAACCCCGTCTCTACTAAAAAACACAAAAAACTAGCCGGGCGAGGTGGTGGGCGCCTGTAGTCCCAGCTACTCGGGAGGCTGAGGCAGGAGAATGGCGTAAACCTGGGAGGCGGAGCTTGCAGTGAGCGGAGATCCAGCCACTGCACTCCAGCCTGGGTGACAGAGCAAGACTCCGTCTCAAAAAAAAAAATAAAAATAAAAAAATAAAAATAGCCCTTTCTGGTTCCCAGCCTGAGCTAGCTCATCACTGCTCTGTCTTCCCTTGGAGAAGTTCCCAGGCCTGGGGCCGGTGGGGACACAGAGGAGCTGGAGAACCGCCCAAGCAGAAGGGCCCCAGGCTTCAGAGCCCGCTGGGACCCAGAAGTCTTTGGATCTGCTTTTGCTGCCGCCTGTGAAGTCTTTGTGTGACAATGTTGTCACTTAGGAGCCTGTCCCTGAATTCAGGGATGGACTAGATGCGTTCTGAGGCTCTTCCAGCTAGGAGATTGGGGAGCAAAGCTGACTCTCCTGCTGGCAGGTGGCCAGCCACAGCCCAGGGCTGCTCCCTTCCTGAATTTGCCCTCCTTTCTTGCTCTCCTCTCCCAGAGCCCTTGGGGCCTGACCCTTCTACCATCAATAAGACAGAGGGGAGGAGATGGGAGAGAAGACCTTTCTATCTCCCCAAGTGCAATTCCCCAAGGCCCATCTGGGAGGGGAAGGACAGGGAAGGGAAGGGGAGGCCAGCCCCCTCCCATCGGGTCCCCGACATCCTCCACTGAGACCACAGCCTTCTCCATCTGCACAATCTCAGAGGTCATTTTCAAGCACCTACAGGTGCCAGGCTTTGCTGGCCATTGAGGGGTGCAGAAGAGGAGAAGGTGAGAACCCTGCTTACAGGTTGTTCATAACCTACTTGGCAGGAAAGAGTAAGCAAAGCCAGCTATTACATGAAAGTCTTCAAATACAGGCATGGAGAAAGACTTTAAGGATCCCCCTCCCACACCATCCCAGATCCCAGCACCTTGTGCTGGATGAGCCCAGGAAAAGCCCCAGTGGTACCAGCAAAACAGAAAGCAATGTAGCCTTCTGTGGGTGGGGACTAAGTCTGTCTGTCTGAAGGCTTGTAAGAGAGGACATAGACCAGCCAGGAAATAATTCTATATATTAGGATTTTAAAAGCCACTGTGTAGTGGTTTGGGGACCTAATCGCTGTGCATAATAGTGTTTTTAGGACAAATACGGTTTGTTTTCTAACAGACTTAAAAGCGAGCCTTCGGGACACAGCCCTTCCCAAAGTCAGGGTCTGCCTGTGCTTTACATCATCAACTACAACTAGCTTACGGAGGGAGGTTGAAAATAGAAGCAACTGCCATCTAGACTTGGCAAGGAAGCTTTGCTCAAAGACATCTCCCCTCTGTGTTGTGTGAAATGCCACTTGGGTTAACAGATTCCTGGCGCAGGGGTGTGTTTGTCTGCTAGGGCTGCCATAACAAAGTACCAAAGACTGGGGGCTTCAACTACAGAAATGGATTGTCTCAGCATTCTGAAAGCTGAAAGTCCAAGATCAAGGCGTTGGCAGGGTTGGCTTTTTCTGAGGCCTCTCTCCTTAGCGTCCTCCTATGTCCTCCTAATTACCTCTTACAATAAGGACACCAGTCACACTGGGTTAAGGTCCACCCCAATGACCTTGTTTAACCTTAATAACTTCTTTAAAAGCCTTATTTCCAAGTGCAGTCACCTTCTGAAGCACTGGAGGTTAGGGCGTCAACATATGAATTTAGAGGAGGCACAATTCAGTCCTGAACAGGGGACATTCTGTGTGTGTGTCTTGGGGGGACACAGCATTTTCCTCACCCCCAGCCCATGCTCATTTAAACCCAGTTGAATGATCCAAATAGTCTACACTCTTGGGAGACCACAGGTAACTGAGGAAGGGGAGGCAAGGGCATCTCAGGGATGAGAGAGGCTCTTGACTGGTAGCATGAGAGTAACCATGTCCCACATCAGAGTATATAAGTGGTCCGGGGACAGGCAGAACCGACTGTGGAGGAGCCCTGCAGGAGGGAGGGACACTGCGGACCACAGGGCAGCCTTGTCAGTGGGTCACCCACATCTCATGCAGCCAGGAGCTGGCCTCGGGGTTGAGAGTCAGCAGCTAGTTCAGCACGCACCCTTGACAAGAGTGACGTGAGTGATATCAATTACAAAGGACCTGGCTCTCAGCCTACTGAAGTAGCTCCTCCACCTCTGGAAACCTTTAGAAAATATATATATCTTTGCAAATGCTCTGCCCTGCCAGACAACCTTCTACTTTCTAAATTCCTCTGGCTGAAAACCAAAGGACTGTTTACATAATGAGTTTGAAAATAAAAGGAAAATATTAGAAGGCATTCCTCATGAATTCTGATAAGGATATTATTCTGTTCGGAGGCATCCTAATTATAAAACTACACAATAAACCTCAATTCCAACAGTTATTCTTCTCTATCGGGCAGATGGTAATTGCTTTTAAAATATATAGATATGTACAACTTATGTC
The DNA here is from genome assembly GCF_000951035.1 of Colobus angolensis palliatus. Lineage (NCBI taxonomy): Eukaryota > Metazoa > Chordata > Mammalia > Primates > Cercopithecidae > Colobus > Colobus angolensis. The sequence continues at coordinate 3,817,996 of NW_012115110.1, forward strand.
TTATCTGTTTTGAGAAAGTAATATCTATCTTTTTAAATTGCCTAATGTTTTATTCTGCAGAGGCTAACTCTGAATAAATCTATCTTCAAAAAAATTGCCAGCCTAGGCAAAAAAGCAGCACTAAAAAAATAGAATATTTTCTCAGAAAAGATGAGATTGCAAAGTGATAAGACTCAGAGAGAAGTATTATAAGCTTTTCTGCAGCTACTTGTGAATGCAAAGCGCAAAATAAAGTTTTCTGGCTGTTCTGCCCACACATGCACACAGGGTGGGTTAGGACTGGGTGAGCTCCAGGCTGACTCACACCCTAGTGGGCAAGGAGCGGGCAGGCTCCAAACGATTTAGGAATAACTGAGGGTGATGACTCCTGAAGTCGTACTAGGTCCACTCCCTTTCTTTAAAAGATGGCTTCATCCTGAGTGTTCCAGTCATAGCCCAGAATACCGCTTTCCTACCTATCAAAGCTTTCGGTGAAACAAAAATTTTGTGGTGTGTGGAGGGAGAGAAGGTTCTATTTTATCAGTAGAAGATGATATAGAGTAGAATTTTAACACTGCAAACCAAAGCCTATTAGAAATAAGTGAAATCAGTTTAGCATTTTTTTTTTTTTTTTTTTTTTTTTTT